>NC_092053.1:85373689-85707247 GCF_003086295.3 Arachis hypogaea
AACCATATGGAAACACCTATAATCCCTCATGGAGAAATCACCCAAATATCTCATGGAAGGATCAACAAAAGCCTTAACAAGGCTTTAATAATGGTGGAAGAAACAGGTTTAACAATAGTAAACCTTTTCCATCATCCACTCAGCAACAGACAGAGAACTCTGAACAAAATACATCTAATTTAGCAAACTTAGTCTCTGATCTATCCAAGGCCACTGTAAGTTTCATGAATGAAACAAGGTCCTCCATTAGAAATTTGGAGGCACAAGTGGGCCAGCTGAGTAAAAGAATCACTGAAATCCCTCCTAGTACTCTCTCAAGCAATACAGAAGAAAATCCAAAAGGAGAGTGCAAGGCCATTGATATAACCATCATGGCCGAACCCAAGGAGGAAGGGGAGAACGTGAAACCCAGTGAGGAAGACCTCCTGGGACGTCCAGTGATCAATAAGGAGTTTCCCGCTGAGGAACCAAAGGAATCTGAGACTCATCTAGAGACCATAGAGATTCCATTAAACCTCCTTATGCCATTCATGAACTCTGATGAGTATTCCTCATATGAAGAGAATGAGGATGTTACTGAAGAGCAAGTTGCCAAGTTCCTTGGTGCAATCATGAAGCTGAATGCCAATTTATTTGGTAATAAAACTTGGGGAGATGAACCTCCCCTGTTCACCAATGAACTAAATGCATTGGATCAACTGAGATTGCCTCAGATGAAACAGGATCTTGGAAAGTTCCTAATACCTTGTACCATAGGCACCATGACCTTTGAGAAGGCTCTATGTGACCTGGGGTCAGGAATAAACCTCATGCCACTCTCTGTAATGGAGAAACTGGGAATCTTTGAGGTGCAAGTTGCTAAAATCTCATTAGAGATGGCAGACAATTCCAGAAAACAGGCTTATGGACAAGTAGAGGACATATTAGTAAAGGTTGAAGGCCTTTACATCCCTACTGATTTCATAATCCTAGATACTAGGAAGGATGAGGATGAATCCATCATCCTTGGAAGACCCTTCCTAGCCACAGCAAGAGCTGTGATTGATGTTAACAGAGGTGAACTAGTCCTTCAATTGAATGAGGACTCCCTTGAGTTTAAAACTCAAGGACATCCTTCTATAAACACGGAAAAGAGGCACAGTAAGCTTCTCTCAAAACAAAGTCAACCAGAGCCCCCACAATCAAACTCTAAGTTTGGTGTTGGGAGGCCACAACCAAACTCTAAGTTTGGTGTTGAACTCCCATATCCAAACTCTAAGTTTGGTGTTGGAGAGTCTCAACTATGCTCTGAACATCTGTGAGGCTCCATGAGAGCCCACTGTCAAGCTATTGACATTTAAGAAGCGCTTGTTGGGAGGCAACTCAATTTTTATTTAATTATAATTTTATTAGTTATATGTCTTCATAGGTTCATGATCATGTGGAGTCACAAAAACAACTGAAAAAATTGAAGAAAAATAAAAAAACAGCATTAAAAACAGCACACCCTGGAGGAGGAGTTCACTGGCGTTCAAACGCCAGTAAGGAGCATCTGGCTGGCGTTCAACGCCAGAACAGAGCATGGAGCTGGCGCTGAACGCCAGAAACAAGCATGAAGCTGGCGTTCAACGCCAGAAATATGCTGCATCTGGGCGTTGAACGCCCAGAACAAGCATCAGTTCGGCGTTTAAACGCCAGAATTGCATGCAAAGGCATTTTACATGCCTAATTGGTGCAGGGATGTAAATCCTTGACACTTCAAGATCTGTGGACCTCACAGGATCATCTCAGGATCTGTGGACCCCACAGGATCCCCACCTTCCCTCCTTATAATCCTAGTTTTATCCACATCTTCTTCTTCATCTATTCTTTCTTCTTTTGCTCGAGAGCGAGCAACATTCTAAGTTTGGTGTGGCAAAAGCATTGCTTATTTTGCTTTTCCATAACCATTGATGGCACCTAAGGCCAGAGAAACCTCAAAAAAAAAAAAAGAGAGAAGAGAAAAGTGAAGATAAAAGCTTCCACCTCCAAGTCATGAGAGATAGAGAGATTCATGTAAAGGATCTATAGCTCAGGGGTAGAACATTTGACTGCAAATCAAGAGATCCCTAAGATACCTCAGGGGATACATTTTCCCCCACACAATTATTGGGAGCAACTAAGGATAGGAGCACCAAAATCACTAGGGATCAAGCAACAGAGACAAGGAAGAGACATAGAAGAGCTCAAGGACATCATTGGTTCCTCAAGGAGAAAACGCCACCATCACTAAGGTGGACTCATTCCTTGTTCTTACATTCTCTGTTTTTCGTTTTCTTTATGCTAAGTGCTTATCCATGTTTGTGTCTTATTACATGATCATTAGTATTTAGTAACTTTATCTTAAAGTTATGAATGTCCTATGAATCCATCACCTCTCTTAAATGAAAATTGTTTTAATTCAAAAGAACAAGAAGTACATGAGTTTCAAATTTATCCTTGAACTTAGTTTAATTATATTGATGTGGTGACAATGCTTCTTATTTTCTGAATGAATGCTTGAACAGTGCATATGTCTTTTGAAGTTGTTGTTTAAGAATGTTAAATATGTTGGCTCTTGAAAGAATGATGACAAAGAGACATGTTATTTGATAATCTGAAAAATCATAAAAATGATTCTTGAAGCAAAAAAAAGCAGCAAAGAACAAAGCTTGCAAAAAAAAAAAATAGCGAAAAAAAAAATAGAGAGAAAAAGCAAGCAGAAAAAGCTAAAAGCTCTTAAAACCAAAAGGCAAGAGCAAAAAGCCAATAACCCTTAAAACCAAAAGGCAAGGGTAAATAAAAAGGATCCCAGGGCTTTGAGCATCAGTGGATAGGAGGGCCTAAAGGAATAAAATCCTGGCCTAAGCGGCTAAACCAAGCTGTCCCTAACCATGTGCTTGTGGCGTGTAGGTGTCAAGTGAAAACTTGAGACTGAGCGGTTAAAGTCAAGGTCCAAAGCAAAAAAAGAGTGTGCTTAAGAACCCTGGACACCTCTTATTGGGGACTTTAGCAAAGCTGAGTCACAATCTGAAAAGGTTCACCCAGTTATGTGTCTGTGGCATTTATGTATCCGGTGGTAATACTGGAAAACAAAGTGCTTAGGGCCACGGCCAAGACTCATAAAGTAGCTGTGTTCAAGAATCAACATATTGAACTAGGAGAATTAATAACACTATCTGAACTCTGAGTTCCTATAGATGCCAATCATTCTGAACCTCAATGGATAAAGTGAGATGCCAAAACTATTCAAGAGGCAAAAAGCTACAAGTCCCGCTCATCTGATTGGAGCTATGTTTCATTGATAGTTTGGAATTTATAGTATATTCTCTTCTTTTTATCCTATTTGATTTTCAGTTTCTTGGGGACAAGCAACAATTTAAGTTTGGTGTTGTGATGAGCGGATAATTTATACGCTTTTTGGCATTGTTTTTAGTATGTTTTTAGTAGAATCTAGTTACTTTTAGGGATGTTTTTATTAGTTTTTATGTTAAATTCACATTTCTAGACTTTACTATGAGTTTGTGTGTTTTTCTGTGATTTCAGGTATTTTCTGGCTGAAATTGAGGGACTTGAGCAAAAATCAGATTCAGAGGTTGAAGAAGGACTGCTGATGCTGTTGGATTCTGACCTCCCTGCACTCAAAATAGTTTTTCTGGAGCTACAGAATTCAAAATGGCGCACTTCCAATTGAGTTGGAACGTAGACATCCAGGGCTTTCCAGAAATATATAATAGTCCATACTTTGGCCGAGTTTAGATGACGCAAAAGGGCGTTGAACGCCAGTTCTACGCTGCAGTCTGGAGTTAAACGCCAGAAACACGTCACGAACTAGAGTTGAACGCCAGAAACACGTTACAACCTGGCGTTCAACTCCAGAAAGAGCCTCTGCACGTGTAACATTCAAGCTCAGCCCAAGCACACACCAAGTGGGCCTCGGAAGTGGATTTATGCATCAATTACTTACTTCTGTAAACCCTAGTAGCTAGTTTAGTATAAATAGGACTTTTTACTATTGTATTTTCATCTTTGGATCATCTTGGGACGTCTAGTTCTTAGATCATGGGGACTGGCCATTCGGCCATGCCTGAACCTTCATCACTTATATATTTTCAACGGTAGAGTTTCTACACTCCATAGATTAAGGTGTGGAGCTCTGCTGTTCTTCATGAATTAATGCAAAGTACTACTGTTTTTCTATTCAATTCAACTTATTCCGTTTCTAAGATATTCATTCGCACTTCAACATGAATGTGATGAACGTGACAATCATCATCATTCCCTATGAACGCGTGCCTGACAACCACTTCCGTTCTACCTTAAATTGAATGAGTATCTCTTGGATCTCATAATCAGAATCTTCGTGGTATAAGCTAGATTGATGGCGGCATTCATGAGAATCCGGAAAGTCTAAACCTTGTCTATGGTGTTCCGAGTAGGATTCAGGGATTGAATGACTGTGACGAACTTCAAACTCGCGAGTGCTGGGCGTAGTGACAGACGCAAAAGGAGCGTGAATCCTATTCCAGTATTATCGAGAACCTCCAGATGATTAGCCATGCAGTGACAGTGCATCGGACCATTTTCACAGAGAGGATGGGATGTAGCCATTGACAACGGTGATGCCTCCAGATGATTAGCCATGCAGTTACAGCGCATCGGACTATTTTCACAGAGAGGATGAAAAGTAGCCATTGACAACGGTGATGCCCTTACATAAAGCCAGCCATAGAAAGGAGTAGGACTGATTGGATGAAGACAGCAGGAAAGCAGAAGTTCAAAGGGACGAAAGCATCTCTATACGTTTATCTGAAATTCTCACCAATGATATACATAAGTATTTCTATCTTTATTCTCTGTTTATTTATTATTATTTTCGAAAACTCCATAACTATTTTATATCCACCTGACTGAGATTTACAAGATGACCATAGCTTGCTTCATACCAACAATCTCCGTGGGATCGACCCTTACTAACGTAAGGTTTATTACTTGGACGACCCAGTGCACTTGCTGGTTAGTTGTATCGAAGTTGTGAATGAAAAACGATTTATTAAGACGTGCATACAGAGTTTTTGGCGACGTTGCCTGAGATCACAATTTCGTGCACCAAAATGCAACGGACAAAAGAAAATGTTTTTTTTTTGCCCGGTGCGGACGCGTCATTCACGCTCCCGCGCCGATGTGCAGTTTGGCTAAAGGACACGTACGCGCCAGGTGCGCGCACGCGTGGGTGGTTTGTGCCTCAGGCATGGTGCTGGTGCAGTGTAGGCACAACTCTCGGGTCAATGTATAGAGGGGTGAGATTTTTCAATCCACGCGTCCGCGTACATGGCGCGTCCGCGTGAATGGTCGAAAATGCTTAAGGCGCGCGTACGCGCCAGGTGCGTGCACGCACGGGTTGGTGCTCTGTTTTTCAAAATTTTTCCAAGTTCTTGCACCAATCCAAGCATTCCAAACCTCCAAACAGCTACCCAAACAACATAAAACCTTATTTAACATATTAGACTACCAAGTAGACTTAACAAACAAAACAAAACATGGAATTAAACTAATTACCAATATGTGCAAAAGGGAAAAATGAAAAGAATTTACCATGGTGGGGTGTCTTCCACCTAGCACTTTTGTTTATTGTCCTTAAGTTGGATTTATGGGGAGCTCCTCTTAAGGTGGCTTGTGTTTGAAGCTATCCCTGAACATCCACCAATACTTGAATCTCCAATAAACTCCATTCTTCAATGTTAATATCTTCAAGCTTTGATGGAGTTCTTCACATACCATGAGCTCCCAAAGTTGATTTTCCTTGTGCGATCCGGGATCCCACACCTTGTTTTGACACCCATCTTCAAATTGATCATCATGATTCCAATTGGGTGAGAAGTGATCCGAATTCTCAAGTAGACCTTCAAACATTCTCCTAGGCCCATGCAATTTGGTTTTACACCAACCATTGCCATTCCACTTCAAGCATGCAACCGTCATGAACTTAGAGTGATGTTTCCGACCACTACACAACTCTCTCTTACTCTTAACTCCACAAAGAGCTCTAAGTTGACCATCATTTTCATGCAAACCATATTCAAGTGAGAAAGTAAAGCTTAGGGATAAGAATTTTACCCACTTGAATGTTGTATTGGATGGTGACTTAGGAAGGGTTGTTCCCAATGATCTTGCAAGTTCCACTCCCTTGTGCTTTTCTTTGATTATCTCCACCTCTTCGCAACTTTCCTCAACTTCAACCTCTTCCTCTTGGTGGCTTCCTTCCAATTCAATCTCTTCTTCATTTCTTACCAAGGGTAAGGGAAGTGAGGTATCTTCTTTTTTTATCTCAATTTCAAGCCCAATGGGAGAGGATTCAATTGTAGATAGGAACTCCTCAATGATTGAATCCATCTCTTGATCAACCTCTTCAAAGTCTTCAATCAAGATATGTTTTGGAGGTTGTACACCCTCCTCAACATCAACATCAAGCATCTTGGAAGAGGACTCTCTAATTCTACATTCCCATGGACTTCCAACATCTCCTATGTTTTCAACCACTTCTTCCAGCTCATTTATCTCAACTTCTTCCCCTTGTGACAATTCTTGCTTCAACTTCTCTTCTTCACCTTGAAGCTCTAAACTCACTCCCTCACTATGCTCCTTAATTGCTTCTCCACATTCAACAATGGGAGTTCCTTGATCGCATAGGCTTAGGCGGGAGGAGACCATATTGTGAACGGCTTCCGCTAGGATAGCCATCTTGGCTTCTAGCTCCTTAAACTCCTTTTGGTTCTCTTCTTGCCTTCGAATGTAAGAACTAACACATTCTTGGAGAGGATCATCATTGGAGGTGGTGTGGAAAAAGAAGGTTCATTGTTTGGGAAGGAGGTTTCATAATTGGAAGTTGGTTCATCTTGGTAAGGATATGGAGATGGCGTATATTGAGGTAGTTTTTGAGAGTAATTGTGTTGGAATGGTGGTGGCTCCATGTGTCATTCATATGGTTCATAAGGTGGTTGGTATGTTGGATAAGGATTAGGGTCATAATGAAGTGTTTGGTGGTAGGGGGCTTGTGAGTAAGGTAGTTCAAAATTAGGTTGAGAGGGTGGTTCATAGGTATGTAGTGGTGGTTATTGACAATCACAATAAGGTTCACCACATCCATTAGGTTGGTATACATTAGGATTAGAATTATACCCATAAGAAACTGGAAGGGGTTGTTTCCAATAAGGTTGATCAATCCCTTGAGGCTCCTCCCATCTTTGATTGTTCCATCCTTGATACATGTTACCATTGTAGTTCCCATTCCCTACAACATAAATTGAGCCAAACTCATAGCCAAAGTGAGGATGAGAATTCATCAGAGCAAATAAAAACAAAAGCTAACAAAAATAAGCAACAAGTCCTAAGCCTAACAAAAACTAAGAAATAAGCAAAAGGCAAACATATTCACATATTCACAATAGCCAATAACATAACACCATTGCAACTCCCCGGCAACGGCGCCATTAATTTGATAGCCAAAAATTGTTGTCGGTCTAGATTTTCTTCTTAAAGAAAAGAATCACTTCGTTGTAAGCATAGCTCCAAACCAACAAACAACTCTCACCTCAAATTAAAATATGGTTTTGTCACAAGTAACAAACCCCAAATAAGAATTAACCGAAGCATTTAGACTCCGGATCGTCTCACAAGGAATTGCAATGAAGTGCTCAATTATTGGCTATAAAGGGGTAAGGGGTTTGATTTTTGTGTTTTGGCAAGAAAATAAATGGCAAGAAAAGTAAATGAACAATGAACTAACAAAAGAAATGGAAAGGAAATCTTGTCTAGACATAGGTAATTGAGATCACCATCCTTGTCTACATACCAAATATTGACAATTATGAGAGGCCAACCTATTAAGTCTACTTCCAAAGCCTTAAGTACGTAATATCTACTCCTTGGCTTGAAGTACATCAAATAGGTTTGATCACATCAACCCATAAGTCCCAACCTACCTACTAATTAGATTAGTAGTGGGTTGGCGTCAATGAGTATCAAATTGATCACCAAGGGTTCTCAAATCACCAATTCAATGAGACCCAATGACTCAAGGTCACTCAATTCCCTTAGCCTAAGCCAAGAGCAAAGAGAACTACTCAAAAACTAGAGGAAACATTTTATCAAACACCTAGAATGCAAGAAAAGTAAACATAACAAAATGCAAGAATTAAAGGAAACCCATAACTATCAATAGCAAGAAATCAATAATAGTAAGCAAGATCAACATAAAAGAACATGGAAACATAAAATTGCATTAAAGAAAACTAAGATCCAACAATTGTTCATAAACATAAAAATGGAAAAATAACGGAAATAACAAGTATAACTAGAAGAGTAGAGATGTAACAACAAGAAATTAAAAGGAGAAACTAAATCAAAACAAGAATTAAAACTTGGATCCAAGAAGAATTAACTAAAACTACCATAAAATCTAGAGAGAGGAGAGAGCTTCTCTCTCTAGAATTATAGCCTAAAACATGATGAAAACTAAAATATGACTACTTGGTTCATTCCCCCCTTCAATCCTTGGGTTCAATAGCATTAGAAATGAGTTGGATTGGGCCCAAGATGCTTCAGAAATCGCTGGGGGCGGGTTCACTTTAGTGGGCCACGGACAGCATCGGCGCGCACGTGAACATGGCGCATGCACGCCCCTGAACGCAAAGTAACATATGGCAAATTTTATATCATTTCGAAGCCCCGGATGTTAGCTTTCCAACGCAATGGAATCCGCCTCATTTGGACCTCTGTAGCTCAAGTTATGGTCGTTTGAGTGCAAAGAGGTCAGGCTTGACAACTTTACGGTTCCTTCATTTCTTCATGAGTTCTCCCACTTTGCATGCTTTTCTCCTTACATCTTCCATTCAATACTTGTCTTATGAACCTGAAATCACTCAACAAACATATCATGGCATCGAATGGAATTAAAGTGAGTTAAATTTAGCTATTTTAAGGCCTAAAAAACATGTTTTCACATTTAAGCACAAATCAAGGGAGAATTGCAAAACCATGCTATTTCATTGAATAAATGTGGGCAAAGGTGATAAAATCCCCCAAATTAAGCACAAGATAAACCACAAAATCGGGGTTTATCATGTATTCACTAAGAACCTTTCTTGCATCCCCTTCATTGTTAGCCTCGGCCTATCATGCTTTCAGCTTCTTGTTCGAAAATCTTTGTGAGATTTCCTTTGGAGTGTTGTCCTTTAGCTTGTTGCAAACGCTTTTTTAAGGTGCTCTCAGGTTCAGGATCAAGATTAAAGAGAGGTTCTTTATCTCTATTCCTGCTCATAAAAAAGAAATGAAAACCAAGAAATTAAAGAAGAAGAAAAGAAGTCTCTATGTTCAAGAACAGAGGATTCCCTGTGAGATGTGAAGAAGAAAGAAGAATGAAGATAGAGAGGAGAGAAGAAGAATTTGAATAAAAGAGAAAAGAATTCGAAAATTAGAAATAAAAAGAGAAAAGTAAGAAACAAAGGTATTTTAATTATTAATTTAGGAGGAAATTAAAAGCTAATTAACTAAAAAGAGTTTGAAAAATGAAAGATGATTTTTGAAAAATAAGAGAGAGAAATAGAAGCAAAGTTTTTGAAAATAGGAGAGAGAAGAATTAGTTAGGAAGTTTTGAAAAAGAAGAAAGAGTAAACAAGTAACTAATTAAGAAAGATTTGAAATTAAGATAAAATAGAAGATTAGAAAAGATTTGAATTTAAAAATTAAAGTTAGAAAAGATAAGATAGAAATTGAAAAGATTTGAAAAATATTTGGTTTTGAAATTCGAAATTTGAATTTGAAATTAATAGTTCGTTAGGGACTTCTAGAGACACAAGTTCAGCCAATTTAGAGGGAGATTAGGGTCTCTGTGGTAGAGGCTAGAACCCAAAGGCGCAGCATTCTCTGATCCGGAAGATCCGACCTTGTCTATGGCGTTTTGAGTAGGATCGTTAAGGAGAATGGACTGCAGGAGCTTCACCCTCAATCAGACTTGATACGCACTAACCCTGGTGTTCAGATCTGGAGGAGCATTGACGGCCTCTCAAGAAAGGCATTGAGTTAATTCAAAAGGACAAAGCAACTCCAAGCCTTAACCATCTTCCTATCCTAGATTATAATTTAATTTACAAAGTATTTTATACACATTTATTCCTTTCATGTCAACCTAGTTTAGATCTCACAAATTCAACAACCTCTGATTCGCCTAACTAAGACCTACAAGATAACCATAGCTTGGTTCAAGCCACAATCCTCGTGGGATTGACCCTGACTCGCTCAGGTATTAGATCTAAAAATTTTTAAGTTTGGTCTCTTTTGTGTGTTTTTCTCTTTCTTCATTAAATTCAAAAATAAAAAAATTAATATCTTTTCTATCTTTATTTTAATTATTTTCAAAAATTTTAATTAAAAATTCAGATTTTAATTTCAAAATTTTCATCTTATCTTATCTTAGTTTTAAATTTCAAAATTCAAATATTTTCAAAATAAAAAAAAATCTTATCTTTTTTAAAATATTATCTTATCTTATTTCAAAATTCAAAAATTTAAAATCCAAATTTCAAACTTCAAAATTTAAAATTCAAATTTCAATTTTCAAATTTTAAAGTCAAATCTTTTTCAAAATCAAATTTCAAATCTTATCGTTCTTTTAAATATTTTTCAATTCTTTTCTAATCTCAAACTTTAAAATCAAATCTTTTTCAAATCTTTTTAATTTCTTATCATATCTTTTCTTATTTTTCTAATTTCAAAGCTTAAATTCAAATCTTTTCTAATCTTCTATCTTATCTTGTTTTCAAATCATTTCTTAAATTAATTACTTATCTTCTCTCTCTTCTTTTTCAAAACTTCCTAACTACTTCTTCTCTCTCCTAATTCTCGAGAATTCTCTTCTTCTTCTCTCTCTTCTATTTTTGAAAATTCATTAACTAATTTTCAATTCTTTTTATTTTATTAACTTTAATTTTCAAAATAAATAAATAAATAAAACAAAAACAAAAATATTTTAATTCTTATTTCTAATTCTTCTCCTATTTACTTCTTTTTGTTCGAACTCCTCTCCTCTCTCTTCTTCCAACTTTACTTTTCTATCATCTACTCTTCTTCCTATCTCACTGGGAGTCCTCTGTGCCTTTACATAGAAGCTTCCAAACTTTCTCTTTTCTATTCTTGTTTATGACTAGGAACAGGGATAAAAAACCTCTTTTTAATCCTTATCCTGAACCTGAAAGGACTTTAAGGAGGAACTTACAACAAGCTAAAGCACAATACTCTGAAAAAAACCTTTTAGAAAATTTTGAACAAGAAATTGAGGATATGGCCGAACCTGAAGGAGAGGCAAGAAAGGTTCTTAGTGACTTCACCATGCCTACTGATGCCACGGCATCTTAGGCTAGTTTCACTATCCTTTTTCTTTGTTTTTAATAGGTTTTATGCACTTTTTTGGGCTATAAGTAAGCAACTGGGTTAGAAATTCATGTATGCCTAGATTCATTCAACCATGATTAATTTGATGCAATTTCATGAGAATTATACTATAATTACTTGTATGCTAAGAATGATGAGAATTCTCATGACTTTAGCAACGCTTTGATGCATGTATTGGTTGATGATAGGTGAAAGGAAGCATGGAGGAAGGTTGAAGAAGGATTCTGGAAAAGATGAAGAAGAAGCAACGTTGGTGGCAAAGTTGGACCACCAACGTTGCCCCAAATATTGAAGAGGAAGCAGAACAATTCTCTGCATAATGTGCTGGTGCTCACGTTTGAGGTAACGTTGGGTTTAGGGTTCAATTCTGGAGCAAAAGAATTTTTGAGCGACGCGTACGCGTCTATGACGCATACGCGTGAAAGAAGACAATTTCTGTATCCACGCGCATGCGTGGAATGGCAAAATTGACCATCCACGCATATGCGAGGTTCACGCGTACGCGTCACCAAACGAACATTGGAGGTCGAATGTTGCCTCAAACGATGCCTCCAACATCCGCGATGCCCAGCCCAGAATTTGGAATTGAAAAACTTGACTCCATGCATACGCGCCAGTGACACGTACGCGTCTATGGGAAAAAGGGCAATTCACGCGTAAACGTGGTGTACACGCACGCATGGATATGCCAACGTTGGAGGTCCAACGCTGAGTCCAACGCTCTTCTACCTTTGTTTTAAACTGGAAAATGTTATTTTTGCATCCACGCGCACGCGTACAACACGCGCACGCGTACAACACGCGCACGCGTACAACACGCGCACGCGTGGATGAGCATTTTTACTCCATGGGCGCAAACGCGCCGGGCACGCATACGTGTGGGTAGCAGAACGTTGGCCCTCCAACATTAAGTAAAACGCCAATGACAGCAGAATTTTCTGGTTTTTAAGGATGGCATTTGAGTCAATGTTGGCCATCAAACGTTGACTCCAACTTGAGCACCAGAACTCTGCAATTCAAACAGATCTCTTCTCAACAGCAAGGGAAACCAATTGGAGCCATATCAACCCAATTCCATCGAGGCCAAAAGCCCAATTCAGAGATTGAAGATCAATGGAAGAGAGTGTATAAATAGCTTAGAATTTAAGTTAAAGAAAACTTTTTCGAGGGGAGATTTTTTTTTACTTTACGGCACTTTTTACTTTCGGTTCATTTCTTTTGCAATGTATCTTTCAATGCCAATTTCCATTTTGAGAGCTATGAACAACCAAACGCCTTTCATTGTGTTAGGGAGCTCTGTGTAAATTCAATGGATCAATACTTGTTTTCATTCTTCTTCTTCTTTCTTTTCTCTTCATTTTACTAGAAAGCTTTCGTTTTTCATCCAATTGGATAGTTATCTTGGGAAAGAAGCTATTCATAATTGGATCTCCTCAGAACCTTGGAAGAGGAATGAGAAGATCATGCTAGAAATGCTTTCTCACATTGAATTAGATTGGGGTTTGGATGGATATAGTGACGTGTAATCCTACCAACACTTTGATCTATGAATTTGTGTGGTATAATCAGTGACTAAACTTCATCTCTTCCCATGAGCACTTAAATCAAGGAATTGGGCAATTGTTCATGCTTAGAGAGATTAGATTGCCAAGGGATTGGGATATAATCACTTAAGATTGCCAAGGAGATCAATGAATTCATTGATTGAGGAAGGGATGAAAATGAAATTGATCCGGAGAATTCTCACATCTCCTGACCCCAATGAGTTTCCCCATCTCTGATCTACCCATTCTTTTAAATTTTGCTTCCTTAATTTCATGCTTAATCCCCATTGCCATTTAATTTCTTACAATTTTAGTTTCTGTCATTTAATTTCATGCAAATTTAATTTCTGTCATTTAATTCTTGCAACTTAAGTTTCCCGCCAATTTTACTTTCTGCAATTCCAATTCAATTTCGATTTAGCTCAACTTGCATAATTCTCCAATTAACATTGATCAATCTACCAATCCCTGTGGGATTTAACCTCACTCTACTGTGAGTTTTTACTTGACGACAATCCGGTACACTTGCCAGTAGAAAATTTGTTGAGAGGCAAATTTTTGGGTGAATCATGTTTATGGCACCTTGCCGGGGATTGGTTTTGTTTTGACAATTACTAAATTGGAGGATAACTAGATTGAGCACTTTTGTTTTCGATTGATTTATTGAATTTTACTTTCAGTTGTTCATTTTTGTTCTCTGCAATTTTCTTTTAGTTATTTCTCTTTATTTTCTCTTACTTCTTTACATTCCAGCAAAACTAACTCACTAACTCATTAACTGTTTGATTAATTGGCTCAATTGCTCTAACTACTCTTTTTCATTAACTGTGAATTCTTGCTGGTTGCTGCTTGTTGTGCTACTTGTATGACAGGTAGAAGAGAGGTTGAAACCTCCTTTGATAGTGAACTAGAAAGAACCTTCCTGAGATTAAAGAGGAAAGCAAGAGGAAAGAGGGTTGTTAGTGCAGAAGAAAAGGAGGAAAACTTTGATATAACCATGGAGGATGATATGGAAAACCATCATGAAGGAGAGGTGAACAATCATGCCAGAAGAGGGGGAGTCAATCCTGCTGGACAAGAGAGGAGAGTTCTGGGTTCATACATCAATCTAAACCTAGGAAACTGTGGTAGTAGTATTTAAAAGCCAACTATCCATGCAAATAATTTCGAATTGAAGCCTCAACTCATAACTCTTGTACAAAACAACTATTCTTTTGGAGAAAGTGCCCAAGAGGATCCTAATGAGCATCTCACTAAATTTCAAAGGATATGTGACACAGTTAAATCTAATGGTGTTCATCCTGACACCTATAGATTGCTACTGTTTCCATTTTCTTTAAGGGACAAAGCATCAAAATGGCTGGATTCCTTTCCCAAGGAAAGCTTGACCACCTGGGAAGATGTAATGAACAGATTCTTAACAAGGTTATATCCTCCACAAAAGGTAAATAGGCTAAGAACTGAAGTGCAGACATTCAGACAGCAGGATGGTGAGCCTCTTTATGAAGCCTGGGAGAGATTCAAGGATTTGATAAGGAGATGCCCCCCTGAAATGTTTAATGAGTGGGTGCAAATTTATATTTTTTATGAAGGGCTGAATCATAAATCAAAGAAAGCTGTAGATCACTCATCTAGAGGTTCCCTTAATAAGAAGAAGACCATTGAATAAGCCATTGATGTTATAGAGACAGTGGCTGACAATGAGTATTTTTATGCCTCAGATAGGAGCAACAATAGGAGAGTCTTGGAATTAAACCATATGAATGTAATCTTGGCCCAGAACAAGATGATCACCAAGCAACTGGCTGAATTGACCAAGCAAATGGAGAAAAATTAGGCTACAGCTATCCACACTCAACCATCACCTCAAGAAGAGTTGGACATAGAAAAAGGAGTTAACTGGGAGGAAGCTAATTACCTTAGAAATTCATCTAGGCAAGCTAATGATCCATATTCTAAAACCTTTAACTCTAGTTGGAGGAACCACCCAAACTTTGGGTGGGGGAACTAATAAAACCAAGGCCAAGACCACAGACTCCATAATCTAAACCAGTATAACAACTCCACTCACCAAAACTCCAACCAAAAACCATACCAGACCATACAAAACATTTACTCACAGCCACCATACTAAAGCCACAATACCCACTCTCAACACCCCAACTTCAACCAACCATCACCACATGATGAGGACAAAATGGCAAAAATGGAAGTTATGATTGCAAACCTTTGCAAGGAGTCTGAAGACATGAAAAAATTCAGGGAAGAAGTCAGAGGTAGTATAAAGAGCCAAGGAGAGGTTCTTAAGAATCTCGAATCTCAGGTAGGACATCTTTCACAGCAGACTCCGAAGTCCACTGATAGTTTTCCAAGTGACACTGAGAAAAATCTAAGAGGAAAACTGAAGAAGGTGAGATGGGAAGATTGTAAGGCAGTTACCCTTGCAAATGAAGAAAACCTGGAAGAAGGTACCAACAAGCCAACGGAGCACAGCCAGGGAATTTTCCAAAGTAATTTGGAGAAAAATGAACAAGGAACTGGATCTGTACAAAGGAAGGAATCAACAAGGAAGGAAGTTCCGAAACCTTATGTGCCAAAGGCACCATTTCCTCAGAGATTCAAGGGAGATGAAAAAGAAAAGTCATATTCAAGATTTCTAGACATGTTTTCATCTCTCAGTGTCAACATCCCCTTCATCAAAATTCTCCAACAGATGCCTACATACATTAAGTGCATGAAAGAGCTGCTGACCAAGAAAGGAACTGTAAAAGGGGGACAAACAGTGACAATGAACAAGGAATGTTGTGCCCTCATCAAGAAGGACGTACTCATAAAAAAAAAGATCTAGGAAGCTTTCATATTCCATGTGCCATAGGAGAGACAAAAATTGACAGAGGATTTTGTAACTTAGGAGCTAGCATAAATGTGATGCCTCTATCTCTTATGAAGAAGTTGCAAATCAAGGAGCTGAGATCCACGGATGTAATCATCCAATTAGTAGATATAACCCAAAAACAGGCCAAAGGAGTAGTTGAAAATGTATTGGTGAAAGTAGGAGACTACTTCCTCCCCACTGACTTTGTTGTTCTGGACATGGAGGAAAGTTATCTTCATCCCATTATTCTGGGGAGACTATTTCTAGCCACTACTCGAGCCCTGATAGATGTGGAACAAGGAGAGTTAATCCTGAGAACACATGATGAACACCTCACCTTTCATGTTTTCAAACCGACATCTGAGTCTGAGCCAGAACCTATAGAGTCAAAGGATGATCATAGCAACATGTGCACAAAGGAAAGCAACACTGAATCAGTAGCTGAACCACTGAAACAGTCCTTTGTGAACAAGCAAGAAATTCAAGAGATACAGCAACCGAGAGAAATCAAGAAAGAACTAAAGCCACAAGAGTTGGAAAGAGCAGCTAATGAGGAACCCCCTGACACAATAATCACTGGAGCAC
The DNA here is from genome assembly GCF_003086295.3 of Arachis hypogaea. NCBI lineage: Eukaryota > Viridiplantae > Streptophyta > Magnoliopsida > Fabales > Fabaceae > Arachis > Arachis hypogaea. The sequence continues at coordinate 85,390,139 of NC_092053.1, forward strand.
CACTGGAAGAAGAGAAAAGAGTTGTGAAGAAATTGCCAAGGGGATAGAGACATAAGAAGATTCCTACAGAGGGTTTTTCCTCTGGAGACAAGGTGATATCAGCCCACCACCCACCAACACCACCCCAGCTTCCAACCATTCCATCTCAATTACCTCAAGTGTTCACCATCAGAAAGGTCCTCTCCCTAGAGCATGTAGAGATCATCAAGGAATCAAGTGGAGACCGCTTCACTGTAAAGGGAGAAGACCTAAGACACTATAATCCACCCTGACAAAGACCAACCGTCAAGCTAATGACGCTAAAGAAGCACTCCATGGGAAGCATATGATCTAATTCTAAGTCTGGTGTGCCTACAGGCACACTAAGATACTTTTAAAAAATAATGATCATATTTCGATTTTGACACGTGTTTCTTGGAATATATAGCCAAACATTAAGTTTAGTGTTCTATATATTGCAAGAACGAAGCATGAGAGTCAGTCTTTTGAGTTTTGAAAGTCATGAAAATGCTACCATGTTTATATAATCTTTAGTTCATGCTTAGAAATAGAAAAATAAAGTGTTTCTCATGATGGTTTAACCAAAAGTGACACTAATCCCGTTGAGATCTCAATGACAATACTTGGAGGAAGTAACACTTTGAACAATATAACCAAACACTAAGTTTGGTGTCCTCTACGACTATATATGGTAGCACCAAAAAGAGTCACGGTTGGTTAAACAAGCATAATGAATGCTAGTCAAATTTTTAGTTTTAAATGTTAATTGTTCTCTTGCCGCCACTTGTTAGTACTTACTTCTTTTGTCTTGTTATGATGATTAGGTGAGCAGAGAACTATTTAATGAAAGGGACAAGACAAGGAAGGGTAAAACTAGCATGAAGACAAAAGTAGATCACATGGCTTGGAAGGTTGCTTCGTGAGGATATGATTCTACACATCCTTGGAAGAAGCCCTTGGAAAACCGAAGAGATATGCTTAATGAAGAGGCAACTTTTTTCTTCATTCAACCTTGCATGCACACCCTTCATCCATCACTTGTCCCAAAGAATCCTAACCATCCATTCTTCATTAAAGCTCACTATAAATGGCTTCACTTAGTCCATGGATATGAACCAAAATATTCATACTTCTTGAACTCTAAACAAATTCGGCTATTGTGTTTTCTAAAACCAAGGCCTAGAAACCGTGTTCCTTGTGTAACAGAGCATCCTTGTTCACTTGCTTCCATATTATTACCTTGCCTTCAATCCATTTTTCCACCGAGAGTGCACCACACCAACCCTCCTTCATAAACCTTGAATCCCTACTCAACTAACCATCAAGGAAGATATGGCGTCTTTTTCAAGTTTCAAAAGAAGGAGAGGAAAAGAACCCATTACTGAAGAAGGTGAAAACGAATATGATCGATGGAAGTTCAGATCATAGTTCCATCAAATACTACTTGGGTGGATGAATGACAAAAAGATATATTCAGAAATCCCGTTCCAGCGTCAAGAAATGAGAGCCAAGATCAGAAAGAGAAAATGGAAAGAGCTGACCTCACCAATCACCAGGAACAATGCAAACATCATAAGAGAATTCTATGCTAACACTGCAAGGCTAGATATGACCAAAGCCCTAACGTACAAGAGTTATGTGTGGGGTGTGGAAGTCGACTTTAGTCTGAAGACCATTATGAAGGTCTTAGGACTACAGGCTGCACATTTTGATGAGCCATTGTACCATAAAAGAGTGAATGGGAACCCAGATTTGATGAAATCTCTAGTGATATTTGTGTGGTGAACACTGACTGGGAGAGGGACAATTAAGGAGGGCACGAGTACTTGAAAAGGGGAGATCTCATCCCTGAAGCAAAAGGTTGGTATGAGCTTATAAAGAGATCAATTCTGGGCACAGTAAACATCTCGGAAGTTAACAAGAAAAGAGCTGTCATGCTACACTGTATAATGGTGAGAGGATAGATAAAAGTTCACGAGATCATTACAAATGACATTCAAAAGGTTGCAGAGAAAAATTCTGCTGAAGCCTGGCTCCATTACCCAAGCACCATTATGAGGTTATGCATGAAGGCCAGAGTGCCACTTGAGGATGCAAATCCAATATGGCTGCATCCAGGCTTGCCTATGACCCTCGAAAGGATGATGAATGTCACAGAGGCACAACAAATTCGAAGACCACAAAGGAGGCGAAGGAGAAAAGAACCACGTGAGAAAGAAGAACGACAAGAAGAACAAGAGGAATAGCAACAATTCCAACCACAAACCAACATGGACATGGGCCGGATGCAAGAAGCAATTGAAAGGCTATCCGAACAGTAGCTGAGAGTTCAAGAGAAACAAGAAGAATTCCATTCACAATACATGAAAGTTCAAGAGAGGCAAGAGGAACTTCAGTTGAGAATGATGAGCCAGCAGAGAGATTTTGAGTCAAGATCTCTAGTTATGCAAAGAGAACAAGCTTCACAATTTTAAGAATCTTTCAACTAGCTGGCCCAACTTCAAGTTGATAACATGAGAGCTTTCAAGGAGTTCATGACCCTTCAGGATGCAAGATATGGAGTTCAAGCTGACTATAACATAAATGGCCAAATCAAGCTCAACTACATTGCAGAACATCTACATATTATGGATCCAGCATTTCCAATTTATGATCAATACTTCAAGGAAAGGAGTGACATAGAAATAGACAAAGCAATACACCTTGAAAACAGAGTGGAAGAGACAATGAACAAAGCTGGATTCTGGACAAAGCTAAAAGGAAAAGGCAAGGGAGAAACTAGTAAGCAAGCAAGCGAGAAGAAGAAGAAAGACAAACAAGATAAAAAAAATGAAAGGTGGACTTGCTCCTTGGTTATTCCATTCAATAAAAAAAGAACATGTCTGTTTTAGTTGATAGTAACTTTTAGTTTAAGTCATTTTGCATTATGTGATTTTTAATTTTGCAGTAAGTGTGCTAGTCTAGATGTGTGTATTTTCACATTCACTAGTTTAAATGCTTGTTTTGTCCCCTGAGTCTTTTCAAATTAAATAAAAGAAATATTTGAACAAGAAGTAGAATAGTTCTTTTTTAGCAAGAACTGAAATAACAGTAAGAGGTGGTATATATGTTTGATTGTGTAGTAGCTCACTTATAATAAATAAAAGGTCAGACTATCTCCCTTTTTAGTATACACTATCATGCTGTCTATGACTCTTAGCTAATAACAGTCCTTGGAAGAAAGAAAAACCAATAGAAAGAAAGAAAAAGAAAAGCCAAAACTGGCAACAAAAACAGAAGAAAGCAAAAGAATAAGGCTAGACACCAATAGCTTGGACCTTAGGACATATGCCTGTGGTGTCTTTGTACTAGGATCTGCTTGGATGATTAGGTTCCATGGAGTGCTTTAACACTTGGTAACTTGGGTTAACTAACCCGGGATTATCAACCAAAAATGCATTATCAAGAGCAACTTAGTTACAAGGCATTTAGTAACCCAAAGAGGTGCTGGGCATCAATGTCTTAAGAATAATTGTGAGCCAAGTGTCTGTAGTGAATATGTGTTGAGTAAAAATAAGATAAGAAGCTGCTACAACACATGACACTAAGCTACAAGTGAGAAATAAGCTCAAAAGAAAAGAAAAACAAAGAAAAGCAATTACCAAGGATGAGTAAATAATAAGAGGTCATAGCAGTATGTTAGTTGAGGCTGAAAGAAGACATTCTAGTCCTAAGGATCAATAAAAAGTGAGCTACAACATCTTCTGCATAAAACCCCATGAACTATATATAAGGACTTGCTGATATGAACATCACTCTCTATTTCATTCTTTCTTCTTAATAATTCAGTACTTGCTTAGGGACAAGCAAGATTTAAGTTTGGTGTTCTGATGCCATGGCATCATAGGCTAGTTTCACTATTCTTTTTCTTTGTTTTTAATAGGTTTTATGTACTTTCTTGAGCTATAAGTAAGCAATTGGGTTAGAAATTTATGTATGCCTAAATTCATTCAACCATGATTAATTTGATGCAATTTCATGAGAATTATACTATAATTACTTGTATGCTAAGAATGATGAGAATTCTCATGACTTTAGCAAGGCTTTGATGCATGTATTGGTTGATGATAGGTGAAAGGAAGCATGGAGGAAGGTTAAAGAAGGAGTCTGGAAAAGATGAAGAAGAAGCAACGTTGGTGGCAAAGTTGGACCACCAACGTTGCCCCAAACATTGAAGAGGAAGCAGAACAATTCTCTGCATAATGTGCTGGTGCTCACGTTTGAGGTAACGTTGGTAAGCCAACATTTTCCCCAACGTTGTGATAAAATGTTCAATTCTGGAGCTAAAAAATTTTTGAGCGACGCATACGCGTCTTAGACGCGTACGCGTGAAAGAAGACAATTTCTGTATCCACGCGCAAGAGTGAGTCACGCGCACGCGTGGAATGGCAAAATTGACCATCCACGCGTATGCGAGGGTCACGTGTACGCGTCACCAAATGAACGTTGGAGGTCCAATGTTGCCTCAAATGCTGCCTCCAACGTCCGTGATGCCTAACCCAGAATTTGGAATTGAAAAACTTGAATCCATGCGTACGCGCCAGTGATGCGTACGCGTCTATGGGAAAAGGGCATTTCACGTGTAAGCGTGGTGTACGCGCACGCGTGGATATGCCAACATTAGAGGTAACGTTGGAGGTCCAACGCTGAGTCCAACGCTCTTCTACCTTTGTTTTAAACTGGAAAATCTTATTTTTGCATCCACGCGCACGCGTACAGCACGCGCACGCGTGGATGAGCATTTTTACTCCATGGACACGAACGCGCCGGGCACGCGTACGTGTGGGTAGCAGAATTGGCCCTCTGATGAGATATTTTTGGGAAAACGAATTTCTCCAAAACACCCAAATCTAACCGGCCAGTGCACCGGGTCGCATCAAGTAATAATAACTCACGGGAGTGAGGTCGATCCCACAGGGATTGATGGATCAAGCAATTTTAGTGGGTGATTAATTTAGTCAAGCTAACATTGAGTGATTTGAGTGACCATTGAAGCCAACAGAATGTAAATGACAAGGAAAATTAAAGTGCAGAAAGTAAATTGCATTGAAACTTAAAGAGCAAGAAATGTAAATTGCATGAAAGTAAAGGGGATTGGGTGCAGGGAAATTAAATGAAAGCAGTAAATCAAAGCTTAGAACAATTGCAAGGAAATTAAAATTTCATGAAAAGTAAATTCAGATCACAGTGGCTCAAATGTAAAATGCAGAGGAACACACGTGCAGGAAAGTAAATGAGATTTACAGCAGGCTTAATGTAAATTGAATTGAGGAACCGAACAGAAAATGAAATGCAGATCAATTGCAAAATCTAAATGAGAGGTTGAAGATCTCAGGGGTTGGAAGAGACTAGAAAACAAGTCTAGATCTCAAATCCTTCCTTGATCCAACAAGAACAATTGCAAGAGAAATTAAAGAAAAGTAAATTGCAGAAGCCAAGAGAAGGTGAAGTAGTAAACAGGAATGGAAATTCAATTGTGCAGAGAAAGTAAACAAGAAAATTCTCAAGGTGAGATTGAAACAGAATTTCTTCAATTCTCAACCCAAGATTCAAAACGAAATTGAAAACTAAGAGAGAGCTCTCAAATCCTAATGCTCCCTCGTGGAGCCAGCCTCCCCACAAATATGAAACAGATGCCTATTTATAGGCATTTTTACAAAATGAAAATGAAATTCAAAACAAATTACAATTAAAATGAAATTTCTATTCTAACTATCTCTTGTGCCTTTGAGTGGTGTCTATTGGGCCCTTGCTCTTGATGGAATTGGGTTGATAAAGGCCTTGGTTGATTGCTCTTGGAGTTTGAAGAGGAACCGAATTGAACTGGGTTGAGTTTGCAAAAGTTGGTGCAAAAGTTAGAGCAAAAGTTAGGGGTCTAACTTTTGGTCTAACTTTTCATATCAGCCCACAAAATTTGCTGCTATCCACGTTGGGACAAAAGTTAGGGGTCTAACTTTTGCTCCAACGTTGGCCTCCCTTATGCCCATTTATGGCGCCAACTTTGTCCTCTTGTCATGTTGCCAATTTTATGCCCAATATAGACTATCATATATGGTTGGAAAGCTCTGAATGTCAGCTTTCTAACCCACTTAGAATCACTTCAATTGGACATCTACAACTCATGTTATGATCATTTAAAGAGGGCATGGTCGCTGGCTTTGGTGTGCAGCGTTTGAGGTAACGTTTGCCTCAAACGTTGGCGAAAACGCCAGTTCTGGAGGCTCAAACGTATTGTCCACCCCATACTATTATACATTGTTGGAAAGCCCTAAATGTCTACTTTCCAATGCCTTTGGAAGCACATCAATTGGGGCTCTACAGCTCGAGTTATACTCCATCGAAGGTGCAGAGGTCAAGTGGCCTCACTGCAGGTTGCCTCCATGTTCATTTATGCACATTGAGGGGCAGTTTTCTCCCTCAATTTTAGTGTCCACCATGCAGTGCCATATATGCTTGGAAAGTTCTTGATTCCTACTTTCCATTGCTTCTTGAATCACCTCATTTGGAGCTCTGTAGCTCAAGTTATTCTTGTTGGAAGTATACCCCTTCAAGCTGTTGTGGTGTGTGGCGCCAACGTTAGCCACCAAGTTAGGGGGCTAACGTTGGCGCAAACTTTTGCTCCTCCCCTTGTGATTTTCATGTGCCAACGTTAGCCACCAAGTTAGGGGGCTAACGTTGGCGCAAACTTTTGGTGCCCAGGGAGGTTTTCTTCATGCCAACGTTAGCCTCAAAGTTAGGGGGCTAACGTTGGCGCAAACTTTTGGTGCCCAGGGAGGTTTTCTTCATGCCAACGTTAGCCTCAAAGTTAGGGGGCTAACGTTGGGGCTAAATTTTCACCCAAAAGTTTGTGCAAAAGTTTGAGGCTAACTTTTGGTCCAGCTTTTTGCTTCCTGGTTCATTTTCACTTATTCCATTGTCCTCTCTTTACTCCTAGCCATTCCTTCTTGCTTCAACCTTTCTTCAAGCTTTCTTCACCTATAATTAATCAAGCAAAACTCATCAAAGCTATGCTCATAATCATGAGATATTCATTCTATCATAATATGCAACAATTTTAGCATAAAACCTCATGAAATAGCATGAATTCATACATGGTTGATTAAATCAAAGGAAACATGAAAATCTACCCAATTGGCTTGCTTATGGATCAAGAAAGTGCATAAAACCTATTGAAACCAAAGGAAGAAGGCATAGAAAAACATGACATGATGACATGTCATCACCCTCCAACATTGAGTCAAATGCCAATGATAGCAGAATTATCTGGTATTTAAGGATGGCGTTTGAGTCAACGTTGGCCATCAAACGTTGACTCCAACTTGAGCACCAGAACTCTACAATTCAAACAGATCTCTTCTCAACAGCAAGGGAAACCAATTGGATCCATTTCAACCCAATTCTATCAAGGCCAAAAGCCCAATTCAGAGATTGAAAATAAATGGAAGAAAGTGTATAAATAGCTTAGAATTTAAGTTAAAGAAAACTTTTTTGAGAGGAGTTTTTTTTACTTTACGGCACTTTTTACTTTCGATTCATTTCTTTTGCAATGTATCTTTCAATGCCAATTTCCATTTTGAGAGCTATGAACAACTAAACCCCTTTCATTGGGTTAGGGAGCTCTGTGTAAATTCAATAGATCAATACTAGTTTTCATTCTTCTTCTTCTATCTTTTCTCTTGATTTTACTAGAAAGCTTTCGTTCTTCATCCAATTGGATAGTTATCTTGGGAAAGAAGCTATTTATAATTGGATCTCCTTGGAACCTTGGAAGAAGATTGAGGAGATCATGCTAGAAATGCTTTCTCACATTGAATTAGATTGGGGTTTAGATGGATATACTGACATGTAATCCTACCAACACTTTGATCTATGAATTTGTGTGGTATAATCAGTGACCAAACTTCATCTCTTCCCATGAACACTTAAATCAAGGAATTGGACAATTGTTCATGCTTAGAGAGGTTAGATTTCCAAGGGATTAGGATCTAATCACTTAAGATTGCCAAGGAGATCAATGAATGCATTGATTGAGGAAGAGATGAAAATGAATTTGATCTGAAAAATTCTCACATCTCCTGACCCCAATGAGCTTCCCCATCTCTAATCTACCCATTCTTTTAAATTTTGCTTCCTTAATTTCATGCTTAATCTCTATTCCCATTTAATTTCTTACAATTTAAGTTTCTGTCATTTAATTTCATGCAAATTTAATTTCTGTCATTTAATTTTGCAATTTAAGTTTCCCGCCAATTTTACTTTCTGCAATTCCAATTCAATTTCGATTTAGCTCAACTAGCATAATTCTCCAATTAACATTGATCAATCTACCAATTCCTATGGGATTCGACCTTACTCTACAGTGATTTTTTACTTGATGACAATCCAGTGCACTTGCCGGTAGGAAATTTGTTGAGAGGCAAATTTTCGGGTGAATCACCTACCTCTGATTTTTATGGCAGAAGCATCTCTGTACCTGCCATTGGAGCTAACAATTTTGAGCTTAAGCCTCAGTTAGTCTCTCTTCTGTAACAGAGTTGCAGGTTTCGTAGACTTCCACTAGAAGATCCACAACAATTCTTAGCTGAATTCTTGCAAATCTGTGATGCTGTTAAGACCAATGGAGTAAATCATGAAGTCTACAAACTTATGCTCTTTCCCTTTACTGTAAGAGACAGAGCTAAGATATGGTTGGATTCTCAACTAAAAGTGAGCTTAAACTCTTGGGAAAAGCTGGTTAATGCTTTCCTGGCTAAATTATTTCCTCGTCAAAGGATGAGCAAAATTAGAGTGGAAGTTCAAACCTTCAGACAAGGAAAAGGTGAATCCCTTTATCAAGCTTGGGAAAGATACAAGCAACTGATCAGGAGATGTCCTCCTGACATGCTCTCATAATAGTCTATCATAGGCGTGTTCTATGATGGTCTGTTTGAGATGTCCAAAATCTCATTGGACAGCTCTGCAGGTGGATCACTCCACTTGAACAAAACGCCTGTAGAAGCAAGAGAACTCATTAATATGGTTGCAAACAACCAATTCATGTACACTTCTGAAAGAAATCCTATAAACCATGGGATCTCTCAGAAGAAAGGAGTTCTTGAAGTTGATACTCTGAATGCCATATTGGCTCAGAACAAGATCTTGACCCAATAGGTCAATATGATCTCTCAGCATTTGACTGGAATGCAAACTGCAATCGGCAGTACTCAGGAAGCTTCTTCTGAAGTAGAAGCTTACGATCCTGATCAACCTACCATGGAGGGGGTAAATTATATGGAAGAACCCTATAGAAACACCTACAATCCTTCATGGAGGAATCATCCTAACTTTTCAGGGAAGGATCAACAGAAGCCTCGACAAGCCTTCAATAATAATTAAGGTGGAAGGAACCAGAATAGGTTCAACAACAGGCCACTATTCCCATCTTCTCAAGGGAACATGGAGACTCCTAAGCAGAGCCTTTCTGACTTAGTCACTATAGTCTCCAACCTCTCTAAGACCACTCATAGTTTCATAACTGAAACAAGGTCTTCCATTAGAAATTTGGAGGTACAAGTTGGTCAACTGAGCAAGAGGATCCCTAAGACTCCTCCTGACACTCTTCCTAATAACACTGAAGTAAACCCAAGATAAGGGAGCAAGGCCATCACCAGTGAGGCTGAGGCTGAATCTAGAGAGATTGGGAAGGCAATGAATGCCAGTGAGGAAGATCACACTGGGCGTTCAACGCCCAAAATGGCCAAGGGCCTGGCGCTGAACGTCAGTGACGAAGCCCTCACTGGGCGTTCAATGCCCATACAGATAGCAAAGCTGGCGTTGAATGCCAATGAGGAACCCCTCACTGGGTGTTCAATGCCCAAGCTGGCAGCAAGCCTGGCGCTGAATGCCAACCAGGGAATACTGGCTGGGCATTCAATGCCCAAACAAGCAGCAAAGCTGGCGCTGAACGTCAGTGAGGAACCCCTCACTAGGCATTCAATGCCCAACTAGACAGGGAAGCTGGCATTGAACGTCAGCCAGGACACCCCTGCTGGACGTTTAACGCCCACAATGGTAAGGAAACTGGCGTTTAACACCAGTAAGGGTGCACAGCATGGACGTTTAACGCCCAAAGAGCTATCAGAGCTGGCGTTAAACGCCAATAAAAGCACACCCGCTAAGTGCTCAATACCCACTCAAGACATCCTTATCCAAGAACCAAAGGAAGCCAAGGCTCATATAGAGACTATAGAGGTTCCTTTACATGCACTTCTATAGTGCATGAGTTTTGATGAATACTCATCCTCTGATGAGGATGAAGACACTAGGGAAGAGTAAGTTGCTCGGTACCTAGGAGCTCTCATGAAGCTGAATGCCAACCTATTTGGTACAAAGCCTTTAGAGGAAGAACCTCCACTACTTTCCAAAGAACTAAATGCTTTGGGTCAGCTAAAGCTACCTCAGAAACTTCCAGATCCTAGACGCTTCCTAATTCTTTGTACCATAGGCACCATGACCTTTGAGAAGGTTCTGTGTGATCTAGGGTCAAGTATAAACCTTATGCCACTCTCTGTAATGGAGAAGCTGGGAATCTTTGGGGTACAAGCTGGAAACATCTCACTAGAGATGGCAGACAAGTCAATGAAGAAGCTATATATGGCTTAGTAGAGGTTGTCTTGGTCATGGTTGAAGACCACTACATTCCTGCAAACTTCATAGTCTTGGATATTAAGGAAGATAATGATGAATCCATCATCTTTGGAAGACCTTTCCTAGCCACCGCCAAAGATATAATCGATGTAGCTAAAGGAAAACCGATCCTACAACTAGGAGAGGATCACATCTTGTTTAGGATGCCTCACCCCAACTTTCCCTCTGAGATAATGGTGCAACACCTAGTATTTCAACCATCTCTTTCAGTGCAAAGCTGTACTAATTTTGGTGTTGGGTAGTGATGAATGAAAATTTGTCGTGTCAGTCTAGAATTTCTCTTGTAGAAATAAGAACTTCGTTGTAAGCATATCTCCAAACCAACAAACAATTCTCACAAAAAAATTTTTGGTTGTCACAAAGAACAAACCCCAAATAAGAATTAACCGAAGTATTTAGACTCCGAGTCGTCTCACAAGGAATTGCAATGAAGTTTATGCTTATTGGCTATGAAGGGGACAAGGGGTTTTGTTTATAAGAGGCGGAAAATAAATGGCAAGAAAAGTTAATCAAGCAAGCAATTAAAGAAAGCAAAATAAAGAGTAGCAATTAATAAAGAGAGACATTCATGGCAAGAATTGAGATCATAGGCCTTCCATCATAGTCACTAATAACAATAATTGACAAGAATTTATCTTATTACGTCATCCCCAATGATGGAAGAAGATATAGGTTATATTCCATGAGGGAAAGTCTAACAAGACTAGCTAATCTCAATCCAAATGTCCTAATCAACTCACTAATTGGATTAGAAAGATATTAGAGTCAATGGAAATTATATTAACTAACAACTCTAGATCACCAACATAGGTTGGGTTTTCATGACTCCAGATTGCCTAATTACTCTTTCCAAGCCAAGAATGCTCAAAGTATACTCTAAAGCCCAACCAAGCATTTTGTCAAACACTTGGTGGGTGTATAAGGAAAGCATAATAAATTGTAAGAAATAGTAAAATCTAACAGCTACCAATTGCAAGGGGAGTAAGTTCACAACTCAATTCATCAATAAAAAGAAACATCAACATCAAATTGCATTAAATGTAAATCAAATCCAACATGCGCTCATCATCACAAAAGAAACATAAAAGAGAAATTAACATGAAAACTAAGAGAATTAAGTAGTAGGAACAAGAAATCATAAAGGAAACAAGATGAAAACATGAAGTTGGACTTAGATCTAAGATGCAAAATAGCCTAAGAACCCTAATTCTAGAGAGAAGAGGGAGCTTCTCTCTCTAGAAACTAACCTACATTATGCTAAGTTACAAACAATTGCTCCCCCCTTGCCCAAGCTTGAATTCTGCATGAAATAGCATTAGAAATGAGTTGGATTGAGCCCAAAATGCTCTACAAATCGCTGGCCACGAGTTGCTTTTAGTAAATCACGTCCACCAATCAGCACGCACGCGTATAGTGCGCGTGTGCGTCCCTAGACGTCAGGCAACTATATCAAGTTTTATATCATTTTGAAGCACCGGATGTTAGCTTTCCAATACAACTAGAACCGCCTCATTTGGACCTCTGTAGCTTAAGTTATGGTCGATTGAGTGCGAAGAGGTCAGGCTTGACAGCTTTACAGTTTCTTCATTTCTTTATGAGTTCTCCCACTTTGCATGCTTTCCTCCTCACTTCTTCCATCCAATACTTGCCTTATGAACCTGAAATCACTCAACAAACATATCAAGCCATCAAATGGAATTAAAGTGAATTAAAATCACTAATTTAAGGGCCTAAAAAGCATATTTTTACACTTAAGCACAATTCAACGGAGAATTACAAAATTATGCTATTTCATTGAATAAATGTGGGAAAAGGTGATAAAATCCCCCAAATTAAGCACAAGATAAACCACAAAATTGGGGTTTATCAAATTTCCCCACACTTAAACTAAGCATGTCCTCATGCTAAAATCAAGAAATAAGCAAAGGAGTATCAACATTTATTCAATGCAAACTAACTAAATGCAATCTATCTATATGTAATCTATCTACATGAATACATCCACTTGGTCAAAACAAGTCAACTTCCAAGAAAACATATTTAAGTACAAGGGCTAAAGCCATAGCAGTCAAATCAAACCCACAATTGAATTGAATTATTAAAAAGATTTTACAAACTTGCAAGAAAAGAGATGATCATGGGTGGAAACATGTAATTGAGCAATTGAACCCTCACCAGATGTGTATCTGCTCTAGTCGCTCAAGTGTATGGGGTTGATTCACTCAATTCTCCCCTAATCATGCTTTCCAAGATTTATTTTTTATCTAACAATCAACAATTAATTCATGCATGCATACAAATATCATAAGGGCTTTCCCATAGGTTGTAATGGGGCTAGGGTCAAGGTAGGATGCATATGGTCAAGTGAGCTAGAAATTTGAATCTTTAATTAACTTAAAATTTCCACCTAACCTATGACAACCTATAAAATTCTAAACTAACCTAACTACCCATTCTTCACTTTTTCACACACTCATGCATTCTCTTTTGATCACCACACATATGCATTAATTGTTATTGAACCTTGAACTTTGGGGCATTTTTGTCCCCTTTTTATTGTAATTCTTTTTCTTTGTTTTTCTTTTTCTATATATTTTTTTTCTTTTATTTTTCTCATTTTTTTTCAAACTAAAATGTATACAAGAACATCAATGCATATGGCTTACACATGATTAATACATGAGTATGTTCCCAATTCCCAAGATTCTCAACACAAATACAAAAACACACTTTTATCTCAAACCAATGTTTCCAACTTTCCAAAATCAAATAATGAACACTCTCACTAGCCTAAGCCAATCAAAGATTCAAATTAAGGACATTTATTATTTTTCATTTAGGCTTGTAATGTGCTAAAATTAAGAACAAATGGGTTAAGCATAGGCTCAAGATTGGTTAACATTGGAAGATAAAAGGTAGGCTATTTGGGTAAGTGAGCTATTTGAACAATGGCCTCAATCATATAAATGTATGTATACACAAAATAATGGACAAAAAGAATCAAACAAATCAAATATTGCAATCATAGGAAGAGAATAATGCACACAAGAAGAAAAGTAAGTGGTTATGTATAGTGTAACCACACAATTAGGCTCAAACCTCACATGCTTGTGTTCTTAGCTCAAAAATCATGTTCCACAAGGTATATAATTCAAGCAAGTTCTAAAAAAAATTTTTTTTTCAATCAATAGGGGTGCCTGACGTTAAGATTTTTGCCAGTAAAGAATGTCATAAAAACAGTCGCGTTGTAGATATAGTCTCTAAACCGACAGAAATCCCTTCGTACAAATGTTTTTGGTTGTCACAAGTAACAAACCCCTTTGAAATTGATAACCGAGTATTCAAACCTCGGGTCGTCTTCTCAAGGAATTGCAGGGAGGTATGTTCTTATTATTGGTTATGAGTTTGTAAATTGGGGTTTAAGAAGTAAGGTGGGAATATGTTATATGACAAATAAAATAAAATAATAATAATAAAATAAACTCTTGGCAAAGTATGAAGAACTGGAAGTCCTATCCTAGTTATCCTTATCAATTGTGATGAGAATTGGATTCTTCCCCTACCTTATTAACCTCTAACTATGAAGGTAAGTCAAGTGGACAAATTAATTCGAATCCTCAAGTCCTAGTCTTTCCTTGGGAAAGGCTAGAGTTATTAGAACTTGAATTAATGAAACGAAGAAATCCAATTTTTCAATCAACAATGAGTTTGATAACTCAAGTGTCTCCAATGACTCAACCAAAGCCAAAAGGGAAAAATTTAAATTATTTATATAATAAAAAGGAGCAATCATAAGTTTGAAATACCTCAAAATATATTAAATAGAAAATCAATCTAAACATAGAGAGTCATAAACAAAATTGAGAAAAGAAATAAAAGAACATTGAACCTGTGATGGCAAAAGATGAAATAATCATGAAGTGAAAAGAATCCTAATTCTAAATCCAAAGAGAGAGGAGAGAACCTCTCTCTCTAAAAACTACATCTACTCCTAAAATTGTGAATATGAGAGCCTCTCCATGAATGGATACATTTCCCCACTTTATAGCCTCTAATCTGTGTTTTCTGGGCCGCAAACTGGGTCAAAAACAGTCCAGAATTCGCTAGTTCCTAATTCAACTGCGTTGATTTCTGTCACTGCGACGCGGCTCCATGGATCACGTGGTCGCGTTGCCTAGCATCACGGGAACTATAGCATATTATATATCAAATCAAAGCCCCGGATGTTAGCTTTCTAACGCAACTGGAACCGCGTCGTTTGGACCTCTGTAGCTAAAGTTATAGCCGTTTGAGTGCGAAGAGGTCAGGCTGGACAGCTTAGCAATTTCTCCAACTTCTTGCATTCCTTCCACTTTTGCATGCTTCCTTTCCATCCTCTGAGCCATTCCTGCCCTATAATCTCTGAAAGTACTTAACACACATATCAAGGCATCTAATGGTAATAAGAGAGGATTAATATTAACAAATATAAGTCCAAAGAAACATGTTTTCAATCAAAGCACATAATTAGGAAGGCAAATGTAAAACCATGCAAATAGTATGAATAAGTTGATAAAAAGTAGATAAAAACCACTCAATTGAGCACAAGATAAACCATAAAATAGTGGTTTATCAACCTCCCCACACTTAAACACTAGCATGTCCTCATGCTAAGCTCAAGAGAAGCTATAAAGATGAAGAGAAATGGTATGAAATGCAACCTATCTATATGAATGCAACTACATGCAAAATGTTTCTACCTACTTGGTTAAAAGTAAACAAATCTTTTAAGAACAAATATGAACTGGATTTCACAAATTCAAATCATAAAAATGAAGTACAAATAGACTTGCAAGAAGAAAATAGCTCATGAAAGCAGGGAACAAGGAATTGAGCATCGAACCCTTACTGGTAGTGTATACACTCTAATCACTCAAGTGTTTTAGGTTCGATTCTCTCAATTCTCTACTAACCTTGCTTTCTAAGGCTTACTCTTCATCTAACAATCAACATAAGTTTAATGCACAAATACACAAATCAGGAGGTCTTTTAAGGGTTGTAATGGGGTTAGGGTCAAGGTAGGATTGTATTTGGTCAAGTGGACTAAAATCTGAATCCTAAATTAACTTAAACTTTCCACCTAACTTAAACAATCCATGTAATCACAGTACAAAATCTAACTATCCATCAACCATGTTTTCCACATATTCATGCATTCTAATTTCAAGTACAATTCATATGTATTGTTTTCAACATTTACTTTGGGGCATTTTGTCCCCTTTTTCTTATTTGCTGTTTTTCCTCTTTTTTTTTATACATAATTTTTCTTTTTCTTTTATTTTTCTCAATGCATATGATTAAATTATTGGATACATGAATCATGTCCTAAACATTTTTTTTCACATTTTCAGAAAATTCTAACATACTCAATTCTCAAACCAATTGTTTCCAAATTCGCTTCTCCGCACTTAATTTATGAGCACTCTCACTAGTCTAAGCTAACTAAGGATTCAAATTAAGGACATTATTGTTTTCCGCTTAGAGTTAATGATATGCTAAAGTAAGGAACAAAGGGGTATAATAGGCTCAAATTGGTTTGCAAAGGATAATGAAAGGTAAGGCCATATGGGTATGTAAGCTAAGTGAAACAAAGGCCTCAATCATATAAGTGCATGTATACATCAAACCATGGAAATATAGAATTAAGCAAGACAAAGATCACAATTTTAGAGAGAAAAACACACATCAAAAATAAAATATTGGTTGATAAAATGCAACGGCTCAAAAATCTCACTGGTTTTGTGTGTTCGAGCTCTAAACCATGTTCCAGTATAATATCTCTTCAAACAAGTGTAACATTAAATTTTATTCAAATTAGTGAAATTTTCTAAAAATTTTCTTGAAAAAGAAAATATTACTTTAACCAAGTGGTAAAATATGCAAAAAAATCAAATAAATATGCAATTAAATATGCAAATGCAACAACTAACAAGAAAAATAAACCATTGGTGTTTGAGATAGGAAGGTACTAACCCACGGAGATCGGTATCGACCTCCCCACACTTAAAGATTGCACCGTCCTCGGTGCATGCTGAGACGTGCAAGTGGATGGGGGTTGTGGTTCCTCAGCTGGGGCTCTTTTTTTCCTTTCCTTGCTGTTGATTTGGGAATGACTTTCTCTTTTCCTCTCTTGGTGGCCATCCTGAAAAAGGGAAGAGAAAGTAAATTAAATTCAAAGAGATATATATATATATAGCAAGGAAGACAACGGAAAAGGTGGTGATGGATGCACATTAAGATATAACTGACATTATCACATGCTCGCGAGTACATGTGAAAAGCCAATAATGGGAAATAGCTAGTGCATGTAAAGACAAGTGAATGCAAGGTGTTTATTGGCATGCCGGCAAAGGGCATGAGTAGCATAGACCAAGCAATACTTTGTAACAAACCATCACATTTGTATTGACAATTAATTTCAATTAATACAATAGTAAAGGGAGTTTATGAAAAGCAAGCATTCAGAGTAGTAGGATAAAAGATACTGAAAAGCAGTGCACAATGCCATACGGGCGTTTTCACAAACACATAGCATGCATGTTAAATAATCTAATGAAAATAATAAATTGAACATGCAAGCAATCCTTTAAAGAAGATAATAATAATTGTCAAACAATTTGCAGTAATCCACAAGCATATAATGAGGAATAATGACTCAAATAAAATTCTAACACCAATGAAAATAATGCAATGAATGAAAGTATGCAAATAAATGAAATAAAATAGAATGGAAGTGAAAGAAAATAAGAAAGGAAGAAGAAAGAAATAAGAAAAGAGAAGAAAAATAAGGATTAGGGAAGAAAATATAAGAAAATTGGCTGATCTGGATATTCTGTGCGCCGCTTGTGACGCGGACGCGTGAGTGGTGCGGTTGCGTGGTGCGCGATAAGGTCAGGTGACGCGGACGCGTGGGTCACGCGATCGCGTGACTTGATTTGTGCTAGTGGCGCGAGTGCAGCCTCGCGGTCGCACAACTCTCTGTTCGAAACTCTTTTTGCCAAAATTCTGGGTGAAGCGATCGCGTGAGTGGCCATCCTGGGGATATGACGTGGACGCATGGGGCACGCGTTCGTGTGGTGAGGCTTGGGCTTCCAGCACGAGTCCAGCCCAACTCCAGCTCAATTTTCTGCCATACACCCTTTTTACGCTGATTTCAGGTCACGCGGCCGCATAGGTGACGCGGTCGCGTGGGAGGCCATTATTCCCATATGACATGGTCACGTCAGCGACGCGGTCGCGTGGGATGATTTGTGCCATTGGCATGCCTCCAGCGCTGCTCCTGCGAAACTCTCTGTTCATATTAATATTGTCTCCCATCTCCTTGCGACGCGGACGCGTCGCTGATGCGGTCGCGTCGCGTGCTCGCTTTTTTTTTAATCTGAAAAGATGCAGAATGCAGTGTTAATATGAATGTGATGCAAAACTCCAGGTTCAATAAAATAAAACTTGAAAATAAACAAAACTAAATAAAATTAAAATTGAAAAAGGATCGATCATACCATGGTGGGTTGTCTCCTACCTAGCACTTTTAGTTAAAGTCCTTAAGTTGGACATTTGGCGAGCTTCCTGTTATGGTGGCTTGTGCTTGAACTCATCCAGGAATCTCCACCAATGTTTGTGATTCCAGTGTCATCCAGGGTCCCAAACTAAGCATGTAAAGCCCTTAAGAAGCTTCAAATAGATTCTTAGGCTCCCGGGGTGACAAATGCCAGAACAGATTCCAGGGTCCCAAACTTTACTTTTACACCCGTTTTTATCTCGATCTGCATTTTTCCAGCCGGGTGAAAGGTGATCTGAATTCTCACTGCAGCAACCAAACAGCTTCCTAGACCCATTCAGTTGAGCTTTATACCAACCCTTGCGTTTGAACTTAAAGCTTCCAACCATGATGAACCATGCAGGACATTTCTTACCACTGGCCATCTTCCTCTTACTCTTAATGTCACAAAGAGCTCTAAGTTGACCATCCGTCTGCAGTAGCCCATATTCAAGTGGGATTAGAAAGCTACGGGATATGAAATTTACCCACTTGAATGTTGTGAAGGATGATGGCAACTTTGGGGGAGGTATTTTTAATGAAATTGCAAGTTCCACTCCCTTGTGCTCTTTTCTGATAATTACCACCTCTTTGCAAGCTTCTTCAATTTCAACCTCTTCCTCTTGGTAGCTTTCTTCCAATTCAATCTTCTCTTCATTGCTTTCCAAGGGCATGGGAGGTTGTGCTTCTTCTTCTTGAATCTCCATCTCTTGATCAACCTCTTCCAAGTCTTCAACTGTGATATGCCTTGGAGGTTGTACACCCTCCTTAGAATCAATTTCAAACATCTTGGAAGGGGGTTCTATGACAGGACTTTTCCATGGAGGTTCTGCATCTCCTAAGTGTTCAACCACTTCTTCTTCTTCTTGAACAATGACAACTTCTTCTACTTGTTCTGGTACGAATTCATTCTCTGTCTTGTCCACTGGGGTTTCTGGTATCTCCTTCATGCTACGCTCTTCACTAGACTGTCCACATAGAGCTGTGGCTGATCCTTGTATATTTGAGCGCCTAGAAGCCCATTGAATTAATGCTTGCTCCAGTTGTTGAGTGGTTGCCTGAAATTGATCCACTATTTCCTTGAAACGATCCTTTGTCTCTTGATGCACTCGGTTATCATAGGTAGGATCATAGTGCTCTTGGATTGATGGATATGGAGATGGCAAATATTGAGGTGGTGGTGGGATGGGGAGATCATTCTGTGATTGAAAAGGAAGTGCACTAGAGCTTGAGGGTTGATTGTTAAAGGTATTTGGTGGTCTGATTTGGCCGGCGAGAGCTCGTATAGTAGAGTTTAGATCGGTAAGTGCTCTCTCCATGGAGGTTTGGGGTGGATCTATGTATGGTTCATTTGGTTCATAAGGTGGTTGGTATGGTGGATGTGGGTTAGGGTCATATGGAGGTGAATGGTGGAAAGAGGCTTGTGAGTATGGTGGTCCAAAGTCATGTTGAGGAAAGGGTTCATAGGCATATGGTGGTGGTTGTTGATAGTCCATTGGAGGTGGTTGTTGCCATGAGGGTTGATCAAATCCTTGTGGCTCCTCCCATCTTTGATTGTTCCAACCTTGATGCCTGTTCTCATTGTAATTTCTTCTTCCTGCAACATTATTGTAACTAGACTCATAGCCAAAGGGGTGAGAGTTCATAGTAGCAAAATAAAAATTAAAAATGAAAATAAAAATAAATTTAAATTAAAAGGTTATTTAAATTTTGAATTTGAAAATTAAATTTTGAAATTTGAAATTTGAATTTTTGAAATTTGAAATTTGAAATTTGAAATTTGAAAATTTTTAAATTTAAATTTTGACAATTTTTAAATTTGAATTATGAAATTTGATTAAAAGGTTATTTAAATTTGATTTTTGAAATAAGATAAGATGAGATAAAAATTTTAAAATTAAAAATCTGAAAAAAAATTTTTTCGAAAATATTAATTAAAAATATTTTTGAATTTAATGAGGAAAGAGAAAAACAATAAAATGACACCAAATTTCAAATTTTTAGATCAAAACAAAGAAAACAACTAAGAACAGCTTGAAGATCAAGATGAACACTAAGAACAAATTTTTGAAAAAAAATTTTTTTTAATAACTAAATAAAAACCAATGACCTCTTAATTTACGAAAAAGCAAAAATAAAAACAAACAAACAAGCAAAAATCAAAAAATATTTACAATAACCAATAATAAGGCACACGTTTGCAATTCCCCGGCAACGACGCCATTTTGACGTTGAGAATTTTGCCAGTAAAGAATGTCTTAAAAACAGTCGCGTTGTAGATATAGTCTCTAAACTGACAGAAATCCCTTCGTACAAACGTTTTTGGTTGTCACAAGTAACAAACCCCTTTGAAATTGATAACCGAGTATTCAAACCTCGGGTCGTCTTCTCAAGGAATTGCAGGGAGGTATGTTCTTATTATTGGTTATGAGTTTGTAAATTGGGGTTTAGGAAAGTAAGGTGGGAATATGTTATATGACAAATAAAATAAAATAATAATAATAAAATAAACTCTTGGCAAAGTATGAAGAACTGGAAGTCCTATCCTAGTTATCCTTATCAATTGTGATGAGAATTGGATTCTTCCCCCACCTTATTAACCTCTAACTATGAAGGTAAGTCAAGCGGACAAATTAATTCGAATCCTCATGTCCTAGTCTTTCCTTGGGAAAGGCTAGAGTTATTGGAAATGGAATTAATGAAATGAAGAAATCCAATTTTTCAATCAACAATGAGTTTGATAACTCAAGTGTCTCCAATGACTCAACCAAAGCCAAAAGGGAAAAATTCAAATTATTTATATAATAAAAAAGAGCAATCATAAGTCTGAAATACCTCAAAATATATTAAATAGAAAATCAATCTAAATATAGAGAGTCATAAACAAAATTGAGAAAAGAATTAAAAGAACATTGAACCTGTGATGGCAAAAGATGAAATAATCATGAAGTGAAAAGAATCCTAATTCTAAATCCTAAGGGAGAGGAGAGAACCTCTCTCTCTAAAAACTACATCTACTCCTAAAATTGTGAATATGAGAGCCTCTCCATGAATGGATGCATTCCCCCACTTTATAGCCTCTAATCTGTGTTTTCTGGGCCGCAAACTAGGTCAAAAACAGTCCAGAATTCGCTAGTTTCTAATTCAACTGCGCTGATTTCCGTCACTGCGATGTGGCCGCATGGATCACGCGATCGCGTCACCTAGCGTCAAGGGAACTATAGCATATGATATATCAAATCGAAGCCCCGGACGTTAGCTTTCCAACGCAACTAGAACCGCGTCATTTGAACCTCTGTACCTAAAGTTAAATCCGTTTGAGTGCGAAGAGGTCAGGCTGGACAGCTTAGCAATTTCTCCAACTTCTTGCATTTCTTCCACTTTTGCATGCTTCCTTTCCATCCTCTGAGCCATTCCTGCCCTATAATCTCTGAAAGCACTTAACACACATATCAAGGCATCTAATGCTAATAAGAGAGGATTAATATTAACAAATATAAGTCCAAAGAAACATGTTTTCAATCAAAGCACATAATTAGGAAGGCAAATGTAAAACCATGCAAATAGTATGAATAAGTTGATAAAAAGTAGATAAAAACCACTCAATTGAGCACAAGATAAACCATAAAATAGTGGTTTATCAACCTCCCCACACTTAAACACTAGCATGTCCTCATGCTAAGCTCAAGAGAAGCTATAAAGATGAAGAGGAATGGTATGAAATGCAACCTATCTATATGAATGCAACTACATGCAAAATGTTTTACCTACTTGGTTAAAAGTAAACAAATCTTTTAAGAACAAATATGAACTGGATTTCACAAATTCAAATCATAAAAATGAAGTACAAATAGACTTGCAAGAAGAAAATAGCTCATGAAAGCAGGGAACAAGGAATTGAGCATCGAACCCTTACTGGTAGTGTATACACTCTAATCACTCAAGTGTTTTAGGTTCGATTCTCTCAATTCTCTACTAACCTTGCTTTCTAAGGCTTGCTCTTCATCTAACAATCAACATAAGTTTAATGCACAAATACACAAATCAGGAGGTCTTTTAAGGGTTGTAATGGGGTTAGGGTCAAGGTAGGATTGTATTTAGTCAAGTGGACTAAAACCTGAATCCTTAATTAACTTAAACTTTCCACCTAACTTAAACAATCCATGTAATCACAGTACAAAATCTAACTATCCATCAACCATGTTTTTCACATATTCATGCATTCTAATTTTAAGTACAATTCATATGCATTGTTTTCAACATTTACTTTGGGGCATTTTGTCCCCTTTTTCTTATTTGCTCTTTTTCCTCTTTTTTTTTATACATAATTTTTCTTTTTCTTTTATTTTTCTCAATGCATATGATTAAATTATTGGATACATGAATCATGTACTAAACATTTTTTTTCACATTTTCAGAAAATTCTAACATACTCAATTCTCAAACCAATTGTTTCCAAATTCGCTTCCCCACACTTAATTTATGAGCACTCTCACTAGTCTAAGCTAACTAAGGATTCAAATTAAGGACATTATTATTTTCCGCTTAGAGTTAATGATATGCTAAAGTAAGGAACAAAGGGGTATAATAGGCTCAAATTGGTTTGCAAAGGATAATGAAAGGTAAGGCCATATGGGTATGTAAGCTAAGTGAAACAAAGGCCTCAATCATATAAGTGCATGTATACATCAAACCATGGAAATATAGAATTAAGCAAGACAAAGATCACAATTTTAGAGAGAAAAACACACATCAAAAATAAAATATTGGTTGATAAAATGCAACCAATTAAATAGGCTCAAAAATCTCACTAGTTTTGTGTGTTCGAGCTCTAAACCATGTTCCAGTATAATATCTCTTCAAACAAGTGTAACATTAAATTTTATTCAAATTAGTGAAATTTTCTAAAAATTTTCTTGAAAAAGAAAATATTACTTTAACCAAGTGGTAAAATATGCAAAAAAAATCAAATAAATATGCAATTAAATATGAAAATGCAACAACTAACAAGAAAAATAAACCATTGGTGTTTGAGATAGGAAGGTACTAACCCACGGAGATCGGTATCGACCTCCCCACACTTAAAGATTGCACCGTCCTCGGTGCATGCTGAGATGTGCAAGTAGATGGGGGTTGTGGTTCCTCAGCTGGGGCTCTTTTTGTTCCTTTCCTTGCTGTTGATTTGGGAATGGCTTTCTCTTTTCCTCTCTTGGTGGCCATCCTGAAAAAGGGAAGAGAAAGTAAATTAAATTCAAAGAGATATATATATATAGCAAGGAAGACAACGGAAAAGGTGGTGATGGATGCACATTAAGATATAACTGACATTATTACATGCTCGCGAGTACATGTGAAAAGCCAACAATGGGAAATAGCTAGTGCATGTAAAGACAAGTGAATGCAAGGTGTTTATTGGCATGCCGGCAAAGGGCATGAGTAGCATAGACCAAGCAATACTTTGTAACAAACCATCACATTTGTATTGACAATTAATTTCAATTAATACAATAGTAAAGGGAGTTTATGAAAAGCAAGCATTCAGAGTAGTAGGATAAAAGATACTGAAAAGTAGTGCACAATGCCATACGGGCGTTTTCACAAACACATACCATGCATGTTAAATAATCTAATGAAAATAATAAATTGAACATGCAAGCAATCCTTTAAAGAAGATAATAATAATTGTTAAACAATTTGTAGTAATCCACAAGCATATAATGAGGAATAATGACTCAAATAAAATTCTAACACCAATGAAAATAATGCAATGAATGAAAGTATGCAAATAAATGAAATAAAATAGAATGGAAGTGAAAGAAAATAAGAAAGGAAGAAGAGAGAAATAAGAAAAGAGAAGAAAAATAAGGATTAGGGAAGAAAAGATAAGAAAATTGGTTGATCTGGATATTCTGTGTGCCGCTTGTGACGCGGACGCGTGAGTGGTGCGGTCGCGTGGTGCGCGATAAGGTCAGGTGACGCGGACGTGTGGGTCACGCGATCGCGTGACTTGATTTGTGCTAGTGGCGCGAGTGCAGCCTCGCGGTCGCACAACTCTCTGTTCGAAACTCTTTTTGCCAAAATTCTGGGTGACGCGATCGCGTGGTCGACGCGATCGCGTGAGTGGCCATCTTGGGGATATGACGCGGACGCATGGGGCACGCGTTCGCGTGGTGAGGCTTGGGCTTCCAACACGAGTCCAGCCCAACTCCAGCTCAATTATCTGCCATACACCCTTTTTACGCCGATTTCAGGTCACACGGCCACGTGGGTGACGCGGTCGCGTGGGATGATTTGTGCCATTGGCACGCCTCCAGCGCTGCTCCTGCGAAACTCATTGTTCATATTAATATTGTCTCCCATCTCGTTGCGACGCGGATGCGTCGCTGATGCGGTCGCGTCGCGTGCTCGCTTTTTTTTTTTTAATCTGAAAGGATGCAGAATGCAGTGTTAATATGAATGTGATGCAAAACTCCAGGTTCAATAAAATAAAACTTGAAAATAAACAAAACTAAATAAAATTAAAATTGAAAAACGAACGATCATACCATGGTGGGTTGTCTCCCACCTAGCACTTTTAATTAAAGTCCTTAAGTTGGACATTTGGCGAGCTTCCTGTTATGGTGGCTTGTGCTTGAACTCATCCAGGAATCTCCACCAATGTTTGTGATTCCAGTGTCATCCAGGGTCCCAAACTAAGTATGTAAAGCCCTTAAGAAGCTTCAAATAGATTCTTAGGCTCTCGGGGTGACAAATGCCAGAACAGATTCCAGGGTCCCAAACTTTACTTTTACACCCGTTTTTGTCTCGATCTGCATTTTTCCAGCCGGGTGAAAGGTGATCTGAATTCTCACTGCAGCGACCAAACAGCTTCCTAGACCCATTCAGTTGAGCTTTATACCAACCCTTGCGTTTGAATTTAAAGCTTCCAACCATGACGAACCTTGCAGGACAATTCTTACCACTGGCCATCTTCCTCTTACTCTTAATGTCACAAAGAGCTCTAAGTTGACCATCCGTCTCCAGTAGCCTATATTCAAGTGGGATTAGAAAGCTACGGGATATGAATTTTACCCACTTAAATTTTGTGAAGGATGATGGCAACTTAGGGGGAGGTATTTTTAATGAAATTGCAAGTTCCACTCCCTTGTGCTCTTTTCTGATAATTACCACCTCTTTGCAAGCTTCTTCAATTTCAATCTCTTCCTCTTGGTAGCTTTCTTCCAATTCAATCTTCTCTTCATTGCTTTCCAAGGGCATGGGAGGTTGTGCTTCTTCTTCTTGAATTTCCATCTCTTGATCAACCTCTTCCAAGTCTTCAACTGTGATATGCCTTGGAGGTTGTACACCCTCCTTAGCATCAATTTCAAACGTCTTGGAAGGGGGTTCTATGACTGGACTTTCCCATGGAGGTTCTGCATCTCCTAAGTGTTCAACCACTTCTTCTTCTTCTTGAACAATGACAGCTTCTTCTACTTGTTCTAGTACGAATTCATTCTCTGTCTTGTCCACTGGGTTTCTGGTATCTCCTTCATGCTACGCTCTTCACTAGACTGTCCACATGGAGCTGTGGCTGATCCTTGTATATTTGAGCGCCTAGAAGCCCATTGAATTAATGCTTGCTCCAGTTGTTGAGTGGTTGCCTGAAATCGATCCACTGTTTCCTTGAAACGATCCTTTGTCTCTTGATGCACTCGGTTATCATAGGTAGGATCATAGTGCTCTTGGATTGATGGATATGGAGATGGAAAATATTGAGGTGGTGGTGGGATGGGGAGATCATTCTGTGATTGAAAAGGAAGTGCACTAGAGCTTGAGGGTTGATTGTAAAAGGTATTTGGTGGTCTGATTTGGGCGGCGAGAGCTCGTATAGTAGAGTTTAGATCGGTAAGTGCTCTCTCCATAGAGGTTTGGGGTG
The DNA here is from genome assembly GCF_003086295.3 of Arachis hypogaea. NCBI lineage: Eukaryota > Viridiplantae > Streptophyta > Magnoliopsida > Fabales > Fabaceae > Arachis > Arachis hypogaea. The sequence continues at coordinate 85,416,355 of NC_092053.1, forward strand.
GATCTATGTATGGTTCATTTGGTTCATAAGGTGGTTGGTATGGTGGATGCGGGTTAGGGTCATATGGAGGTGAATGGTGGAAAGAGGCTTGTGAGTATGGTGGTCCAAAGTCATGTTGAGGAAAAGGTTCATAGGCATATGGTGGTGGTTGTTGATAGTCCATTGGAGGTGGTTGTTGCCATGAGGGTTGATCAAATCCTTGTGGCTCCTCCCATCTTTGATTGTTCCAACCTTGATGCCTGTTCTCATTGTAATTTCTTCTTCCTACAACATTATTGTAACCAAACTCATAGCCAAAGGGGTGAGAGTTCATAGTAGCAAAATAAAAATTAAAAATGAAAATAAAAATAAATTTAAATTAAAAGGTTATTTAAATTTTGAATTTGAAAATTAAATTTTGAATTTTGAAATTTGAAATTTTGAAATTTGAATTTTAAATTTTGACAATTTTTAAATTTGAATTATGAAATTTGATTTTTGAAATAAGATAAGATAAGATAAAAATTTAAAAATAAAAATCTGAAAAATTTTTTTTTTCGAAAAAAATTAATTAAAAATATTTTTGAATTTAATGAGAAAAGAGAAAAACAATAAAATGACACCAAATTTCAAATTTTTAGATCAAAACAAAGAAAACAACTAAGAACAGTTTGAAGATCAAGATGGACACTAAGAACAAATTTTTGAAAAAAATTTTTTTTAATAACTAAATAAAAACCAATAACCTCTTAATTTACGAAAAAGCAAAAATAAAAACAAATAAACAAGCAAAAATAAAAAAATATTTACAATAACCAATAATAAGGCACACGTTTGCGATTCCCCGGCAACGGCGCCATTTTGACGTTGAGATTTTTGCCAGTAAAGAATGTCATAAAAACAGTCGCGTTGTAGATATAGTCTCTAAACCGACAGAAATCCCTTCGTACAAACGTTTTTGATTGTCACAAGTAACAAACCTCTTTGAAATTGATAACCGAGTATTCAAACATCGGGTCGTCTTCTCAAGGAATTGCAGGGAGGTATGTTCTTATTATTGGTTATGAGTTTGTAAATTGGGGTTTAGGAAGTAAGGTGGGAATATGTTATATGACAAATAAAATAAAATAATAATAATAAAATAAACTCTTGGCAAAGTATGAAGAACTGGAAGTCCTATCCTAGTTATCCTTATCAATTGTGATAAGAATTGGATTCTTCCCCCACCTTATTAACCTCTAACTATGAAGGTAAGTCAAGTGGACAAATTAATTCGAATCCTCAAGTCCTAGTCTTTCCTTGGGAAAGGCTAGAGTTATTGGAACTTGAATTAATGAAATGAAGAAATCCAATTTTTCAATCAACAATGAGTTTGATAACTCAAGTGTCTCCAATGACTCAACCAAAGCCAAAAGGGAAAAATTTAAATTATTTATATAATAAAAAGGAGCAATCATAAGTCTGAAATACCTCAAAATATATTAAATAGAAAATCAATCTAAACGTAGAGAGTCATAAACAAAATTGAGAAAAGAAATAAAAGAACATTAAACCTGTGATGGCAAAAGATGAAATAGTCATGAAGTGAAAAGAATCCTAATTCTAAATCCTAAGAGAGAGGAGAGAACCTCTCTCTCTAAAAACTACATCTACTCCTAAAATTGTGAATATGAGAGCCTCTCCATGAATGGATGCATTTCCCCACTTTATAGCCTCTAATCTGTGTTTTCTGGGCTGCAAACTGGGTCAAAAACAGTCCAGAATTCGCTAGTTTCGAATTCAACTGCGCTGATTTCCGTCACTGCGACGCGGCTGCATGGATCACGCGGGCGCGTCTCCTAGCGTCACGGGAACCATAGCATATTATATATCAAATCGAAGCCCCGAATGTTAGCTTTCCAAGGTAACTGGAACCGCGTCGTTTAGACCTCTGTAGCTAAAGTTATAACCGTTTGAGTGCGAAGAGGTCAGGCTGGACAGCTTAGCAATTTCTCCAACTTCTTGCATTCCTTCCACTTTTGCATGCTTCCTTTCCATCCTCTGAGCCATTCCTACCCTATAATCTCTGAAAGTACTTAACACACATATCAAGGCATCTAATGGTAATAACAGAGGATTAATATTAACAAATATAAGTCCAAAGAAACATGTTTTCAATCAAAGCACATAATTAGGAAGGCAAATGTAAAACCATGCAAATAGTATGAATAAGTGGATAAAGAGTAGATAAAAACCACTCAATTGAGCACAAGATAAACCATGAAATAGTGATTTATCAGTGCCCTATAGATAAAATCGTTGGAAAATATCATGATTTTGACTAAGCTTAATATATACATATGTAATGCAACCAAAAATCCTAAAAGACCTAAAAATGAAATGCAAAAGTGTTGGGATTAGAAACTTGTTACCCAAAAATGCCGAGCGGTCGGACGACCTCCCCACACTTAAAAGTTTGCACCTTCAACTGGTAGGTCAACTGGTTGCTGCGTGTTCTTCCTCCCGCTTCCATTTTTGCTTATGGTGCATCGATCATGAAAAACAAAATAAACACCGTAAGATGAGAAAATACAAAAGCAAGGAAGCGTGAATTGTTGGAATGAGGTAAGAACCACTAGAATGGAGTGAGTGAATTATTGTGACATTGATGAAAAATAAGTGTGTGGGTCCTAACTTGCATGCGATTTAGAACTCACACTCTAGTATTTAGAAACCATGTCACAATTATACAAAATAAGGCACACATTTCACTCATTCTAGTGTGCTTGAAATACTTCAAAAGACTTGTAGGTTAAGGCAACCGAACAAGTAGTGAAGAAGCATAAAAGAATTCAAAGCAAAAATCAAGCGATTGTGGAATTGGATAATGAATGGGCATTGATTGATGTGTAAGTGAACTTAATGAACATAATGGTATATAAAACTTACACCACAATCAATGACACCTATTGAAGTTATTGCAACACCTAAGTGACATAGATTTGAAACACATGGATGCTATGGAACTTAGAAAAAGGAAATATAAGAGTTAAGATCAATGACATAGCAAGCATAGTCCACAAAGTTTGAAAAGCTCAAAAATATGTCACTAGGTAAGTTTTCGATCCAATTTCACATCCACACTCTCAATGCATAAAATAGGTGATATGAACAAAGGGTCAATCATACACAAGCATCACCTGAAAAAAATACATTGACAATGTACAATTGCCTAACAATAGATGATGAATGAATGGTGGCCAAAACATGCAATTCAAAGAGTTAAGATGCATGAAGGCAATGTAACATGTACTTGGTGTTCAAAGACATTAAGCATGAAAAGTTCCAAACCAAGTAACCAAATACAACCTCATCACAGAAATCCAACAATGACAATTAAAACAATGATGTTAAACTAACATCCCATTAGTAATAAGCAGCAGTAAATGATAAACAAGATTAGTAATCCAACACTTATAATGGAAAACAAAAATTAAACTAACTAACTAAAAAAATGGTGTTACATGATACTTGGTAGTATTGGATGATGATTGAAGGGTGGAAAGAGAAGAGAAGAAGGAAAGAAATAGAAAGAGGAGAAGAAAAGAAGGTGGGTGAAACAGGACAATCCACGTGTGCGCGTCATGTGCGCGTAAGCATGGATTGATGAAATGAAAGCGACGCGTACGCGCGGCTGACGCGTACGCGTGCATGGCAAAGCAAAGAGTCGACGCGTACGCGCAAGGTACGCGTGCGCGTGCCCTGGGGCACAAAGTTGGCACACTTCAGGCACAACTCTCGGGAAAATGGCTAGGAAGTGGGAAAATTCAATCCACGCGTACGCGTGCATGACGCGTGCGCATGCATGACGCGTGCGCGTGGATAGCCGAAAATACTTCAAAATTTTTTCTATGTTTTTGCACCAAACCAAGCATTCCAAACCTTTAAACAGCTACCAAAACATCATAAAACCTTATTTAACCTACTAGACTCCCAAATAAACTCAACTAGGCAATCAAAACATGAAATTAAACCTAAATTACCAATATTTACAAAGAGGAAAATGAAAGGATATTACCATGGTGAGTGTCTCCCACCTAGCACTTTTGTTTATTGTCCTTAAGTTGGACTTATGGGGAGCTCCTCATCAAGGTGACTTGTGCTTGAATCCATCCTTTAACATCCACCAATGCTTGGACTTCCATTGTGCTTCATCATTCAAAGTTAATAATGCCAAGCTTTGATGGAGTTCTTCACAAACCATAGGCTCCCAAAGTTGATTTTCCTTGTGTGATCTGGGATCCCACACTTTGTTTTCAAACCCGTCCTTAAGTTGATCATGGTGATTTCCTCCGGGTGGCAAGAGAGATGAATTCTCATGGAAACACCAAACTATCCTCCTAGATCCATCCAATTGAGCACTAGTCCAACCTTTGCTCCTTGAAGCTTCAACCATAATGAGCCTAGACTTACAACGCCAACCACTAAACATCCTCATTTTTCGCTTAATTCCACAAAGTGCTCTAAGTTGGCCATCCGTTTCAAGCAAACCAAATTCAAGTGGGATAATAAAGCTAAGAGTCAGAAGTTTTACCCACTCAAATGAAGGATTAGATGATAACCTAGGTGGAGGACTTCCCAACGGTCTTGACAAAACATGCTCCACTCCCGTCCATCCTTTTTGGAAGGCTTCCACCACTTGGCAAGATACTTCATGCTCTACCTCTTGCCAAGCTTCCTCAAGTTCACATTCTTCTTCACCAATGTCCTCTAGCTTTTTTCCATCACTCAAATCATACATAGGAGGTTGAGTGAAATCTACCTCATCATTAATTCCGAGAATAATGGGGAAGGATTCTTTAAGCTCAAAAGGATCATATGTTGGTATGGAATCATTATAAATAGGAGGGCCTATTGATTGGAACACTTCTTCCAATTCTTCAATCACATTGTGTCTTGGAGGTTGTGCATTCTCCTCCTCAAAAAAAAAATTTTTTTAGAACTTGCTTGAATTATATACCTTGTGGAACATGATTTTTGAGCTAAGAACACAAGCATGTGAGGTCTGAGCCTAATTGTGTGGTTACACCATACATAACCACTTACTTTCCTTCTTGTGTGCATCATTTTCTTCCTATGATTGCAATCTTTGATTTGTTTGATTCTTTATGTCTATTATTTTGTGTATACATGTATTTATATGATTGAGGCCATTGTTCAAATAGCTCACTTACCCAAATAGCCTACCTTTTATCTTCCATTGTTAACCAATCTTGAGCCTATGCTTAACCCATTTGTTCTTAATTTTAGCACATTACAAGCCTAAGTGAAAAACAATAAATGTCCTTAATTTGAATGTTTGATTGGCTTAGGCTAGTGAGAATGTTCATTATTTGATTTTGGGAAGTTGAGAACATTAGTTTGAGATAAAAGTGTGTTTTTGTATTTGTGTTGAGAATCTTAGGAATTGAGAACATACTCATGTATTAATCATGTGTAAGCCAGCATTGATGTTCTTGTATACATTTTAGTTTGAAAAAAAAATGAGAAAAATAAAAGAATATATATATATATACAAAAAAATTATATAGAAAAAGAAAAACAAAGAAAAAGAATTACAATAAAAAGGGGACAAAAATGCCCCAAAGTTCAAGTTTCAATAATAATTAATGCATATGTGTGGTGATCAAAAGAGAATGCATGAGTGTATGAAAAAGTGAAGAATGGGTAGTTAGGTTAGTTTAGAATTTTATAGGTTGTCATAGGTTAGGTGGGAAGTTTAAGTTAATTAAAGATTCAAATTTCTAGCTCACTTGACCATATGCATCCTACCTTGACCCTAGCCCCATTACAACCTATGGAAAAGCCCTCATGATACTTGTATGCATGCATGAATTAATTGTTGATTGTTAGATGAAAAACAAATCTTGGAAAGCATGATTAGGGGAGAATTGAGTGAATCAACCCCATACACTTGAGCGACTAGAGCGGATACACATCCGGTGAGGGTTCGATTGCTCAATTACATGTTTCCACCCATGATCATCTCTTTTCTTGCAAGTTTGTAAAATATTTTTAATAATTCAATTCAATTGTGGGTTTGATTTGACTGCTATGGCTTTAGCCCTTGTACTTAAATATGTTTTCTTGGAAGTTGACTTGTTTTGACCAAGTGGATGCATTCATGTAGACAGATTGCATTTAGTTAGTTTGATACCCCTTTTCTTATTTCTTGATTTTAGCATGAGGACATGCTTAGTTTAAGTGTGGGGAGGTTCATATGTATGTGGTGGTTGTGGTTGACAATCACAATGAGAGTCATCACATACATTAGATTGGTATGCATTAGGATAAGGAGTATACCCATAAGAATCAAAAGAGTAGTCACGTTGGGGTGGCGCTTGGACGGCTTGGGTGGCAATAAATGCCCTTTGGTCGTCACGCATCTCTGTGAGGATAGTAGTCATGTCCCCAATCACCCTTGCCAAACTTTGATCTCCAATTCCTTGATGCATGTTATCATTGTAAATTCTATCTCCTACAACATAGTTTGAACCACACTCATAGCCAAAGGGGTGAGAATTCATGGTGACAAGAGAAAATAAAAACAAAAGGCTAACAAGAAATAAAGAAAACTAAGTCCTACAACTAGCAAAAACCAACAAACAAACCAAAAATCAAGCTATTCACAATATATACAATAGCCAATAACATAGTACCATTACAATTCCCCGGCAACGGTGCCATTTTGATGAATGAAAATTTGTCGTGTCGGTCTAGAATTTCTCTTATAGAAATAAGAACTTCGTTGTAAGCATAGCTCCAAACCAACAAAAAATTCTCACATCAAAAATTTTGGTTGTCACAAAGAACAAACCCCAAATAAGAATTAACCGAAGTATTTAGACTCCGGGTCGTCTCACAAGGAATTGCAATAAAGTGTATACTTATTGGCTATGAAGGGGACAAGGGGTTTTGTTTATAAGAGGCGGAAAATAAATGGCAAGAAAAGTTAATCAAGCAAGTGATTAAAGAAAGCAAAATAAAGAGAAGCAATTAATAAAGAGAGACATTCATGGCAAGAATTGAGATCATAGGCCTTCCATCATAGTCACTAATAACAATAATTAACAAGAATTTATCTTATTACGTCATCCCCAATGATGGAAGAAGATATAGGTTATCTTCCATGAGAGAAAGTCTAACAAGACTAGCTAATCTCAATCCAAATGTCCTAATCAACTCACTAATTGGATTAGCAAGAGATTAGAGTCAATGGAAATGATATTAACTAACAACTCTAGATCATCAACATAGGCTGGATTTTTATAACTCAAGATTGCCTAATTACTCTTTCTAAGCCAAGAATGCTCAAAGTCTACTCTAAAGCCCAACCAAGCATTTTGTCAAACACTTGGTGGGTGTATAAAGAAAGCATAATAAATTGCAAGAAATCGTAAAATCTAACAGCTACCAATTGCAAGGGGAGTAAGTTTACAACTCAATTCATCAATAAAAAGAAATATCAACATCAAATTGCATTAAGTGTAAATCAAATCCAATATGCGTTCATCATCACAAAAGAAACATAAAAGAGAAATTAACATGAAAACTAAGAGAATTAAGTAGTATGAACAAGAAATCATAAAGGAAACAAGATGAAAACATGAAGTTGGACCTAGATCTAAGATGCAAAAAAGCTTAAGAACCCTAATTCTAGAGAGAAGAGGGAGCTTCTCTCTCTAGAAACTAACCTACATGATATTAAGTTACAAACAATTGCTCCTCCCTTGCCCAAGCTTGAATTCTACATGAAATAGCATTAAAAATGAGTTGGATTGGGCCCAAAATGCTCTACAAATCACTGGCCACGAGTTACTTTTAGTAAATCACGTGCACCAATCAGCGCGCACACGTACAATGCGTGTGCGCATCCCTAGACGTTCGGAAACTATATCAAATTTTATTTCATTTTGAAACTCCAGATGTTAGCTTTCCAATGCAACTGGAACCGCCTCATTTGGACCTCTGTAACTCAAGTTATGGTCGATTGAGTGTGAAGAGGTCAAGCTTGACAGCTTTGCAGTTTCTTCATTTCTTCATGAGTTCTCCCACTTTGCATGCTTTTCTCCTCACTTCTTCCATCCAATACTTGCCTTATGAACCTGAAATCACTCAACAAAGACATAAAGGCATCGAATGGAATTAAAGTGAATTAAAATCACCAATTTAAGGGCCTAAAAAGCATATTTTTACACTTAAGCACAATTCAAGGGAGAATTACAAAACCATGCTATTTCATTGAATAAATGTGGGAAAAGGTGATAAAATTCCCAAATTAAGCACAAGAGAACGTGCACAAGATCCTGTGTAGCTACCTCAGCATGAGATCCCTGAGATGCCTCAAGGGATGTATTTTCCTCCTCAAAGCTATTGGGATCAATGGCATACTTCCATGGGAGAATTGAGCTCAAACATGAATCAGTTGAGGATGGAGAATCAAGAGCATTCCACCATCCTCAATGAAATAAGGGAAGACCAAAGATACCTTAGAGAATATCAAAGGGCTATGAGGAAGAACAACAAAGGCAAAGGTGTGACACTGAAGAGATCAAGCACCACATTGGATCTTCAAGGAGGAGCACTAGCCGCCACCATTAAAGGTAGATTCGTTCTCTTTATCTCCTCTTTCTTTTGTATTTTTTTCTATTTTCTGTTATGTTGTGTTGTCTGTTCTCTTGTTCTTATTGCATGGTTGTATTGATGTCTTAAAGTTGTAAAATGTTCCATATATCTCTCACCCTTCTTAAAAAGAAAATTTTGATTGAAAAGAATTGAGAGATACTTGAATTTCAAGTTTATAATAAAAATAGTTTAATTATGTTGATGTGGTGGCATTGCTTTTGTTTTTTGAATGCATGAATAAATAGTGCATATTTGAAGTTGGAATTTTAGAATGTTGGCTCTTGAAAGAATGATGATGAAAGTGAAGTATTATTGGTAATCTGAAAAATCCAAAAATTGATTCTTCAAGCAAGAAAAAGCAGCAAAAAGAAAAAAAAAAAGAAAAAGAAAAAGCGTGTTGCAAAAGAAAAAAATATATGCTTGCAAAAAAAAGTAAAAAAGTGGCAAAAAAAATAGAAAAATAAAAGGCAGAAAAAGCCAATCGCTTTTTAAACCAAAAGGCAAGAGCAAAAAGCCAGTAACCGTTTAAACCAAAAGGTAAGGGTAAAAGGATCCAAAGATCCTAAGAGTGTGCTTAAGAAATCTGGACACCTCTATCTGGGGATTCTAGCAAAGCTGAATCACAATCCGAAAGAGTTCACCCAGTTAAAGTGTCTGTGGCATTTATGTATCCGGTGGTAATACTAGAAAACAAAGTGCTTAAGGTCACGGCCAAGACTCTGAAAGCTGTGTTCAAGAATAAAAAAAACTGAACTAGGAGAGTCAATAATATCATCTGGATTCTAGGTTCCTAAAAGAGACCAACCATTTCTGAGTTTCAATGGATAGCGAAATGCCAAAATTATTCAGAAGCAAAAAGCTACTAAGTCCCGCTCATCTATTTGAAACTGAGCTTCATTATAAACTCTGAGATTTATTGTATCTTGCTCTTCTTTTTATCCTACTGCATTTTAAGTTACTTGGAGACAAGCAACAGTTTAAGTTTGGTGTTGTGATGAGCGAATATTTTATACGCTTTTTGGCATCATTTTCATATAGTTTTTAGCATGTTTTTTTTTTAGTTTTCATTAAGATTTCATAGGTTTTAGTGTTAAATTCACATTTTTGGATTTTTCTTTGAGTTTGTATGTTTTTATGCAATTTTAGGTCATTTTTGCCTGAAATTGAGGAGCTGGAGTGGTTTATCTTGTGTTTAATTGAGTGGTTTCATCAAGTCTTCACCCACTTATTCATACTAATTGCATGATTTTATAACTCCTTCCTAGTATTGTTTTATGATTGAAAACTTGCTTCCTAAAGATCTTTAATTAGTATATTTTAATTCTCCTTTATACCATTCGATGCCGTGATTCGTGTGTTAAGTGTTTCAGGCTTCATAGGGCAGGAGTGGCTTAGAGAATGAAGAGGAAGCTTGCAAAAATGTAAGGAACACAAGAAACTAAGGAGATGACCAGCGAACACCGACGCGCGCGCATGGCTCACGCGAGTGCGCGGAATGGAGAAAATTGCAGCGACGCGTGCACGTGCCTGACACGTACGCATGGATTGGAGTCTGCACGAATGACGCGAACGCGTGGACGACGCGTACGCGTGACAAGGAAAATCGCCGAATGACGCGCATGCGTGGACGACGCATACGCGTGACTTGCGCGATCTGCAAAATTAACAGAAAATGCTGGGGGCGATTTTGGGCCACGTTTTAACCCAGTTTTCGGCCCAGAAACACAGAATAAAGCCAGCGAACAAGCAGAGACTCAACACACACATACACACACATAGACGGAGATACATATTCATTTATATTAGGATTACTTTTAGTTTTAGATCTGAATCTAGAGAGAGAATTACTCCTCCTCTAGTTTCTCTTTACATTCCTAGTTATTTCTTTTGCTTTTGGATACTGAAGAGTCATTACCTCCGTTGAAGACATTATTCTAGTTTGTTTCCTTACCTACTATTTTATTTATTCCATATTCTTAATTCTTGTTTAAAGTAGTAATTGGATTATTTTCATGGATTATTAGTGAAAAGCATTATTTTATCTTTAATTAATTTATTATGTCTTCTTCTTATATTTTTCTGAGTATTATATTCATGTCAATGGAGTAGAATTCCCAAACTTGACATGGGAATTGATTAAGAGGAGACACTTGAGTTGGAAGGCTTAAGTGCTGATTAAACAGGAAATTTCTGGCTAGTTCTGTATTTACTAACGCTAGACCTTCCCAAGGGAGAGGACTAGGATTTGCGAATAAGGATTATCTCAATCACTTGACTTTCCTTTATTTATTAAGGGTTAACTAAGTGAAAACAACAACCTTTTTGATACTACACATAAGAGATCCCAACAAGGATAGGACTTCCAATTAATCATTCCGCCAGTCAAGGCTTTTTATTAGAATATTAATAATCATTATTAGTTTTATTGCTTTAATTTATAATTATTTAATTGCTCATTATCCAAAATCAAACTCTCTTGAAAATTCCTGATTAATAAGTTTGCACCCTTTCCTGCAACTCGTTGGGAGACGACCTGGGACTTATACTCCCAATATTATCATTTCTAAATTTCGTGACAACCTTTCTAAATTGACAAGGCGGATCTTAGCTGGTTAAGAACTATACTCTCAACACATTCTCTATATTGATTTCTTAATTAGCCGACTTCTGCCCTCACGTCAATTTTTGGCGCCGTTGCCGGGGAGTTGCAATTGTGTGCTGAATTATTAATTAGTGTACATATTTTATTTTATTTGCATATTTTATTTTTATTTTTACCATGAGCTATATGTTTCTTTCATTGAATGACGCGTTCACTGCCTGATTCGAGCTTAGCCATATTTGATCCTGAAATTCAAAGAACTCTTTCACGTATTAGGCGAGCTCGACGCAGGATAGCCTCTGAGGGTGGTGAAGTGATTATTATCAATTCACCAGTCTCATCTGAGGGCAAATCTGAACCGCCATCTGAGAACGAAACAAGCTCCTTTGCTACTGATTCAGTTGATTCTCGTGCAGGTAACATGGCAGCACCTAGGAGGATTACTCTCCAGGAGGCTGGAGCCCCATATTTTACATTGTAGGCATATCAAGTGCATCATCCAACTCTAGCTGCAGATTTTGAACTAAAGACTGCACTAATCAACTTGATGCCCAAGTTTCATGGCTTACCTACTCAGGAGCCTATCAAGCACCTAAGGGATTTCAAGACAGCCTGTTCTACTATTAGGCGTAATGGTGCAGATGAAACTTCTATTCTGTTAACCGCCTTCCTATTTTCTCTTGAGGAAAAGGCGAGGGAGTGGTACTACTCCCAACCTGAAGCGACTGTTACCAACTGGGATACGCTCAGGAGAGAATTTTTGGAAAAATACTTTCCAGCTGAAGTCACAGATAGACTGAGGAAAGAGATCTCCTTCATTTTTCAAGGAGAATCAGAGACTCTTTATGAGTACTGGGAGCGCTTTAAGAACCTTCTAGATGCATGCCCCCATCATATGATCGATAGACTAGTGTTGATCAGCTACTTCACAAATGGCATGAAGCCTCAGGATAAAACTACACTCGATGGTGCTAGTAATGGTTCTATGAAAAAGTACAAGACCGCAGATGAAGCATGTTGCAGAGGTTTCCTCTAGCATTGAAACTACTGCTCTTATACAGAGTATATGTGAAATGACTAACCTACTGAAGCAAATGCAATTGAACCAACAACAACAAGCTCAGCCTCACCCACCACAACAGAGCCAACAGTTAGTCCCACAGAGAGTATGCGGAATCTATGCTAATTATAGTCATTATACTGATGAATGTCCGCAGCTCCAACAAGAAGACAACACTATGGCAGCTACTCATAACTTCTATGATCGCCCGAATCAAGGATACAATCAACAAGGCGGCAATTACAATCGAGGTGAAAGCTATAACCAAGGATGGCAGGACAACTCCAACCAGGGTTGGAGAGATAATTCCAATCATGGCTGGAGAGACAACTATAACAGAGGAGGCAGAGATAACAATGGAAACCAGAGGTGGAATAATAACAACAAACAGCAGAATCAGAACCAGCCTTACGGAGCACCTCACCTAAGACAATCTCAAGGGTCCCAGCATAACTAACAACAAGTTCCTCAGATCACCTATCCTAATTCCTCAACAAATGATGAGATGCTTCGTTCTCTTGCACAAGGACAACAAGACATGCAGACACAGCTGAACTCTACTTTAAATGGTTTGAATGCCACTTTACAAGCTCTCGCCTCCAGGATAGATTCATTACCTAATTCCACCAACCAACCCTCAAGCTCCAGTGGAATTCCTTCTCAACCCCTACCTAATCCCAAAGGTGGCATCAATGCCATCACCTTGAGGTCCGGAACCACACTTCAAGAGAGGAACCATGAGAAGCCAAGCCCACCAGAACACACCCTAACTGAGAATGTGGTGGACGTGGAAGATGCTGAAGAGGAAGAGGACGTACAAGACATAGTTGAAGAAGAAGCAGTTCAACCAAGGAATAGAGAACCAAAGGAAGCCGAAGCTGTACAAGATGCCATCCCAATCCCATTTCCACACCTTGCAAAGAAATCCAGAAAGCAGATGGAACTTGATCCCAAAATGGTAGAAATATTCAAAAAGGTTGAGGTAACTGTTCCCCTTTTTGATGTCATTCAGTAGGTACCTAAATACGCAAAGTTTTTAAAGGATTTATGCATTCATAAAGATAAAATTAATGAGTTAGAAACTATTCCTTTAGATAGTTCTATATCTGCTTTAATGGGAGGTATACCTAAAAAATGTAGTGATCCAGGTCCATGCATGGTTAACTGTACCATTGGAGGTGTAATATTTTATGATTCCATGTGTGACTTAGGAGCGTGTGTTAGTATAATGCCATTGTCTATATATGATACCTTGAGGCTCCCTCCCTTAAAAAGGTCGGCAGCTCGTTTTGTGTTAGCAGATAAGAGCATTATTACAGTAGTTGAAATTGCTGAAGATGTATTAGTGAGCATTAAGGGGCTCACATTTCCTATTGACTTCTATATCCTGGAAATACCCCATAATGACTCAGGCAGACCATCATCAATCCTCCTTGGAAGACCATTCCTGAAGACTTCAAAGTTCAAGCTGGATGCATTCTCAGGAACTTACTCCTTTGAGATAGATGGCAGAGCAGTGAGTTTTAATTTAAATGAAGCTATGAAGCACCCTCCAAAAGATCATTCTATCTTCCACTGCGACATCATTGATGAAACTGTAGCTGAAGTTCATGATACGTAAAAAATTAATTTCACGTAATTACCGGCAAGTATACTGGGTCGTATCAAGTAATAAAACTCACTAAAAGTGAGGACGATCCCACGGAGATTGGTAGATTAAGCAACTTTAGTTAAATGGTAGATTTAGTCAAGAAACATTGTTTTGATTTCATGAGATTTGTGATTTTTGAACATAATTGCAAAAAATTAAATGGCAAGGAATTTAAAGAACAAGAAGAGAGAAAGAAGATGAAAGTAAATAACTGAAACTTAAAATGCAAGAAACTTAAATGATATTAAAGATAAATTGCAAGAAAGTAAAGATTGCAGAATTTTAAAGAGCATAAGAGTAAATAGCAAGAAATATAGAAACAGAATGTAAATGACAAGAATAATGAATTGCAAGAATGTAGAAGGGAATTGGGAATTGGGTATTCAAACAACTAAAGAGCAAAAGAAATGAGAATTAATGATGGAAAGGATCATTAGGGATCAGAGATGCAAATTCTCATGAATTGATGTTGATCAATTCCTTCTCAATCATGGGTATAGATCCATGGCAATTTGTGGGTAATTGAGTCCCAATCTCTTGGTAACTCAATTTCTCTCAACACAACCAATTGCCACTCTTGTGATCTAATTGTTCATGAGAAGAGATGAAGTTCAATTTCTAATCCAAGCCACACAACTTCCATAATCTCAACTAAGGGAGGTTACATCTCATACCAACCAAAGTGCATTGATTAAGGAAATCATGAAAGGATGAACTTTAAACTGAATTATGTGGCTCCTTTCTCAAATTCACCACATAATTCATATAGATTAATCCCTCTCTCGATGGTGATTGAATCTTTGAAGAACAAGAGTTTCCTCTTGGATTAACCACTTGAATTAAGAAGGAGAAGAGGGGTTATCAATTCATTCAAATAAACAGAGCTCTTCCCCCTAATGAAAGTGGGGTTTAGTGAATCATAGCTCCAATTTCAACAACAATTGCAATAGATGAAAATTAAACTAAGTATAGAGAAGAATGAAGAAGAAGAAGAAGTTCTTATAACTGAAATTCAAAGTTGCAAGCTAAACAAAATAGAATATGGTTGAGAAGCAGTGAAAACCAAAAAAAAAAACTCTAAGTGTAAAAGTAAAAGTATCTAAGAGTAAAAATTGCTAAAAAAATAAAATTCAAAAAGTCTCCTCAAAGTACCAAACTCTTCTCTATTTAAACTACTCCTAAAACTCCTTCAGAGATCTTTAATTTGGGCTAGCAATGTGGGCTTTCTCTTTGTTGAATTCCTGGCTCAATGGAAGAAGTGTTGCTAAACATGGAAGGAGGAGTTCATTCATAATGCTTCTGGCCCAATGGCTTGGCGTTTTTGCAAAAAACGCTAGCCTTAATGCACGTTGGCAATGTGCACGGTATTTTCCTGGGAGTGGGTTTTGATACTTGGGCGTTGTTAGCCCAAGTTGTTGCTAACAACTTGCTTTTCTTCTTCTTGACTCTACTTTCATGCTTAATGTTGCCCAGAATTTGAGTATCAATCCTTTGCTTCAATATGGACTATCATACATCATTGGAAAGCTCAGAGTGTCTTCTTTCTAATGCACTTGGAATCATCTCAATTGTATTTTTCTAGCTCAAGTTATGCTTCCTCAAAGAAGGTAAGGTCAGGCTGCCAAGTTTGTTGGAGTTGTTGCTGAACACGCCCCTCTCTTCCAAGTTGGCAACGTGCCAAACCTCCCAAGGCTGAAACATGGAGCTGGCGTTGTTTCTGAACACTCCCCCTTGATGGCACGTTGCCAACGTGTTCGTGCTTTCCTTATGGCCCCAAGCATTCTTTGCTGCGTTGTCACAAAACACTCCAACTCTTCCTGGAGTTGGCAACGTGCTTGAGTTGGAGAGGCATCATCCAAGTTGCCTTGAGTTGTTGCCAAACATGCCAATGAAGGCTGGCGTTGGCAACGTGCTTGATGGGGGGAGATCTAAGGCTTGCTGCGTTGCCTTGGAACACGTCTCTTGTTCCTGGCGTTGGCAACGCCAGCTTCTCCCCTTCCTGGGCCAAGTCTTGACGTTGTCTTCAAACACACTAGTGAAGCAGCACGTTGGCAACGTGCTCTCCAGGATTGCCTCCTTCCAAGCTTTCCTCCCTGGCGTTGCCTCTAAACAATCTAGTGAAGCAGCACGTTGGCAACGTGCTCGAGCTTCTTTCCTGGGTTGCCTTGAATTGCCTATGTCGCTGGCATTTCCATCAAACACGTCCATGCATCATGGAGTTGGCAACGTGCTTGAGCTTTGTGCTTGCTACGTTGTCCCTAAACACGCCTTAGGAAGCTGGCGTTGGTAACGTGCTCGAGCTTCCTTGGCTGGACAAAATATTCTAGCTCAGCGTTGCCTTGAAGAACGCCTATACATTCCCACGTTGGCAACGCCCTCGAGCTCCTCCCTGGCCCAATTCCTTACTTGCCTGCGTTACCATCAAACACTCACCCTTGTTGATGGACACTCTAGTTGAAGTGCAAGTTGGCAACGTGCAACTCCTCTATATTCATTTCCCAGGGCTGCCTGGCGTTGCCTAGGAGCACGCCCTTGTTCCTGGCATTGGCAACGCCCAACTCCTCTTCTTCTTGCCCAGTTTACTTCAAGAATCTCAATGTTTTGGAATTTTGTTGCAGTGAAGTGAAAGAAAGAAGTGATGGGGAATCGTTGAAGAGAAGTCACGGACACACAAGGAAAAGAAAGTCACATGAGTCTTGAATTATGTGCATTGAGGAAAACACCTTAGCATGCATTAGGCAAAGAAGTTTCGTTTTCCCCATGCCTTGACCGAACATTCAAAACCATTCCCCCATCATAAATATCACTTTAACTACTCCAACCATATTCATCAAATCTCACTTTATCCTCAATCATATATACCCTTCTCCATCACCCCATTTCATCATTTTACCTCAGCCGAATTCACACTCATCTTTTAAATCATCCTTGCTTTACAGATTTCAGCTTTGAACTTATGTTTTGCTCAACAAAACTTAGAGTGCACTAATCCCCCTAGCCTACCCGAACCACCCCCTTCCATCTCACAATCACTTTCAAGCTTGTATTCCTTACCTTGTCACCATATCTATCTACACCCCCTTCATAAACATCTTTTTTATGCTTGAGGACAAGCATTCATCTAAGTTTGGTGTTGGAAGATTTGACCCTTGCAATTTCAATGGCCTCATCATCAAGAGCTAGGAGGGACAAGCAACCCGTCGAAGATGAAGAACAAAGCCACTTTGATCAAAGGAGATTCAAATCCAAACACAATGAGCGCATCTTTAGTTGGATGTCAGGCAAAGATGTTGTCCCGGAGTTACCTTTCAAGCTATGAAAGGAGGAATATTCTGAGTTACAAAAAATAATTAGGAAGAGGGGATGGGAGCTTCTCTGTAACCAACCTCAAGAAGTGAGCATGCTTCTCATCCATGAGTTCTACACTAATGTGATAAGAGAATTTGATGATGAAGAGCCATACATGAGCTATGTAAGAGGGGTGACTGTTGACTTTAGTCCAAACACCATCAACAGGGTGCTAAAGGTCAAACCAAAACGGTTCAAACAAGCTAGCTATGAGGAAAGAGTTGAAAATGATCCAAGATATATAGATGTGTTAGGTGATCTGTGCAAGGTACGCATGGATTGGGTACTGGATTTACAAGGACAACCACTCAAACTCAGAAGAGGTGATCTCAACAACAAAGGGACCTTTGGCAGGTAATGAATCAGCAAAGAGAAGTTCAAGTTCAATGGATGAGTCAGCAAAATGAATATCAAACACACATGATGGAACTACAACAAGAACAATATGCCAAGATGTATGAGGCCATCAACAATTCATCTGTTGAATATGAAAGATCCATGGAAAAGGTAATACAGGAACAAGCTCAACTAAGGAAAGAGCAAGCTCAACAAAGGGAGCTCCTTCATAGGTTGGATGCTAGACATGATACATTTCATAGAGAATTCAATGAAAGCAGAATGTTCAAGGAGGCCAGACATAGAGACAGAATTGACTATGATATATGCACCCAAGAGAAACTCAGCTACCTTTGTGGAGCACCCCCATTTCTCAACCCACAAATCAAAAGTTTTAATGAAGCACGCAAGGTATTTGAAGAACAGGAACTTGCAAGGGTGAGATTCAATGCTGAGAGGCTAAAAGAGAAGATGATAAGCTCAGGAGTATGGCAAAGAGAAGAGGGGGACTCAACAACAAAACAACAAGGAGAAATAAGAAAGAAAAAGAAAGAAGATCCAAAGGGCAAAGGAAAGGGACATAAAGACTAAAGGTGGTGGAGTTCTTTTCTTTAGTACTTTATTAAATAAAGAAGATGTATGTATGAAATATGGTATACCTTCTAAGTTGTTTTCCTTTATGCATTATCAGTTATGTTGCCTATTCCATGTATCACTCACATGCTTGGAATGTTTGCTTGTCTTAAGTATTTTCGCTTGACAATGGAATAAGAGATGTAGTTTGAGCAAGAATAGAGAGAAATCTAGCCTAAAAGAATAAGATAGTCTGATACAAAGTGTTAGTACATATATGCTATCAGTGTGAACGAATCAAGAGCTCAAGAAATCAAAAGGAGTTAAGATGCTTGCTTACACAAAACTAGTTGGCTAGGGGTCATAAGACTCAAGAAGTTAGAAGCACAAAAGATCCTTGACAATGAAGTAATACACAAAATTTTAAAGAGAAGAAAAAGAGAAATAAAGAAAACAAAGAACAAAAAGAATGGAAGGCTAGGCATTAATGACAAAATTTGGATATGTTTCTGTGGTGATTGATGTTGGGAGACATACTTGGGCTAGTAAATCCGAGGGATGCTTCATCACCCGGTAACTTGAGTTAACTAACTCGGGATTATCGATTGAAAACTCACATTCAAGAGTAGCTCTATAACAGAACATTTAGCAACCCAAAGAGGTGCTGGACACCACTATCCAAATAAAATTTCAATGTTATATGCCTGTGATTGAATGTGATAAGGAAAGAGGCTTGAGTTAGTAAATCTTTAAAAGTGCTTCAACACTTAACAACTTAAACCAACTGGTTTGGGATTGTTGATTGAAAGCTTATGCTAAAGAGCCGCCTTAAAACAAGATTTTTAGCTCAATTGAAACAAAGGAAAAGAATAGCTTAAGGACTATGTGCTAAGGTAAAGAAAAAGAGTCTAGTGAAATTAACCAACCTAGTACTGGAGCAAGCATTTCAACTAAGAATTTAGATTATCCTTGATCAGTTCCACTAAACAGATGACTACACAATTGAGGATGACATTTTTCATGGAAGAATTCTTCTCTATTAAGACATTCAATTCTTGCATCTTAAACTCTTTTGTCAAATTATTCTATCTCTTGCTTGAGGACAAGAAATATTTTAAGTTTGGTGTTGTGATGCATTCGCATATTTGCTAGATTAGCTAGTCAGTTTAGTTAGTTTTAGCTTAGTTTCACTCATTTTCTTTGAATTAAACAAGTATTTTTATGAGTTTTGTTTTCATGCATAAGAATACCAAGGACCATGTTAATTGTGGCTAATTTCATGCAAATGAGTCAAGGAATGCATAAATAAATAAATCTCATAAGTTGATTACATTGATTGCATGCATTGGTGGGACTTTGAAGCAAGTTTCCTTGTTTATGATAGGAGATGCAACAAGAAGGCATTGAAGCAAGAATGAAGCAAGCAAGTGGCTAACAATTCATTCAAGAAGAGAAACATGCACGTTGCTAACTTGGAGTTACATTGGAGTGCTTGGCAACAACGCAAAGAAGTAAACTGGGCAAGAAGAAGAGGAGTTGGGCGTTGCCAACGCCAGGAACAAGGGCATGCTCCTAAGCAACGCCAGGCAGCCCTGGAAAATGAATATAGAGGAGTTGCACGTTGCCAACTTGCACTTCAACTAGAGTGTCCATCAACAACGCCCAACAATGCAAGGCAGCCCTAGAGAACACATTTGGGCGTTGCCAACTTGGAGAAAGGGTGAGTGTTTGATGGTAACGCCCAACAATGCAAGGCAGCCATGGAGAACACATTTGGGCCTTACCAACTTGGAGAAAGGGTGAGTGTTTGATGGTAACGCAGGCAAGCAAGGAATTGGGCCAGGGAGGAGCTCGAGGGCATTGCCAAGATGGGAATGTATAGGCGTTCTTCAAGGCAACGCTGAGCTAGAAGATTTTGTCCAGCCAAGGAAGCTCGAGCACGTTGCCAACGCCAGCTTCCAAAGGCGTATTTAGGGACAACGTAGCAAGCACAAAGCTCAAGCACGTTGCCAACTCCATGATGCATGGACGTGTTTGATGGAAACTCCAGCGACATAGGCAATTCAAGGCAACCCAGGGAAGAAGCTCGAGCACGTTGCCAACGTGCTGCTTCACTAGAGTGTTTAGAGGCAACGCCAGGGAGGAAAGCTTGGAAGGAGGCAATCCTGGAGAGCACGTTGCCAATGTGCTGCTTCACTAGTGTGTTTGAAGACAATGTCAAGACTTGGCCCAGGAAGGGGAGAAGCTGGCGTTGCCAATGCCAGGAACATGAGACGTGTTCCAAGGCAACGCAGCAAGCCTTGGATCTCCACCCATCGAGCACGTTGCCAACGCCAGTCTTCATTAGCGTGTTTGGCAACAACTCAAGGCAACTTGGATGATGCCTCTCCAACTCAAGCACGTTGCCAACTCCAGGAAAAGTTGGAGTGTTTTGCTGAGCTTGCTCTTTCCTTTGTTAAGCTTGTTCCTGTATTACCTTTTCCATGGATCTTTTATATTCAACAGATGAATTGTTGATGGCCTCATACATCTTGGCATATTGTTCTTGTTGTAGTTCCATCATGTGTGTTTGATATTTATTTTGCTGACACATCCATTGAACTTGAACTTCTCTTTGCTGATTCATTACCTGCCAAAGGTCCTTTTGTTGTTGAGCTTATTCCTCTTGGCTTCTTTGAATTTGTGAATATTGCCCAGAGATTCCTTCCAAAGCGGCTTGGAGTTGATTCATGTTCAAGGTACTTGTTTCTTCCATTTCTTGAGGCTCTTCCTCTTGTCTTGCTTCTTTCCTTTTCTTTTTTCTTGCTAAAGGTTGCCTCTCCAATTGGGTTGTGGTGACAAATTCCAATCTCTCCTTGGTGAGAGGCTTTCCAATAGATACCACGTCAGTTTCTTCAAATTCATGGAGAGGTACTCTAGCTTCTTCACATAAGCACAGAATAGTACTAGGATATCCTAGCCAGCTGTCCTGTTTGACCGTCTGAGCTATGTCAATGATGTTCTTGGCTATAATTTCTCCAACATTGATCTCCCCTCCTTTCATTATGCAGTGGATCATTATTGCTCTATTCACTATCACTTCAGAATTATTCGAAGTAGAGATTAATGATCTCCTCACTATGTCATGCCATCCTTTTGCTTGAGGTATGAGATCACCTCTTCTGAGTTTGAGTGGTTGTCCTTGTGAATTCAGTACCCAATCCGTGCCTACCTTGCACAGATCACCTAACACATCTACATATCTTGGATCATTTTCAACTCTTTCCTCATAGCTAGCTTGTTTGAACCGTTTTGGTTTGACTTTTAGCACCCTGTTGATGGCGTTTGGACTAAAGTCAACAGTCACCCCTCTTACATAACTCATGTATGGCTCTTCATCATCAAATTCTCTTATCACATTAGTGTAGAACTCATAGATGAGAAGCATGCTCACTTCTTGAGGTTGGTTACAGAGAAGCTCCCATCCCCTCTTCCTAATTATTTTTTGTATCTCAGAATATTCCTCCTTTCTTAGCTTGAAAGGTAACTCCGGGACAACATCTTTGCCTGACATCCAACTAAAGATGCACTCATTGTGTTTGGATTTGAATCTCCTTCGATCAAAGTGGCTTTGTTCTTCATTTTCGACGGGTTGCTTGTCCCTCCTAGCTCTTGATGATGAGGCCATTGAAATTGCAAGGGTCAAATCTTCCAACACCAAACTTAGATGAATGCTTGTCCTCAAGCATAAAGAAGATGTTTATGAAGGGGGTGTAGATAGATATGGTGACAAGGTAAGGAATACAAGCTTGAAAGTGATTGTGAGATGGAAGGGGGTGGTTCGGGTAGGCTAGGGGGATTAGTGCACTCTAAGTTTTGTTGAGCAAAACATAGGTTCAAAGCTAAAATCTACAAAGCAAGGATGATTTAAAAGATGAGTGTGAATTCGGCTGAGGTAAATTGATGAAATGGGGTGATGGAGAAGGGTATATATGAGTGAGGATAAAGTGAGGTTTGATGAATATGGTTGGAGTAGTTAAAGTGATATTTATGATGGGGGAATGGTTTTGAATGTTCGGTCAAGGCATGGGGAAAATGAAACTTCTTTGCCTAATGCATGCTAAGGTGTTTTCCTCAATGCACATAATTCAAGACTCATGTGACTTTCTTTTCCTTGTGTGTCCGTGACTTCTCTTCAAGGATTCTCCATCACTTCTTTCTTTCACTTCCCTGCAACAAAATTCCAAAATATTGAGATTCTTGAAGTGTCTTAACATATGCCAACAAATTATGATGATATTATCATAAAAAAAACTACACTCTTTTTTTTTTATATGATTGCTTCCATATTACTAAAAGAAATAACTACACTGTTGCTCTATGGTCTAGCATTTTCGTGTATGTGTGGACACCAAACTTAGTTTGTGACTAATTGTTGTAAAAAAAACTTTTGCAATTATTTTGAGATTGGTCACACAAAACTTAGTTCTTTGCATACACTATATGCTAGTTCACTCTTTATTATCACTAAAGCATGAAAATAAAAGATTCCTGTGCATGGGTTGCCTCCCATGAAGCGCTTGTTTATCGTCCTTAGCTTGACATTGCAGCTCTTTTGCTCATGTTAGTAAGTGCACATTTTCTTCCTTGCTCCAGGGGCCACCAAGATAAAGTTTCACCCTATGTCCATTGGCTGTGAAAGTCTGTTTTGAAGCCTCATCAAGTAATTCCACATAGCCATGAGGGGATACTTTGGTGATGGTGTATGGACCAGTCCATCTAGACCTCAGCTTCCCAGGGAAAATCTTCAGTCTTGAGTTGAATAGCAACACCTTTTGGCCTGGTTCGAATGTCCTTTGGGTTATCCTCTTGTCATGCCACCTTTTTGCTCTTTCTTTGTATATTCTGGCATTTTCATATGCCTCCAATCTGAACTCTTCCAATTCATTGAGTTGTAGTAACCTCTTTTCTCCTGCTGCTTGGGCATCTAAGTTCAAAAGTTTGGTGGCCCAAAAGGCCTTGTGTTCAAGCTCCACAGGGAGATGGCATGCTTTCCCATACACCAGCTGAAATGGGGATTTTCCTATGGGCGTTTTGAATGCTGTTCTGTATGCCCAAAGTGCATCATCCAGCTTCCTAACCCAATCCTTTCTTGTTGCTCCCACAGTTTTCTCCAGAATCCTCTTTAGCTCTCTGTTAGCAAGTTCAGCTTGCCCATTTGTCTGTGGGTGATAAGGTGTAGCCACTCTGTGAGTAACTCCATATTTGTGGAGTAGAGAATTTAGTTGCTTGTTGCAGAAGTGGCTTCCCCCATCACTTATAAGTCCCTTGGGTACTCCAAATCTAGTGAAGATATTTCTCTTTAGGAACTGCAAGACCACGTTGGTATCACATGTAGTGGTGCCTATTGCTTCTACCCACTTTGAAACATACTCCACTGCCACCAAAATGTATTTGAATGTGTAGGATGGAGGGAAGGGTCCCATGAAATCTATTCGCCATAAATCAAAGAGTTCCACTTCCAAAATGAACTTCTGAGGCATCTCATTTTTCCTTGTCAAACTCCCTGTTCTTTGACACTCATTGCAATGGCTCACAAAGTCTCTAGCATCCTTGAAGATGGAAGGCCAGTAGAAACCACTTTGAAGTACCTTTGCAGCAGTTCTCTCAGCTCCAAAATGGCCACCATAGCTTGAGTTGTGACAATGCCATAGTATGTCCTTCATCTCAACCTCCGGTACACACCTTCTTATCATTCCATCTGGGAACCTTTTGAATAGAAATGGCTCATCCCAGAAGAAGAACTTAGCCTCATGTAACAACTTCTTGACTTGTTGTTTTGTGTATTCTTGTGGGATGATCCTTCTTGCCTTGTAGTTTGCCATGTCTGCGAACCAAGGAACATGTTGAATCTGCAAGAGGTGCTCATCTGGAAATTCCTCATTTATTGATTGAAGATTATCTTGACATGTATCTTGTGGCACCCTTGATAGATGGTCAGCAACTTGATTTTCACTACCCTTTCTATCCTTTATCTTAATGTCAAACTCTTGTAGGAGTAGTACCCATCTGATTAGCCTTGGTTTGGCATCCTGTTTTGACATAAGATACTTAAGAGTAGCATGGTCAGTATATACTAAAACTTTATATCCAATCAAATATTGTCTAAACTTATCAAAAGCATATACCACAGCTAGCAACTCTTTCTCTGTTGTAGTGTAATTTCTTTGAGTTTCATTCAACACTTTACTTGCATAGTAGATAACATGAAGCTTCTTTTCCTTCCTCTGCCCCAACACAGCACCAATTGCAAGGTCACTTGCATCACACATGAGTTCAAAAGGCAATTCCCAACTTGGGGGTGTGATGATTGGTGCTGTGGTGAGCTTAGCTTTTAGAGTTTCAAAGGCATGTTTACATTCATCATCAAAGAGGAAAGGGTTATTTACCACCAGCAGATTGCTTAGTGGCTTTGCTATTTTAGAAAAATCTTTGATGAATCTTCTATAGAATCCAGCATGCCCTAAGAAGCTTCTAACAGCTTTCACACTAGTTGGTAAAGGAAGTTTTTCTATAATTTCTACTTTTGCCTTGTCAACCTCTATACCCTCTCTTGAAATTTTGTGACCAAGAACAATGCCTTCGGGTACCATAAAATGGCATTTCTCCCAGTTTAAAACCAAATTGGTTTCTTGGCACCTCTTCAAGACTAGGGTAAGATGGTGCAAGCAAGTATTGAAAGAATCACCAAAGACAGAGAAATCATCCATAAAGACTTCAATAAATTTTTCTACCATGTCCGAGAAGATTGATAGCATGTATCTCTGAATGGTAGCTGGGGCATTACACAGTCCGAATGGCATTCTCCTGTAAGCAAAGACTCCAAAAGGGAAAGTAAAGGAGGTCTTCTCTTCATCCATGGGGTCAACTACGATTTGGTTATATCCAGAGTATCCGTCAAGGAAACAGTAATAAGCATGGCCAGCCAGCCTTTCTAGCATCTGGTCAATGAAAGGAAGGGGGAAATGGTCCTTTCGTGTGGCATCATTCAGCCTCCTATAGTCAATGCACATCCTCCATCCAGTCACTGTTCTTGTTGGAATAAGCTCATTCTTCTCATTGACAATGACAGTCATCCCACCTTTCTTGGGTACTACTTGAACTGGGCTAACCCATGGACTGTCAGAGATGGGGTAAATGATCCCAGCTTTACATAGCTTCAATACTTCTTTTTGGACCACCTCTTTCATTGTAGGATTCAATCTTCTCTGAGGTTGTACTACTGGTTTAGAATTTTCCTCCAAGAGTATTTTGTGCATGCATATGGCAGGGCTTATGCCTTTCAAGTCATCAATGGTCCACCCCAGCGCCTCTTTGTGAGCTCTCAAAACTACAAGTAGCTTTTCTTCTTCCTCAGCACTCAATGTAGAATTGATGATTACTGGGAAACTATCCTTTTCAACAAGAAATGCATATTTAAGATGAGGGGGTAGTGGTTTCAACTCTTGTTGTGGTGCCTCTTCTTTCTTAGCTTCACTTGGTTCCTCTGGTGTGTCCAATTTGTTCTCTTCTTGTCCTTGGATGTCCTGGACTTCCTCCTGTTTCACTTGATGGTTTATTTCAAGTACTTCTTCAACTAAAGAATCCACCACATCAATCCTCATGCAACTCTCTTTCTCAACGGGGTGTTGCATTGCCTTGAAGACATTTATGGTCATTTGCTCATCATGTACCCTGAAGATCATCTCTCCCTTTTCCACATCAATGATTGTTCTAGCTGTAGCCAAAAAAGGTCTACCAAGGATAACTGAGTTGCTCCCCTCTTCGTCCATATCTAGGACCACAAAATCAGCTGGGAATATAAAGTTCCCCACTTTCACCAAGAGATTCTCAACTACACCATTTGGTATTTTGATAGATCTGTCAGCAAGTTGGAGTGACATCCTTGTGGGTTTTAACTCTTCTATCATCATTTTCTTCATCATGGTAAGGGGCATTAAGTTAATGTTTGCTCCCAAGTCATAGAGTGATTTGTCAATGGCTATACTCCCAATTGTGCATGGTATGAGGAAGCTGCCTGAATCCTTGAGTTTTGGTGGCAGTCCCCTTTGAATAATGGCACTACACTCTTGAGTGAGAATCACTGTTTCTTTCTCTTGCCAACTTCTCTTCTCTTCTTGGTGATTAATTCTTTAAGAAACTTTGCATATAGTGGCATTTGTTCCAAGGCCTCCGCCAATGGATGTTGATTTCAAGTTTCTTAAAGATTTCTAAGAACCTTGGGAATTGTTGATCTTTCGTTCCTTTGTGTACCCTGGTTGGATATGGAAGCTTGGGTACATAGGCTTTCACTCCGTCATTTTTGTTCTCCTATTGTGGCTTCACACTCTCCTTGTTATTGGGGTGGTTGTCTGGAGTGGGTGTCTTGCTTTGTGGCTTTTCATCTTCTTTGCCTTCTTGAGGTGTTGCTATCTTGTCTTCATCTTGCTTGCTTGATGTGCCTTGCTCTTTGAGTTTTATTGCTTCCTTGTTAGGACTTCCTCCAATTACTTTGCCACTTCTCAACTGAAGAGCTTTGCATTCTTCTCTTGGGTTGGGCACTGTGTCACTTGGGAGGATATTGGTTGGCCGTTCAGCTTGTTTAGCCAATTGTCCCACTTTCCGTTCAAGGCTCTTCATGGTAGCTTCATTTCTCTCTTGCACTTTGATCAAGCTTTGAGTGGATTAAGCAATTGCTTGTAGGGCTGCCTCAAGACTTGAAAGTCTACTTTCATGATGGTCAATTGGTGGTATGATGGGGGTGGAATGTGGTTGCTGGAAGTTGTTTGTAGGGGTAGTGTGGTAGTTTTGGGGGTTAGATGTTGGTGCGGGAATTCTATTTTGATGAGTTTGTGGAGTGTGGTGAGGTGGTTGATATGTGTTTTGTGGTTTCTTGTATTGGTTAGTGTTGTTGGATGAGTGGTATTGGTTGTGTGTGTTGCGGGAATGGTTGGAGTTGTTGTTCTTCTGCCACTGGTTTTGATTATCACCCCATCTCAGGTTGGGGTGGTTCCTCCAGGATGAGTTGTATGTGTCACCATGAAAGTCATTTTGAAATGAACTTGAGGTATTTTGCATGTATTAAACTTGTTCTTGTTGTTGCTCAACATTGCCTGCTTCATTTTGACCCCATTCAATTGAAGTCTGATTTGTGGTACTCACTGAAGCTAGTTGGAGGCCATCTATTCTCTTAGCCATCATTTCCATTTGTTGCTGGATTTGTTGGTGCATCAACTTGTTCTGTGCCAAGATAGTATCCACTCCTTCTAGTTCCAACACACCTTTCTTTTGAACGGGTTGACGTTGCCTCTGATGAGCAAAGAAGTATTGGTTATTTTTCACCATGTCTATGAGATTCTGAGCTTCTTCGGCTGTATTCATTAATTGTAGCGAGCCTCCTGCAGAGTAATCCAAAGATTCTTGAGATTTTTCAGTCAACCCTTCAAATAAATTTTGAAGTTTATCCCATTCACTGAACATCTCAGGTGGACATTTTCTAATCAAGGTTTTGTATCTTTCCCATGCTTCATACAATGTTTCCCCATCCATTTGAGTGAACGTTTGCACCTCCGTTTTCAACCTGATGATCCTCTGACGCGGATAGAACTTGGATAGGAATTTATTCACTAGATCATCCCAAGTGTTGATACTTTCTTTGGGAAATGTCTCCAGCCATTGAAATGCCTTATCCCTCAAAGAAAATGGGAATAATAGTAGCTTGTAAACATCTGGATGCACACCATTTGTCTTGACAGTTTTACAAATTCTTAGGAAGACAGATAAGTGTTGATTTGGGTCCTCAAGGAGGCCTCCTCCATAGGAGCAATTGTTCTGCACGAGGGTGATGAGTTGAGGCTTCAATTCAAAATTGTTTGCATGAACATTGGGGGCAAATATATTGCTCCCACAGTGTCTTGGATTTGGGAGAGTGTAAGAAGCTAGAACTCTCCTTTGAGGTGGGTTGTTATTGTTATTGGCTACCCTTTCTGGTAGATTCGGTGGATTTGTTAAGTGTTCCTCCATATCTTGGAATTCTTCTTCTGACTCCTCTTCTCCAACAATGTTTTTCCCTCTTTCATCTCTTCTTAATCTTCTAAGGGTTCTTTCGTCTTGTTCACAAAAAGTGGATATAATTCTCCTTGTACCTGACATGCAACCAAAGCATAAGAATCACACAACACTAGAAAGGCAATAACATTTCAATCCATGGCTGAAGTGAAATGTTAGTTGGCTTAAGCAAAAATTCAAATAGTTAGTGTGTTAGTTAAAAGTTAAAGGAAAAAAATAAAAAGTGCTAGATCTAGATCTTCACTTCACTTAATCATTCTCAATCTAATTCAATCCCCGGCAACGGCGCCAAAAACTTAATACGTAAAAAATTAATTTCACGTAATTACCGGCAAGTATACCGGGTCGTATCAAGTAATAAAACACACTAAGAGTGAGGTCGATCCCACGGAGATTGGTAGATTAAGCAACTTTAGTTAAATGGTAGATTTAGTCAAGCAAACATTGTTTTGATTTCATGAGATTTGTGATTTTTGAACATAATTGCAAAAAGTTAAATGGCAAGGAATTTAAAGAATTAGAAGAGAGAAAGAAGATGAAAGTAAATAACTGAAACTTAAAATGCAAGAAACTTAAATGACATTAAAGATAAATTGCAAGAAAGTAAAGATTGCAGAATTTTAAAGAGCATAAGAGTAAATAGCAAGAAATATAGAAACAGAATGTAAATGACAAGAATAATGAATTGCAAGAATGTAGAAGGGAATTGGAAAATGGGTATTCAAACAACTAAAGAGCAAAAAAAATGAGAATTAATGATGGAAAGGATCATTAGGGATCGGAGATGCAAATTCTCATGAATTGATGTTGATCAATTCCTTCTCAATCATGGGTATAGATCCAAGGCAATTTGTGGGTAATTGAGTCCCAATCTCTTGGTTACTCAATTTCTCTCAACACAACGAATTGCCACTCTCGTGATCTAATTGTTCATGAGAAGGGATGAAGTTCAATTTCTAATCCAAGCCACACAACTTCCAGAATCTCAACTAAGGGAGGTTACATCTCACATACCAACCAAAGTGTATTGATTAAGGAAATCATGAAAGGATGAACTCTAAACTGAATTATGTGGCTCCTTTCTCAAATTCACCACATAATTCATATAGATTAATCCCTCTCTCGATGGTGATTAAATCTTTGAAGAACAAGAGTTTCCTCTTGGATTAACCACTTGAATTAAGAAGGAGAAGAGGGGTTATCAATTCATTCAAATAAACAGAGCTCTTCCCCCTAATGAAAGTGGGGTTTAGTGAATCATAGCTCCAATTTCAACAACAATTGCAATAGATGAAAATTAAACTAAGTATAGAGAAGAATGAAGAAGAAGAAGAAGTTCTTAAAATTAAAATTCAAAGTTGCAAGCTAAACAAAATAGAATATGGTTGAGAAGCAGTGAAAACCAAAAAAAAAACTCTAAGTGTAAAAGTAAAAGTATCTAAGAGTAAAAATTGCTAAAAAAATAAAAGTCAAAAAGTCCCCTCAAAGTACCAAACTCTTTTCTATTTATACTACTCCTAAAACTCCTTCAGAGATCTTTAATTTGGGCTAGCAATGTAGGCTTTCTCTTTGTTGAATTCCTGGCTCAATGGAAGAAGTGTTGCTAAACATGGAAGGAGGAGTTCATTCATAATGCTTCTGGCCCAATGGCTTGGCATTTTTTCCAAAAATGCTAGCCTTAATGCACGTTGGCAACGTGCATGGTATTTTCCTGGTAGTGGGTTTTGATACTTGGGCGTTGTTAGCCCAAGTTGTTGCTAACAACTTGCTTTTCTTCTTCTTGACTTTACTTTCATGCTTAATGTTGCCCAGACTTTGAGTGTTAATCCTCTGCTTCAATATGGACTATCATACATCATTGGAAAGCTCAGAGTGTCTTCTTTCTAATGCACTTGGAATCATCTCAATTGGATTTTTCTAGCTCAAGTTATGCTTCCTCAAAGAAGGTAAGGTCAGGCTGCCAAGTTTGTTGGAGTTGTTGCTGAACACGCCCCTCTCTTCCAAGTTGGCAACGTGCCAAACCTCCCAAGGCTGAGACATGGGGCTGGCATTGTTGCTGAACACTCCCCCTTGTTGGCACGTTGCCAACGTGTTCGTGCTTTCCTTATGGCCCCAAGCATTCTTTGCTGCGTTGTCACAAAACACTCCAACTCTTCCTGGAGTTGGCAATGTGCTTGAGTTGGAGAGGCATCATCCAAATTGCCTTGAGTTGTTGCCAAACACACCAATGAAGGCTGGCGTTGGCAACGTGCTCGATGGGTAGAGATCCAAGGCTTGCTGCGTTGCCTTGGAACACGTCTCTTGTTCCTGGCGTTGGCAATGCCAGCTTCTCCCCTTCTTGGGCCAAGTCTTGACGTTGTCTTCAAACACACTAGTGAAGCAGCACGTTGGCAACGTGCTCTCCAGGATTGCCTCCTTCCAAGCTTTCCTCCCTGGCGTTGCCTCTAAACACTCTAGTGAAGCAGCACGTTGGCAACGTGCTCGAGCTTCTTCCCTGGGTTGCCTTGAATTGCCTATGTCGCTGGCGTTTCCATCAAACACGTCCATACATCATGGAGTTGGTAACGTGCTCGAGCTTCCTTGGCTGGACAAAATCTTCTAGCTCAGCGTTGCCTTGAAGAACGCCTATACATTCCCACGTTGGCAACGCCCTCGAGCTCCTCCCTAGCCCAATTCCTTGCTTGCCTGCGTTACCATCAAACACTCACCCTTTCTCCAAGTTGGCAACACCCAAATGTGTTCTCCAGGGCTGCCTTGCATTGTTGGGCGTTACCATCAAACACTCACCCTTTCTCCAAGTTGGCAACGCCCAAATGTGTTCTCCAGGGCTGCCTTGCATTGTTGGGCGTTGTTGATGGACACTCTAGTTGAAGTGCAAGTTGGCAACGTGCAACTCCTTTATATTCATTTCCCAGGGCTGCCTGGCGTTGCCTAGAAGCACGCCCTTGTTCCTAGCGTTGGCAACGCCAAATTCCTCTTCTTCTTGCCCAGTTTACTTCTTGGCGTTGTTGCCAAGCACTCCAATGTAACTCCAAGTTTGCAACGTGTATGTTTCTCTTCTTGAATGAATTGTTAGCCACTTGCTTGCTTCATTATTGCTTCAATGCCTTCTTGTTGCATCACCTATCATAAACAAGGAAACTTGCTTCAAAGTCTCACCAATGCATGCAATCAATGTAATCAACTTTATGAGATTTATTTATTTATGCATTCCTTGACTCATTTGCATGAAATTAGCCACAATTAACATGGTCCTTGGTATTCTTATGCATGAAAACAAAACTCATAAAAATACTTGTTTAATTCAAAGAAAATGAGTGAAACTAAACTAAAACTAACTAAACTGACTAGCTAATCTAGCAAATATGCAAATGCATCAGTTCACCAAGAAGAAATAAAAGAGAAGCACATGGAGCAAGGTCCAAGTGTGGGGACACCCTCTGAACACAATGCGGACACTTTGCCATTATCACTAGCCCCCAATGATCCAGAGCTTAGCCATGAGCAGAAATTGGAATTAAAGCCCCTTCCTCCACACCTCAAGTATGCTTACCTTGAGGATAATCAAAAGTTTCCAGTTATCATTGTAAGGGAACTCACTTCTCAACAAGAAGAGCAACTGCTCAGTGTGCTGAGAAAACATAAGAAAGCAATTGGATGGAGCTTGGCGGATATAGTAGGCATCAGCCCTCAAGTTTGTGAACACAGAATATTCTTAGAAGAGGGAGCAAAGCCTGTCCGTCAGCCTCAAAGAAGATTGAATCCAACCATCTTAGAAGTTGTCAAGAAAGAAGTGACCAGGCTACTTGAAGCAGATATCATTTACCCCATCTCAGACAGTGAATGAGTCAGTCAAGTACAAGTGGTGCCCAAAAAGTCTAGAGTCACAACAGTCAAGAATGAGTATGGAGAGCTCCTGACAACTAGAGTGCAGAATTCATGGAAGGTCTGCATTGACTATAGGCGTCTCAACCAGGTTACTCGCAAGGATCATTACCCTTTGCCATTTATTGATCAGATGCTTGATCGCCTGTCAGGTAAATCCCATTACTGCTTTCTAGATGGCTATACAGGCTACTTTCAAATTCATATAGCTCCTGAAGATCAGGAGAAGACTACTTTTGCATGTCCCTTTGGAACGTATGCATACAAAAGGATGTCCTTTGGCTTATGTAATGCACCGGCTACTTTCCAAAGATGCATGATGAGCATCTTTTTAGATCTTATTGAGAATTGTATGGAATTTTTTATGGATGATTTTAGTGTATATGGTGATTCATTTAGCCTTTGCTTGGATAGTTTGTCTAGAGTATTAGACAGGTGTGTTAGTACAAACCTTGTATTGAATTTTAAAAATGTCACTTTATGGTAAAACAAGGAATTGTACAAGGACATGTTGTGTCTAACACTGGTATTTCTGTAGATCCAGCAAAGGTAGATGTCATTTCTAGTTTACCTTACCCCTCCTCTATGAGAGAAGTTCGTTCGTTCCTTGGCCACGCAGGTTTTTACAGGAGATTCATTAAGGACTTCAGTAAGGTAGCATTGCCTTTATCCAGACTATTGCAGAAAGATATTGAGTTCGAGTTCAGTGAAAATTGCATGCAAGCATTTGATAAGCTAAAGATCGCCCTAACTCAAGCTCCGATTGTGAGAGGACCATACTGGAGCTAGCCATTTGAAATTATGTGTGATGCCTCCAACCATGCAGAAGGAGCGGCGCTAGCTCAGCGCGAAGGGAAAGACCCTTTTGTAATTGCTTATGCGTCTAAGACTTTAGACGCTGCTCAGTCTAATTACACTACTACTGAAAAAGAACTTCTAGCTATTGTTTTTTTCTCTGGATAAATTTCGAGCCTATTTACTTGGTACTAAGGTGGTAGTGTACTCAGACCATGCAGCTCTAAAATATTTATTAGCTAAAAAGGAGTCCAAACCAAGGCTAATACGTTGGATACTGTTACTAAAAGAATTTGACTTAGAAATTAAGGATAGGAGTGGTAACCAGAATTTAGTGGCAGACCACTTGAGTCGCCTTGAGCACATTAAGCATGACTCCACCCCTATAAATGATGCTTTCCCATTTGATAGTTTGCATGCAGTATCTGAAGTAGTTCCTTGGTATGCACCTGTAGCTAATTATCTAGTTAGCCACACTTTCCCTCCAAATTTTACTAAGCATCAAAGGGACAAGCTGAAAAGCGAGTCTAAATATTATATATTGGATGATCCATATTTATGGAGGTGTGGTGCTGACTAGGTAATTAGACGATGTGTACCACAATCAAAATTCCAGTCCATTTTAGAGGCCTGCCACTCATCTGAGAGTGGAGGGCATTTTGGCCCTCAAAGAACAGCTAGAAAAATTCTAGACTATGGATTCTGGTAGCCTACTCTTTTTAAAGATGCTGCCGAATTTTGTAAATCTTGTTCCCCATGCCAAAGGTTTGGTAATATATCCAAGAGAGATGAGATGCCTCAACAGATTATGCTTTTCTGTGAAATTTTTTATGTTTGGGGCATTGACTTTATGGGACCCTTTCCAAACTCTAATGGTCACCTTTATATACTGTTAGCTGTAGATTATGTTTCTAAATGGGTGGAAGCAATTCCTACCTGTACTGATGATGCTAACACTGTTATTTCTTTTGTTAGAAACCATATTATTTGTCGCTTTGGGTCACCATGAGCAATCGTGAGTGATCAAGGCACTCACTTTTGTAACAGGAGACTGACAAGATTACTAAAAAAGCATGGAATTGTTCATAAAGTAGCAACAGCTTATCATCCTCAAACCAATGGACAAGCACAAGTGTCTAACAGGGAGATTAAACACATTCTAGAGAAGATAGTAAAATCTCATAGGAAGGACTGGAGTGCCAAGCTACAAGATGCACTCTAGGCATATAGAACCGCGTACAAGACACCCATTGGGATGAGCCCCTTCCGCTTAGTATACGGAAAGGCTTGCCACCTTCTAGTGGAAGTGGAACACAAGGCTTTCTGGGCTGTGAGGGAGTGCAATATGAATTTTGAAGAAGCTGGTGCTGAAAGGAAGCTGCAACTAGCAGAATTGGAGAATCTTTGCCTAGAAGCATATGACAATTCCAGGCGATACAAAGAAAAGATGAACGCTGTCCATGACAAGCACATAAAAAGAAGAGAATTCAGACCAGGAGAGTTAGTTCTTCTATATAACTCCAGAATGAGGCTTATGCTAGGCAAACTGAGATCAAGATGGGAAGGTCCCTATAGAGTAGAAAAGGCAGAGCCATACGGAGTTTTTCACCTGCGTCATTGATGAGCGGATAATTTTTACGCTTTTTGGCATTGTTTTTAGGATGTTTTTAGTAGAATCTAGTTACTTTTAGGGATGTTTTTATTAGTTTTTATGTTAAATTCACATTTCTAGACTTTACTATGAGTTTGTGTGTTTTTCTATGATTTCAGGTATTTTCTGGATGAAATTGAGGGACTTGAGCAAAAATCAGATTCAGAGATTGAAGAAGGACTGTTGATGCTGTTGGATTCTGACCTCCCTGCACTCAAAGTGGATTTTCTGGAGCTACAGAACTCAAAATGGTGCACTTCCAATTGCGTTGGAAAGTAGACATCCAGGGCTTTCCATACTTTGGCCGAGTTTAGATGACGTAAAAGGGCATTGAACGCCAGTTCTACGCTGCTGTCTGGAGTTAAACGCCAGAAACACGTCACAAGCCAGAGTTGAACGCCAGAAATACATTACAAACTGGCGTTCAACTCCAAGATTGACCTCTACACGTGTAACATTCAAGTTCAGCCCAAGCACACACCAAGTGGGCCCCGGAAGTGGATTTATGCATCAATTACTTACTTCTGTAAACCCTAATAACTAGTTTAGTATAAATAGGACTTTTTACTATTGTATTAGACATCTTTGATCAGTTTTATGCTATCTTAGACTTTCATGGGGGCTGGCCATTCAGCCATGCCTGAACCATTATCACTTATGTATTTTCATACGGTAGAGTTTCTGCACTCCATAGATTAAGGTGTGGAGCTCTGCTGTTCCTCAAAGATTAATGCAAAGTACTACTGTTTTTCTATTCAATTCAACTTATTCCGCTTCTAAGATATTCATTCGCACTTCAACCTGAATGTGATGAACGTGACAATCATCATCATTCCCCCACGAATGCGTGCCTGACAACCATTTCTGTTCCACCTTAGATTGAATGAGTATCTCTTGGATCTCTTAATCAGAATCTTCGTGGTATAAGCTAGATTGATGGCGGCATTCATGAGAGTCCGGAAAGTCTAAACTTTGTCTGTGGTATTCCGAGTAGGACTCTGGGATTGAATGACTGTGACGAACTTCAAACTCGCGAGTGCTGGGCATAGTGACAGACGCAAAAGGAGGGTGAATCCTATTCCAGTATGATCGAGAACCTCAGATGATTAGCCGTGCTGTGACAGAGCATTTGGACCATTTTCACAAGAGGATGGGATGCAGCCATTAACAAGGGTGATGCCTCCAGACGATTAGCCATGCAGTGACAGCGCATCGGACCATTTTCCAGAGAGGATAAAAAGTAGCCATTGACAACGGTGATGTCCTTACATAAAGCCAGCCATAGAAAGGAGTAGGACTGATTGGATGAAGACAGCAGGAAAGCAGAAGTTTAGAGGGACGAAAGCATCTCTATACGCTTATCTGAAATTCTCACCAATGATATACATAAGTATTTCTATCTTTATTTTCTATTTATTTATTAGTATTTTCAAAAACTCCATAATCAATCATTATCCGCCTGACTGAGATTTACAAGATGACCATAGCTTGCTTCATACCAACAATCTCCATGGGATCGACCCTTACTCACGTAAGGTTTTATTACTTGGACGACCCAGTGCACTTGCTGGTTAGTGGTATCGAAGTTATGAATGAAAAACAATTTATTAAGACGTGCGTACAGTGTTTTTGACGCCATTGCCTGAGTTCACAATTTCGTGCACCAAGTTTTTGGCGCCGTTGCCGGGGATTGTTCGAGTTTGAACAACTGACGGTTCATCTTGTTGCTTAGATTAGGTAATTTTCTTTTTGTTTATTTTCAAAAAATTTTCAAAAACCTTTCAAAAATTTCTCATCTGTTTTAGAAAAAAAATAAATCTTTTCAAAAATATATTTTTCTTCAGAATTTTTAAGAATGAATTCTAGAGTTTCATGAAGCATGTTGAAGCCTGGCTGGCTGTAAAGCCATGTCTAATTATTTTGGATAGGGGCTTCCAACCATCAGCATAGAGGCAAGTTAATTGGAATGTCAGCCGTGGCATGTCTGAGTTACATACTAAAGCTTGGCTGGCTATTAAGCCATGCCTAACCCTCGGATTGGAGCTTTAGACTAAGAATACAAGATTCCTGGAATTCATATTAAAAAAAAAATTTTTGAAATCCTTATTTTCTTTTTCCTATATGTTTTTTCGAAAAAAATATACAAAAATCCAAAAAAAAAATCATAAAAATCAAAAATATTTCATGTTTCTTGTTTGAGTCTTGAGTCAAGTTGAAAGTTTGGTGTCAATTGCATATTCATCTTGCATTTTTCGAAAAATTCATGCATTCATAGTGTTCTTCATGATCTTCAAGTTGTTCTTGGTAAGTCTTCTTGTTTGATCTTGATGTTTTCATGTTTTGTGTCTTTTCTTGTTTTTCATATGCATTCTTGCATTCATAGTGTCTATACATGAAAAATTTTTAAGTTTGGTGTCTTGCATGTTTTCTTTTCATTAAAAATTTTTCAAAAATAAGTTCTTGATGTTCATCTTGACATTCAAAGTGTTCTTGGTGTTCATCTTGACATTCATAGCATTCTTGCATGCATTCATTGTTTTGATCCAAAATTTTCATGCATTGAGTCTTTTTCATGTTTTTCCCTCTCATCATTAAAAATTCAAAAATCAAAAAAAAAATATCTTCCCCTTTTTCTATCTTAAAATTTCGAAAATTAGATTTGACTTTTTCAAAAAATTTTAAAATCAAGTTGTTTTTATGAGTCAAATCAAATTTTCAATTTAAAATCTTATCTTTTTCAAAATCTTTTTCAAAAATCATATCTTTTTCACTTTCCTTATTTATTTTCGAAAATTTTTAAAATATTTTTCAAAAATCTTTTTCTTAATTTCACATCATAATTTTCGAAAATATCATCATCAATTAATGTTTTGATTCAAAAATTTCAAGTTTGTTACTTACTTGTTAAGAAAGATTCAAACTTTAAGTTCTAGAATCATATTTTGTGATTTCTTGTGAATCAAGTCATTAATTGTGATTTAAAGAAAAATCAAATCTTTCTCAAAACTAATTTCAATCATATCTTTTCAAAAATATCTTCTTATCTTATCTTTTTCAAAATTTGATTTTAAAATATCTTTTCTAACTTCTTATCTTCTTATCTTTTCAAAAATTGATTTTCAAAGTTTGTTTCAACTAACTAACTAACTTTTTGTTTGTTTCTTATCTTTTTCAAAACTACCTAACTAACTCTCTCTCTCTCTCCAATTTTCGAAAATATCTTCTCTCTTTTTCAAAATTTCTTTTTAATTAACTAATTAATTTAATTGTTGATTTTAATTTTCGAAAATTACTAACCTTTTTCAAAAACTAATTTCGAAAATCACTAACTCTGTTTCAAAAATTATTTTCGAAAATCCTCTTTCTCTCTCATCTCCTTCTATTTATTTATTCATCTACTAACACTTTATCTCACCAAAAATCTGAACCCTCTCTCTCTGAGTTCAGATTTCCTCTTCTTCTTTTCTTCTACTTACATAAGGGAACCTCTATGCTTGGGCAAAAAGGAACTCTATTATTATTATTTTTCTGTCCCCTCTTCTTCATATGAGCAGGAGCAAGGACAAGAATATTCTTGTTGAAGCAGATCCAGAACCTGAAAAGACTCTGAAAAAGAAACTAAGAGAGGCTAAATTACAACAATCCAGCAAGCACCTTTCAGAAATTTTCGAACAGGAAGAGGAGATGGCAGTCGAAAATAATAATAATGCAAGGAGGATGCTTGGTGACTTTACTGCACCTAATTCCAATTTACATGGAAGAAGCATCTCCATTCCTGCCATTGGAGCAAACAATTTTGAGCTGAAACCTCAATTAGTTTCTCTGATGCAGCAGAACTGCAAGTTTCATGGACTTCCATCTGAAGATCCTTTTCAGTTCTTAACTGAATTCTTGCAGATATGTGATACTGTTAAGACTAATGGAGTAGATCCTGAAGTCTACAGGCTCATGCTTTTCCCTTTTGCTG
Organism: Arachis hypogaea; assembly: GCF_003086295.3. Taxonomy (NCBI): domain Eukaryota; kingdom Viridiplantae; phylum Streptophyta; class Magnoliopsida; order Fabales; family Fabaceae; genus Arachis; species Arachis hypogaea. Next base: position 85,454,952 of record NC_092053.1, read on the forward strand.
TAAGAGACAGAGCTAGAGTATGGTTGGACTCTCAACCCAAAGATAGCCTGAACTCTTGGGATAAGCTGGTCAAGGCTTTCTTAGCCAAGTTCTTTCCTCCTCAAAAGCTGAGTAAGCTTAGAGTGGATGTTCAAACCTTCAGACAGAAAGAAGGTGAATCCCTCTATGAAGCTTGGGAGAGATACAAAGAACTGACCAAAAAGTGTCCTTCTGACATGCTTTCAGAATGGACCATCCTGGATATATTCTATGATGGTCTATCTGAATTAGCTAAAATGTCATTGGATACCTCTGCAGGTGGATCCATTCACCTAAAGAAAACGCCTGCAGAAGCTCAGGAACTCATTGACATGGTTGCTAATAACCAGTTCATGTACACTTCTGAGAGGAATCCTGTGAGTAATGGGACGCCTATGAAGAAGGGAGTTCTTGAAATTGATACTCTGAATGCCATACTGGCTCAGAATAAAATATTGACTCAGCAAGTCAATATGATTTCTTAGAGTCTGAATGGAATGCAAGCTGCATCCAACAGTACTCAAGAGGCATCTTCTGAAGAAGAAGCTTATGATCCAGAAAACCCTGCAATAGTAGAGGTGAATTACATGGGTGAACCTTATGGAAACACCTATAAACCCTCATGGAGAAATCACCCAAATCTCTCGTGGAAGGATCAACAAAAGCCTCAACAAGGCTTTAATAATGGTGGAAGAAATATGTTTAACAATAGTAAACCTTTTCCATCATCCACTCAGCAACAGACAGAGAACTCTGAACAAAATACCTCTAATTTAGCAAACTTAGTCTCTGATCTATCTAAGGCCACTGTAAGTTTCATGAATGAAACAAGGTCCTCCATTAGAAATTTGGAGGCACAAGTGGGCCAGCTGAGTAAAAGGATCACTGAAATCCCTCCTAGTACTCTTCCAAGCAATACAGAAGAAAATCCAAAAGGAGAGTGCAAGGCCATTGACATAGTCAACACGGCCGAACCTGGAGAGGAAGGGGAGGACGTAAATCCCAGTGAGGAAGACCTCCTGGGACGTCCAGTGATCAATAAGGAGTTTCCGTTTGAGGAACCAAAGGAATCTGAGACTAATCTAGAGACCATAGAGATTCCATTGAACCTCCTTATGCCCTTCATGAGCTCTGGCGAGTTTTCATCTTCTGAAGAGAATGAGGATGTTACTGAAGAGCAAGTTACCAAGTACCTTGGTGCAATCATGAAGTTGAATGCCAAATTATTTAGTATTAAGACTTGGGAAGATGAACCTCCCTTGTTCACCAATGAACTAAGTGATCTGGATCAACTGACATTGCCTCAGAAGAAACAGGATCCTGAAAAGTTCGTAATACCTTGTACCATAAGCAACATGATCTTTCAAAAGGCTCTGTGTGACCTTGGTTCAGGGATAAACCTCATGCCCCTTTCTGTAACAGAGAAACTGGGAATCTTTGGGGTGCAAGCTGCTAAAATCTCATTAGAGATGGCAGATAATTCAAGAAAACAGGCTTATGGACAAGTAGAGGACGTGTTAGTAAAGGTTGAAGGCCTTTACATCCCTGCTGATTTCATAGTCCTAGGTACTGGGAAAGATGAGGATGAATCCATTATCCTTGGAAGACCCTTCCTAGCCACAGCAAGAGCTGTAATTGATGTTGACAGAGGTGAACTAGTCCTTCAATTAAACAAGGACTCCCTTGTGTTTAAAACTCAAGGTCATCCTTCTGTAAACATGGAAAAGAGGCACAGTAAGCTTCTCTCAAAACAGAGTCAACCAGAGCCCCCACAGTCAAACTCTAAGTTTGGTGTTGGGAAGTCTCAACAATGCTCTGAACATCTGTGAGGCTCCATGAGAGCCCACTGTCAAGCTATTGACATTAAAGAAGTGCTTGTTGGGAGGCAACCCAATTTTTACTTATTTAATTTTATTTTTCTTGTTCTTTCTTGTTTTATTAGGTTCATGATCATGTGGAGTCACAAAATAAATATAAAAATTGAAAATGGAATCAAAAATAGTAGAAGAAAAATCACACCCTGGAGGAAGACCTTATTGGCGTTTAAACGCCAGTAAGAAGCATCTGGCTGGCGTTCAACGCCAGAACAGAGCATGGTTCTGGCGCTGAACACCCAAAATGGGCAGCATCTGGGCGTTTGAACACCAGAATTGCACCCTGGAGAAGAGCTGGCGCTGAACGCCCAGAACAAGCATAGTTCTGGCGTTCAACGCCAGAAATGGGCAACAAATGGGCGTTCAACGCCCAGAACAAGCACCAATCTGGCGCTGAACGCCCAGAGTTGTGTGCAAGGGCATTTTGCATGCCTAATTTGGTGCAAGGTTGTAAATCCTTGAACACCTCAGGATCTGTGGACCCCACAGGATCCCCACCTACCTCCACTCACTTCTTCTCACCCCTCTTTCACACAATCCCATAAACACTCTTCCCCAAAACTCTTCACCAATCACCTCAATCTCTCTTCCCTATAACCACTTCACCACTCACATCCATCCACTCTTCCCCATAAACCTACCTCATAAACCCCCCTCCCCTCCCTATATAAAGCCCTCCATTCTTCCTCATTTTCACACAACACAACCCTCTCTTCTCTTCTTGGCCGAATACACCTCTCCCTCCTCTCCTCCATATTTTCTTCTTCTTCTTCATCTATTCTTTCTTCTCTTGCTCGAGGGCAAGCAATATTCTAAGTTTGGTGTGGTAAAAACATAAGCTTTTTGTTTTTCCATTACCATTGATGGCACCCAAGACCGGAGAATCCTCTAGAAAAGGGAAAGGGAAGACAAAAGCTTCCACCTCTGAGTCATGGGAGATGAAAAGATTCATCTCCAAAGCTCATCAAGACCACTTCTATGATGTTGTGGTCAAGAAGAAGGTGATCCCCGAGGTCCCTTTCAAGCTCAAGAAGAATGAGTATCCGGAGATCTGACATGAAATCCAAAGAAGAGGTTGGGAAGTTCTAACAAACCCCATCCAACAAGTCGGCATCCTAATGGTTCAAGAGTTCTATGCCAATGCATGGATCACTAGGAACCATGATCAAAGTAAGAACCCAAACCCAAAGAATTATATTACAATGGTTCGGGGGAAATACTTAGATTTTAGTCCGGAAAATGTGAGGTTGGCGTTAAACTTGCCTATGATGCAAGGAGATGCACGCCCCTACACTAGAAGGGTCAACTTTAATCAAAGGTTGGACCAAGTCCTCATGGACATATGTGTGGAAGGAGCTCAATGGAAGATTGACTCCAAAGGCAAGCTGGTTCAATTAAGAAGACTGGACCTCAAGCCTGTGGCTAGAGGATGGTTGGAGTTCATCCAACGCTCCATCATCCCCACTAGCAACCGATCTGAAGTTACTGTGGATCGGGCCATCATGATTCATAGCATCATGATTGAAGAGGAAGTAGAAGTTCATGAAGTCATCTCCCTTGAATTCTACAAAATAGCCAAAAAGCCCTCTCTTGGGGCAAGGCTAGCTTTTCCTCATCTTATTTGCCATCTATGTTACTCAGCTGGAGCTTTCATAGAAGGAGACATTCCCATTGAGGAAGAGAAGCCCATCACTAAGAAAAGGATGGAGCAAGCAAGAGAGCCCATTCATGGATCTCAAGAGACGCATGAAGCTCATGAGATCCCGGAGATGCCTCAAATGCATTTTCCTCCACAAAACTATTGGGAGCAAATCAACACCTCCCTAGAAGAATTAAGTTCCAACATGGGACAATTAAGGGTGGAACATCAAGAGCACTCCATCATCCTTCATGAAATAAGAGAAGATCAAAAAGCAATGAGGGAGGAGCAACAAAGACAAGGAAGAGACATAGAAGAGCTCAAGAACATCATTGGTTCCTCAAGAAGGAAACGCCAACATCACTAAGGTGGACTCATTCGTTGTTCTTACATTCTCTATCTTTCGTTTTCTCTATGTTAAGTGCTTATCCATGTTTGTGTCTTCATTACATGATCATTAGTATTTAGTAACTTTGTCTTAAAGTTATGAATGTCCTATGAATCCATTACCTCTCTTAAATGAAAACTGTTTTAATTCAAAAGAACAAGAAGTACATGAGTTTTGAATTTATCCTTGAACTTAGTTTAATTATATTGATGTGGTGACAATGCTTCTTGTTTTCTAAATGAATGCTTGAACAGTGCATATGTCTTTTGAAGTTGTTGTTTAAGAATGTTAAATATGTTGGCTCTTGAAAGAATGATGATAAGGAGACATGTTATTTGATAATCTGAAAAATCATAAAAATGATTCTTGAAGCAAGAAAAAGCAGCAAAGAACAAAGCTTGCAGAAAAAAATAGCGAAAAAATAGAAAGAAAAAAAAGAGAAAAAGCAAGCAGAAAAAGCCAAAAGCTCTTAAAACCAAGAGGCAAGAGCAAAAAGCCAATAACCCTTAAAACCAAAAGGCAAGGGTAAATAAAAAGGATCCCAAGGCTTTGAGCATCAGTGGATAGGAGGGCCTAAAGGAATAAAATCCTGGCCTAAGCGGCTAAACCAAGTTGTCCCTAACCATGTGCTTGTGGCGTGAAGGTGTCAAGTGAAAACTTGAGACTGAGCGGTTAAAGTCAAGGTCCAAAGCAAAAGAAGAGTGTGCTTAAGAATCCTGGACACCTCTAATTGGGGACTTTAGCAAAGCTGAGTCACAATCTGAAAAGGTTCACCCAATTAAGTGTCTGTGGCATTTATGTATCCGGTGGTAATACTGGAAAACAAAGTGCTTAGGGCCACGGCCAAGACTCATAAAATAGTTGTGTTCAAGAATCATCATACTGAACTAGGAGAATCAATAACACTATCTGAACTCTGAGTTCCTATAGATGCCAATCATTCTGAACTTCAATGGATAAAGTGAGATGCCAAAACTATTCAAGAGGCAAAAAGCTACAAGTCCCGCTCATTTAATTGGAGCTATGATTCATTGATAGTTTGAAATTTATAGTATATTCTCTTCTTTTTATCCTATTTGATTTTCGGTTGCTTGGGGACAAGCAACAATTTAAGTTTGGTGTTGTGATGAGCGGATAATTTATACGCTTTTTGGCATTGTTTTTAGTATGTTTTTAGTAGAATCTAGTTACTTTTAGGGATGTTTTCATTAGTTTTTATGTTAAATTCACATTTCTGGACTTTACTATGAGTTTGTGTGTTTTTCTGTGATTTCAGGTATTTTCTGGCTGAAATTGAGGGACTTGAGCAAAAATCAGATTCAGAGATTGAAGAAGGACTGCTGATGCTGTTGGATTCTGACCTCCCTGCACTCAAAGTGGATTTTCTGGAGCCACAGAACTCAAAATGGCGCGCTTCCAATTGCGTCGGAAAGTAGACATCCAGGGCTTTCCATACTTTGGCCGAGTTTAGATGACGTAAAAGGGCGTTGAACGCCAGTTCTACGCTGCTGTCTGGAGTTAAACGCCAGAAACACGTCACAAGCCAGAGTTGAACGCCAGAAATACGTTACAAACTGGCGTTCAACTGCAAGATTGACCTCTACACATGTAACATTCAAGCTCTGCCCAAGCACACACCAAGTGGGCCCCGGAAGTGGATTTATGCATCAATTACTTACTTTTGTAAACCCTAATAACTAGTTTAGTATAAATAGGACTTTTTACTATTGTATTAGACATCTTTGATAAGTTTTATGCTATCTTAGAATATCATGGGGGCTGGCAATTCGGCCATGCCTGAACCATTATCACTTATGTATTTTCATACGGTAGAGTTTCTGCACTCCACAGATTAAGGTGTGGAGCTCTGCTGTTCCTCAAAGATTAATGCAAAGTACTACTATTTTTCTATTTAATTCAACTTATTCCGCTTCTAAGATATTCATTCGCACTTCAACCTGAATGTGATGAACGTGACAATCATCATCATTCCCCCACGAATGCGTGCCTGACAACCATTTCCGTTCCACCTTAGATTGAATGAGTATCTCTTGGATCTCTTAATCAGAATCTTCGTGGTATAAGCTAGATTGATGGCGGCATTCATGAGAGTCCGGAAAGTCTAAACCTTGTCTGTGGTATTCCGAGTAGGACTCTGGGATTGAATGACTATGACGAACTTCAAACTCGCGAGTGCTGGGCGTAGTGACAGACACAAAAGGAGGGTGAATCCTATTCCAGTATGATCGAGAACCTCATATGATTAGCCGTGCTGTGACAGAGCATTTGGACCATTTTCACAAGAGGATGGGATGCAGCCATTGACAAGGGTGATGCCTCCAGACGATTAGCCATGCAGTGACAGCGCATCGGACCATTTTCCAGAGAGGATAAAAAGTAGCCATTGACAACGGTGATGTCCTTACATAAAGCCAGCCATAGAAAGGAGTAGGACTGATTGGATGAAGACAGCAGGAAAGCAAAAGTTTAGAGGGACGAAAGCATCTCTATACGCTTATCTGAAATTCTCACCAATGATATACATAAGTATTTCTATCTTTATTTTCTATTTATTTATTAGTATTTTCGAAAACTCCATAATCAATCATTATCCGCCTGACTGAGATTTACAAGATGACCATAGCTTGCTTCATACCAACAATCTCCGTGGGATCGACCCTTACTCACATAAGGTTTTATTACTTGGACGACCCAGTGCACTTGCTGGTTAGTGGTATCGAAGTTGTGAATGAAAAACAATTTATTAAGACGTGCGTACAGAGTTTTTGACGCTATTGCCTGAGATCACAATTTCGTGCACCAGTCATCCTTCTAGCTCCAAATTCATCAAGGTCAATGGACATCGCCTGAAGCTTTATCATGGAGAAAAGATTAAGGATCACAAAGAACTAGAGGTTTTCCTCTTGGAAGACCCACCAACAAAAGTAGAATGAGTCTGAAGAACATCCAACTTAAGGACGTAAAAGCAAAGTGCTAGGTGGGAGACAACCCACCATGGTATGATCGTTCAGTTTCAGTCTTAGTTTTATGTTACTTTATTCTATTTGTATTTTTTGTTAATGACTCTTCTCATAATCTCTGCATATAGCCTGCATTCGCATTTCCGTACTGCAAAAAAAAAATGCACGCGACGCGTAAGCGTCGCTGACGCGTCCGCGTCATAGGTGCATTCGGAAGAAAAGAGAATTGAACAGAGAGTCACGCGGGAGCATGGCTGGAGGCGTGCCTTAGGCACAAACACGACCACGCGAACGCGTCAGTGATGCGTCCGCGTTGCGAAACCAGCCTTCCACGCATGCGCGTCGCCCATGCGCACGCGTGACCCTGCAAAATCGACGTAAAGAGGTATATGGCAGCAAGTTGTGATGGAGTGGGGCTGGACTCGTGCTAGAAACACAAGCCCTACCACGCGAACGCATGTCCCACGCGTCTGCGTCATTTTCAAAATATTGCCATTCACGCGTGCCCGTGACCCACGCGCACGCGTCACCTCAAATTTTGGCTATATGCAAACAAAACAGAGAGTTGTGCGTACACGAGGCTGCATTCGCGCCAGTAGCACAAATCAGGCCACGCGATCGCGTGACCCACGCGTCCACGTCACCTGAAAATTATCACACACCACGCAATCGCGTGACCCACGCGTCCGCGTTACATGTGACGCACAACTTATCCAGAAGAGCACCAAATATGTTATCTTTTCTTTCCCCCAAATCCAAATCTTTTCCTATCCCTTCTTATTTTATTTTTCTCCCTTCTTCCTTCTTTATTCTTTCTCACTTTTTACTTTCTCCCTTCCTTATTTTTTCACATCCATTATCAAGGTTCTTTTTTTTCTTTCCTTACTTTTTACTTTTTCTTTATTATTTTTATTAATATTTTCTTCTTCTTTTTCTTTTCACTTTCATTATCTATATTTTCTTTTTCTTTCTTTTTCTTTTCTTTTTATTCCTTTAATTGGTGTTAGAAATTTAATTGGGTAATTATTTTCTTTTACATTTTTCTTGTGAGTATATTAAGGTATTGTTTGACAACTAATATTACTTCTTAAAGGGTTGCTTGCATGTTCAGTTTAATATTCTCAATAACATATTTACCATGCATGCTAAGTGTTTGTGAAAAAGCCCGTATGGCATCATGCATTACTTTTATGTCATTCTATTACTCTAATGCCTGTCTTTTTCACAAAACCCTTTTTATATTTTATTGATTAAATATAATTGTCAATACAAACAGGTTGTTAGTTTGAAAGAGTTGATAATCTAAGTTGGACATTTAATGATTGATCTATGCTACTCATGCCTTTGCCAACATACCAATAAAGATCTTGCATTTAATTGTCATCACCTGCACTTGCTATATTTCCAGTGATGAACTTTTCACATGTAGTCATGACCATGTGTTAACGACATCCTTCTTTACCGTGCATTGATTATCATGCATCCTGTCCTCTTCCTTGCTCTAACCCTTGAAGTTTTAAAAATACTTACTTTTTCCCTTTTAGGATGGCCACCAAGAAGGGTAAAGAGAAAGCTACTCCCAAACCACCAGCAAGGAAAGGAACAAAAATAGCACTAATGGCAGAGCCATCTTCAACAGCGGTGAAACCCTTAACAAAACGAATCAAGAAGATCATCACGGTCGATGAAAAAGAAAAAGCTTTTCCAGCAAAGGATACTGCGCGGTTCACTAACCGCTACTGTGAGCAGATGCTCCCCATCCTGGCTGAAAGGAATTATAACAATGAGTACCTTCTTATCCTCCCGACCAACATTGCAAAATTTGTTGAGCCCCGCATTGAGCAAAGACAATGGAGATTCCTACAGAGACAGCCACGGCAGGTTAATCTATCATGGGTAGTTGAATTCTACTCTAATTTTCACATTCCAACACTGCAGTTTGTCTATGTCCGTCAGAAGCAAGTCCCCATAAATGAAGAAGCCATTCAGCGAGCTTTAAATCTCCCCCCTGCTCTAGAAGGATTGGACGCATTCCAAGAAGCCTCACTCAATCGCCAAACATACCAATTTGACTGGGATGTCGTTCTCAGAGTTATCGCACAACCTGGCAGCGTATGGATCTACGGATACCATCAGTCCCGACCTAAGAGCATATTGGCCTCAGCACTCACCTTGGAGGCTCGAGTATGGGCACAGATCATGTCCCATTATGTCTTTCCGAGCACTCACGAGTCCTCCTTCACTGTAGACATGGCTGTTCTACTCTGGTGTATCCTTACAGACCAGCCTCTAAACATACCGAGACACATCTGAAATGCTATGGGACACGTACAAATTGCGGGCAACTTACCTTTCCCCGCCTTGGTTTCAGATCTAGTCTCAGCAGCCGGAGTCTCCAACAGAGCTGGGGACACCAAAGCCATGATTCCACGGGATGGTCAGTACCTCCCTAACTGGAAATATATCAAACCTCCAACAGCCACTATCAACCAGAGCACAAAACCAGCGGAAGATATCACTTCTCCTACCATATCACAAGCACCTTCAACAAATCAGCTACTCCTACAGATAATCCAAAAGTTAGACCGGCTTGAGCAGAAAGGAAAGCAAAAGGAGCGCCATAACAAGTGCCAATTTACATACCTTAAGGAGCTTATTATTGGTAACCACCCACCTAAAGAAGACCCAGATACCCCGGACTCCACTTCATTTACCAGCACAGGGAGCCATGACGGTCCCGATGGTGGAGATGCTGCAACCAGCCCCCCTTTGTTCCTGACTGATGGCACCGAGGACGGTGCAAAGCTTTAAGTGTGGGGAGGTCGGTCAGTACCTGACTTCCGGATGTAATTTCTCTTTCTTAACACCAATAAAATAGGATATTTATTTTATTTTTTTCTTTTGTTAGGATAGGATAGATTGCATAGAAATAGGTAGTTGCATGCATGTTCTATTTGGTTAAAAAAAATTAATAAGTTTCTTTTTAAGACCCTATTTTTGAAAAAAAATCACTAATTTAAATCAAAATTTTTGTTTTAAAATTGTTAGAAGTTGTATTTGGAACATAGTTTAAAAAGCTAAGAACACACAACCTGTGAGATTTGAGCCTAATTACATGGTTACATTATTTAACCATAAATATTATTCTTGTGTGTTTACTTCTCTATGATTGTAATCTTTATTTTATTCCATCCTATATGTCCAATGTTTAATGTGTTATATGCATGCATATGATTGAGGCCATTATTTTATTAACTCACTTATCCCAAATAGCCTACCCTTCCATTTACCTTTGTTAGCCACTTTGAGCCTTTTAAATCCCATTTGTTCTATATTTTACCACATTACTAGCCTTAAGCGGAAAAATAATTAAATATCCCAATTGAATCTTTTGTTAGCTTAAGATAGAAATTGTGTGTCAATTGAGTATGGGAAGATTGTGGGAACATGGGTTAATAAGGGAATGTGGCATGATAAAATAATGGGAATTTGGGTACCTATTCATGTGAAACTAGAAAAATTGAAAATCCATGTGCATTGATAATGTTATGTTTATTTTTATGCTAAAAAAAATCCAAAAATACTTAAGTAATTAAATAATTAAATAAGGAGACAAAATTACCCCAATGCTAAGTTAAGTTAATGAAAAGATCAATGCATATGTGATAAAAATTAAAGGAAAAGTTGAAGCATGAGTATGTAATGCAAAAGTGAGAATTTTGGGTAGCTAGGCATGAACTTAAAGTATATAGAATGTGTATATAGGTAAGAGCTTAGGTTAATCAAAGATTCAATTTATAGCTCACTTAGCCATATATATACCCTCACATTTACCTTGGCCCCATTAAAACCTTGAAAAGACCTCATGATGTTTGCATTGGTACATTAAATATTTGTTGATTGATTAGGTGAAGAACAAGGTTTAGAAATCATGATTAGAGAAGAGTAGAGTGATTACCCTATACACTAGAGAGACTAGAGTGTATATACACCACCAGTGAGGGTTCAATGCTTAATTCTATGTTCCCTGCTTTCATGAGCTGTCTTCTTACAAGTTTACTTGTCTTTACTGTATAGTTTGAATTAGTGGGGTTTGAGTTATTTTTGTCTTGAAGAACTTATTTATTTTAACCAAGTAGACAAAATCATATAGTTGCATTCATATACATAGGTTACATTGCATTGCATGAGTCTTACTTGTCCCTACTCATTTATTTCATCTCCTTAAGCTAAGCATGAGGACATGCTAATGTTTAAGTGTGGGGAGGTTGATAAACTACTATTTTATAGTTTATCTTGCGTTTAATTGAGTGGTTTCATTAAGTCTTCACCCACTTATTCATACTAATTGCATGATTTTATAACTCTTTCCTAGTATTGTTTTATAATTGAAAACTTGCTTCCTAAAGATCTTTAATTAGTATATTTTAATTCTCCTTTATACCATTCGATGCCGTGTCCGTGTGTTAAGTGTTTCAGGCTTCATAGGGCAGGAATAGCTTAGAGAATGAAGAGGAAGCTTGTAAAAATGGAAGGAACCCAAGAAACTAAGGAGATGACCAGCGAACACCGACGCGCGCGCATGGCTCACGCGAGCGCACGGAATGGAAAAAATTGCAGCGATGCGTGCGCGTGCCTGACGCGTACACGTAGATTGGAGTCTGCACGAATGATGCGAATGCGTGGACGACGCGTACGCGTGACAAGGAAAACCACCGAATGATGCGCACGCGTGGACGACGCGTACGCGTGACCTGCGCGATCTGCAAAATTAACAGAAAATGCTAAGGGTGATTTTGGGCCGCGTTTTAACCCATTTTTCGGCCCAGAAACACAGGATAAAGCCAGGGAACAAGCAGAGACTCAACACACACACACATAGACGGAGATACACATTCATTCATGTTAGGATTACTTTTAGTTTTAGATCTGAATCTAGAGAGAGAATTACTCTTCCTCTAGTTTCTCTTTACATTCCTAGTTATTGCTTTTGCTTTTGGATATGAAGAGTCATTACCTCCGTTGAAGACATTATTCTAATTTGTTTCCTTACTTACTCTTTTATTTATTCCATATTCTTAATTCCTGTTTAAAGTGGCAATTGGATTATTTTCATGGATTATTAGTGAAAAGGATTGTTTTATCATTAATTAATTTATTATGTATTTTTCTTATATTTTTCTGAGTATTATATTCATGTCAATGGAGTAGAATTCCCAAACTTGACATGGGGATTGATTAAGAGGAGATACTTGAGTTGGAAGGCTTAAGTGCTGATTAAACTGGAAGTTGTTGGCTAGTTCTGTATTTACTAACGCTAGACCTTCCCAAGGGAGAGGACTAGGATTTGCGAATAAGGATTAGCTCAATCACTTGACTTTCCTTTATTTAGTAAGGGTTAACTAAGTAAAAACAACAACCTTTTTGATACTACACTTAAGAGATCCCAACAAGGATAGGACTTCCAATTCATCATTCCCGCGGTCAAGGCTTTTTATTAGAATATTAATAATTGTTCTTAGTTTTATTGCTTTAATTTATAATTATTTAATTGCTCATTATCCAAACTCAAACTCTCTTGAAAATTCCTGATTAATAAATTAGCACCCTTTCTTGCAACTCGTTGGGAGACGACCTGGGACTCATACTCCCAGTATTATCGTTTCTAAATTTTGTGACAACTTTTCTAAATTGACAAGGCGGATCTTAGCTGGTTAAGAACTATACTCTCAACGCATTCTCTATATTGATTTCTTAATTAGCCGACTTCTGCCCTCACGTGTAACACCCTAATATGCAAATCCTTATGCTCGAGTCATAAGTCAATGATACTACGGTGGTATGACACTCAGGTGGATTTTTAATATATAGATATAGGTAATTTCAAAAGGAATATTAATCGAGAAGCCTGAAAAGAGTAGAAATAAAATCGCGAAGACGTACCACTCACGTTTTGACAACAAAAAGATAAACAGTGAAGCCGAAAGCGATATACGAACAAAGCAATAAGGAGATTAAGAGATAGATAACAGATAGATATATAACATAAGTAAATAGCCACTAGTCGTGACCCGTGAAATTTAGGCCGGCTAGGGTACAGTATGAAAGTAGTTGACAACAGTATATCCTAATCTCTCCCAAAGGAAACACGAGAGCCTCTATAGGCCAGTTTAAAGAGTTCAATACATAATATAATCTTTTCGAAACAAAGGTGGAGAGATTCTAAGCAAAACACAAAGTGGAGAAAATAAAGATCTTCGCCGTCTCTCAGACGACCCACAACTCACTTCTGAGCACCTGGACCTGTATCTGAAAAATAAGAGATATATACGGAATGAGAACCCCGGGCCCATGGGTTCCCAGTACGGTAAAAGTGCCAAATAAATACAATGCACTGCAATAAAAACTCATTAAGCATCCTAAACTCCTTTTCACCAAGTATCCAGCCTAGATTGTCACTAATCCATGAATAGGCAACTGTCGTAAGGGGATACTAAATCTAGTTCATATCTCATATGATTCCCAACTCGCTGACTCTCCCACGAATCGGATTCAGAATCATAAACAAAACCATCATTAGTCGTCCTGTCTCAGCAATTCTATATCAATACATCATACCCTCACCTGGAGCTAGTGAAATCACATCACTGCGTCTACCCTGGGATCTCAAATCATCTCATCCAATGGTCATCATCATCATGCAATCGCATCATCAGTTCATCTCATCGAGAACAGCCCTTAACCTCTACCGACACCAACATTAGGGGTCTCCCAGTTGTACGAACACAATCAATACAGGCAAGTAATACACAATTAAGGTACAAGTAGAACAAGTAGCACATAATCAGGTAACATAGCAAATATAATGTAGAAATCCAAAACAAATAGGCAAACCCAAACAATTCAAACATATGCAAATGATGAGTGCCTGCCCTATGACTGATGATATCATCTGTCGGTTATCAAGCCAACCCGACGTGTCCGGTAGCTAACCCGGGCACAGTCTCTCTGTTGCGCAATAATATCATTAGAGGGAATATGTGCCCTGTCACCATTAGAGGGTATCTGCGCCCTGTCACCATTAGAGGGTATCTGTGCCCTGTCGCCATTAGAGGGTATCGGTGCCCTGTCACCCTTACAACCAGAGAGAAAACACAAGCAAACTTACATTCAACATTTTCCATCATTATTCATTTATCATATTCGTTCATTTATCATATATGCATTTATACTCAGCCATAATCCATAATGGCTTTGCCGTAACCCGACAATAACTCAGCCATCCGGCTCACAGTTCAATCCAGAACTAGCCAATTTATCAACATAGCTCCGCTGTATTCGGCAATAACTCAGCCACCCGGCTCATGGTTCAATCAAGAACCAGCCATTTATCAATAAATATAGCCCTTCGGCTCATGGCATACACGGTACTCCCACCGTCATCCTTTATATCTCATATAATCATCTTTGATCATCATTGATCATAACTTTTCCCCTTGCTTCATTCGCAAGTTACCACATCCCCTAGCTCTTTTCTCATTGCTAGGCATATCGTAATGATTTAATACATAAGGGGTGAGATCGGAGGCTTAGAAGCATGAGGTTTGGCTTTTAAAACTCAAAAATTAACTTTGGCATGAAAACAGGGCCACGCGTACGCGTCCTCCACGCGCACGCGTGGATGGCCACAAAGCTCATCGACGCGTATGCGTCATACACGCGGACGCGCGGATTGAAACACAGCTAGACAACGCTTACGCGTCAGCCACGCATACGCGTGGATGCATTTACGCCCCAGGCACAAAACTGGCACAACTCTGGCACAACTCTCGGAAAAATGGCTGGGCATTGGGTGCAACGCATCGACGCGCACGCGCGCACCACGCGCATGCGTAGATGGTGCCTTCTTGAAGAACGATGCGTACGCGCCAAGTGCGCCTACGCGTGGAGGGTCATTCTAATAAAAATTTTCTAAGTTAAAAGCTGCAGAATTCAAAGATTCAACCCCCAATCTTCCGACGGACATAACTTTCTCATTTTAAATCATTTTTCGCCCGTTCTTCAAACGGCATGGACATCCCGAATCCAATTTCACTTCTACGTAAGTTTGGCACAAAACGAAAATCCACAGTCCAAGTTATGTCCCGTCAAAGTATGCCCAAAAACCATGTTTTCACACAAGACAACAAAGTGCCATTTTCAAAACAAGCCATTTTCAACCCTTTTTAAAATCAACCAAAGCATGCCAATTTCAACCCCTTTTGAAATCAATCAAAATATACCAAAACCAACATCAAGCCTCCTCAACTCATACATTAACACTTTACCACAATTCACAAAACTGCCATATAACCGTTTTTACCCATTTCAAACAAATGGCTAAATTGTAAACACATTAACATGTCATACATCCTTCCTCATCCTAATTTCCAACAATACTATTTTCAATCAATCATCATTATACATAATCAATATCATACTCACTATCACGTGGTTTCACCCACTAATCAACCTTAATCATTCCTCAAGCATATATCACAACATACATATCTCTCATGCATCATCATACCATCAAGGCATCATTAATCATAATCACATATATGACCACATAATATATCTCAACCAAAACTAAACATACCTCATCTACATAATTTCACCCAAAATTACCAAATTCCACACTTCAACTCCTCAAACCTTATTATTCAATAACCAACCCAATTATTCATATATTCATTATCTGAAATTCATCCAATCACTTGTGTCATCATACAATGCACACATCAACTTACCTTCTTTACCTCTTTCCGGCCTCCTCCGGCCCAATTCATAATTTAAAAACATAAACCACAAATCAATACTCATTACCCAATACATACAATTCTCAATACACCAAGCATACAAGGCCACACAATTCTCAACCCAATCATTAATTCACATTACATACCAACTATGCATATTAGCACCAACCATTTACACAATCCAAACTTAATCCTAGGGGCATCTAGCCTAGGAATTCTCATCACACCACACGGTACTTAAATGAAACTTAAACCGTACCTCTTGTAGCCAAACCAATTGAGCCCCTTCTATGGAAGTCTCCACCAACCCTTAGCTCCAAGCCTCACCAAAGCTCCACAAGCAACACCAACCTCCCAATTGTGTATCAAAATCACCAAGTACACTAACATAACCAATATCACATACACACATCAATCTAGGGCTCATAAATATGATAAATCACAAGGGTTGGAGAGTTTTTTATCTTAACCCACTGAAGTTTGTGATGAATATCACCCATGGCTCATACTCGAGCACTCCTAAACAACCAAAATCATAAGGTTTCCTCAAAACCCAAACCAAATTCGAATTTGAAGAGGAAAATGAAAACTGGGCAGAGGACAGTGGATTACTCACCACAAAACTTAGATAGAATTGTAGAGGATGAAAAGAGCGATGCATGACCGCAAACGGCTCGTCAATCGGAGCTCCGTAGCTCAAGTTATGGTGGTTTGAAGATCAAAGAGACTTAGGTTTTCTCTCTTCCCTCCTCTCTTCTCAATTCAGCGCCCCAACCCTTCCTTTTAGCGTAGAATGAGCTGGAATGCTCATAACTAATGTTTATATATATTGGGTCTTGGGCCCACTCAGGTCTGGTTTACTTATTTTTGTCCGTTAGCCCAATTTTGGGCCAAAACCTTTAAGATTAGCACTCCAAATCGCATTTTAAATATTTCTACATTCCCTAATTAAAATTCCTCCTTTCTTAATCTTATTTACTTATAATCAATTTTCTCAACTGCAGTACCAGACAGATCTCAGCCGGTACTGCCGGTCAAAATTCCACTGCGCGTTTTTACGCAGAAAACTATGTTTTCGACTCGGAAAAATTCACTGAATCCAAATATCATATTTAAATGATCAAATTCCAATTGCCAAATCTTCCAACCATATTCGCTCCTATTTAATTTACTATTTAATTAATTTCCGTTAGACCGGGTATTACATTCTACCCCTAACAGAAATTTTTGCCCTCGAAAATTCCATCCATCACTGCGAGTACGCGAGCATAGTTTGCCTTTATATCCAACGCATAAAAGTTCCAAGGTCCTTTTACTCTACGCGCTTCCGTTGCCGCGCTCTGATTTCTCTATCTCCGAGGGTCTCGCTCATTCGTTCAACGCCAACCAACAGCCTCGTTCCTTACTTTTATCATCTCATCAACTCACACCCTATTAAATCTCAAATCATGTCATCAATAAGATTGCCATCATCGTTAATCATAGCCATCATCCTACATCACTATAATCAATCAAAGATATTCACCACACCTTAATCATACTCCATCACTATCCTCTCTCTCTGCAAAGCCAATTCCTCTAATCACAGTTCAACTCCAAGCATAACCTCCAAACTTACTTTTTTATTCTCAAACCCTTGAAGTTCTACATGACTTGCTGTTATGAAGTCTCTGACTTGTCAATCAAGAACCCCTTTCATTTCTAGAAATCAAATGAGTTTAAAATAACAATTTAACAAAATCATGAGAATCCGCTTTCCTTTAATAATCTATAAAAGCATTCGAGACACATCTCTTTTGTTAGAGTTACTCATATCAAAAAAATCATCTTCAAAACCATAACCAACAATCTTTCAAATTCTTGGAAAAAAAATTTTCAACAATACCTCTCCAAAAATTGGAGTTCACCACCTGTCACGGGTTCCCTCAAACCAATCTCAGTACCGCATCAACATTTCAATTTAATGGTTTTCACATTCGTCTTTCAAAACTAACCATTATAAATCTCAATCTAAATCCAAGGTCACTATGACCAATCATCATAGTACTCATCTCTCAAACACGACAACTTGCACCCTCTCATCATCAAAATCCAATTATGCATCAATGATAATTTTCTCATCCGCTTTAGAACCATCAAAGCTCGCAGCCGCAATCAATTCCAACTATTTGGGGATCATTACTTACAGTAACCCGCTTAACCCTTCTAGTATTCAAACTTAAGATATTATAGTAAACTTTTACAACTCCTATTCGTAGCTATCCTGTGTTACTGCTTTCGCAAGTTTCTGCTGCTTTATTCTGATCTCTCGCCTAGTACTAGCTCTATCACTTACTTCCTCAAGTACTCAACCACAACTTAGCATGATTGGCATTCACTAGATTTCTATCTATGATAGCCAAAACTACATACCAACTTAATCGTACTTTTAACACGTTGTTATCGATCTTTCGCTTACCAATTCCCAAACTGTCAAATCTATCGGTATCACCCGTTGTTTTAGTGAACACACAACCTTGTTGTTGTCCCTTTGTAGTATTCCGGTTGACCTTCTTAGGACATTTCCAGGACACGTGTCCAACTCCTCTATAACCATGGTAAAGTCCCAATCCATCTCGACACGGATTTACCGGATTATGGCTTTCACATCTCCCACAAGTCATCCCACTCTGAGGTCGCTTTCCATTAAAGGCCTACCTAATCATTATGCTCACCAAACCTTCTATTAAGATAACTTAGGGTTATCTAGAACAGATCATAATTTTTCATTTGACCCTGTATTATGAGTGAATACCAGCCTTCAGCATTGTCTAAAGTGGTAAGGAATTAAGTTATTAGTTTTCTTATTACCTCAGGTACGAGAATCGGACCTGGCAGTCTCCTGGTCCTTTCGGTGTGGGCAATCTCTGACCAAATGTCCTAGCTTTCCGCAATTGTAACACAAACCCGAACCATAACAACATGGTCTATTTGGGTGATGACCTCCACATCTCTGACAGCTCAAAACATCCGAAGCAGACACTATCTGTTTTCTCCTACCTTTTCCTTGGGAATTCTTATTCGTCGCAAGGTCATTTCTCCCTTGGGGAAAACGTTGTGGGTATCCTCTTCTCTTAAACTCTTGACCCCTTGTTGGGCATTCTTGATTGTGCTCCCTGCGGTGGGACTCCCGACGGTCATTCTTCGCCTCAACAGCCTTCCTCACACATTCTTCAGCAATACTGCTCTTGTTCACAAGTTCGGAGAAGACCCTAATCTCCATCGGTCCAACAGAGCTCAGGATTTCACTTCGAAGTCCTCCCTCATACTTAATACACTTCCATTCCTCGAAGTCTCCCGGGGTTCCTTGACACATACGAGAAAACCTGAATAACTCCTCAAATTTATCCGTATACTGAGATACGGACATTGTACCCTGCTTCAGCTGCAGTAATTCAAGTTCCTTGGCCATTCTAGCAGAATTCGGGAAGTACTTCTTATAAAATTCCACTCGGAAGGCACCCCAGGTGATAGGATCATTCCTCTGCTGCAAGAGACATCGAGCCCCTTGCCACCAATGCGATGCTTCCCCCGTGAGCAGATAGGTAGCAAATTCAACACACTGCTCTTCAGGCACCAACTGCGCTTGCAGTGCTCGCTCCATGGCCTGAAACCAGGTGTCAGCTTCAGGCGGATTGGTGGTTCCCTTGAACTTAGGTGGATTAACCTTTAAGAAAGTTGCCAGTGTCATCGGGCCCTGAGCTCCACTTCCGCCATTGCCTTTATTATTTATCTGTTTCCCAAGAGCCTCCGCAGTGGCCTGCATAGCAGCAGCCATATTCTCCAACGCCGCCATAAGGTTTACCGGGTTATTCGGGTTGATTTCCGGTTCCTGAGTACTAGTACGATCTCTCTCACGCCCCTGACCGGCTCCACAAGCCGCCATCTGGTTCTTATACACACCAAACAATCGATATCAAGTTGATCAGTCTCAATATCGAAAGTATAGTGCTTCAAAGTACCAAAGGTACACTCATGGACTTCATGCTAGATGTATCGGTTAGATACCCTAACTAGCACAGGCACAGACTCAGAGTATGCACTTAAGCATAAGCAGTTCCATCCCTCAGGCTCACGAGGACGAACTGCTCTGATACCATAATGTAACACCCTAATATGCAAATCCTTATGCTCGAGTCATAAGTCATTGATACTACGGTGGTACGACACTCAGGTGGATTTTTAATATATAGATATAGGTAATTTCGAAAGGAATATTAATCGAGAATCCTGAAAAGAGTAGAAAAAAAATCGCAAAGACGTACCACTCACGTTTTGACAACAAAAAGATAAACAGTGAAGCCGAAAGCGATATACGAACAAGGCAATAAGGAGATTAAGAGATAGATAACAGATAGATATATATAACATAAGTAAATAGCCACTAGTCGCGACCCATAAAGTTTAGGCCGGCTAGGGTACAGTATGAAAGTAGTTGACAACAGTATATCCTAATCTCTCCCAAAGGAAACATGAGAGCCTCTATAGGCCAGTTTAAAGAGTTCAATATATAATATAATCTTTTCGAAACAAAGGTGGAGAGATTCTAAGAAAAACACAAAGTGGAGAAAATAAAGATCTTCGCCGTCTCTTAGACGACCCACAACTCACTTCTGAGCACCTGGACCTGTATCTGAAAAACAAGAGATATATATGGAATGAGAACCACAGGCCCATGGGTTTCCAGTACGGTAAAAGTGCCAGATAAATACAATGCACTGCAATAAAAACTCATTAATCATCCTAAACTCCTTTTCACCAAGTATCCAGCCTAGATTATCACTAATCCATGAATAGGCAACTTTCGTAAGGGGATAATAAATCTAGTTCATATCTCATATGAATCCCAACTCGCTGACTCTCCCACGAATCGGATTCAGAATCATAATCAAAACCATCATCAGTCATCCTGTCTCAGCAATTCTATATCAATACATCATACCGTCACCTGGAGCTAGAGAAATCACATCACTGCGTCTACCCAGAGAGCTTAAATCATCTCATCCAATGGTCACCATCATCATGCAATCATATCATCAGTTCATCTCATCGAGAACAGCCCTCAACCTCTACCGACACCAACATGAGGGGTCTCCCAGTTGTACGAACACAAGCAATACAGGCAAGTAATACACAATTAAGGTACAAGTAGAACAAGTAGCACATAATCAGGTAACATAGCATATATAATGTAGAAATCCAAAACAAATAGGCAAACCCAAACAATTCAAACATATGCAAATGATGAGTGCCTACCCTATGGCTGATGATATCATCTGTCGGTTATCAAGCCAACCCGACGTGTCCGGTAGCTAACCCGAGCACAGTCTCTCTGTTGCGCAATAATATCATTAGAGGGAATATGTGCCCTGTCACCATTAGAGGGTATCTGCGCCCTGTCGCCATTAGAGGGTATCGGTGCCCTGTCACCCTTATAACCAGAGAGAAAACACAAGCATACTTACATTCAACATTTTCCATCATTATTCATTTATCATATTCGTTCATTTATCATATATGCATTTATACTCAGCCATAATCCATAATGGCTTTGCCGTAACCCGGCAATAACTCAGCCATCCGGCTCACAGTTCAATCCAGAACTAGCCAATTTATCAACATGGCTCCGCTGTATTCGGCAATAACTCAGCCACCCTGCTCATGGTTCAATCAAGAACCAGCCATTTATCAATAAATATAGCCCTTCGGCTCATGGCATACACGGTACTCCCACTGTCATCCTCCATATCTCATATAATCATCTTTGATCATCGTTGATCATAACTTTTCCCTTGCTTCATTTGCAAGTTACCACATCCCCTAGCTCCTTTCTCATTGCTAGGCATATCGTAATGATTTAATACATAAGGGGTGAGATCGGAGGCTTAGAAGTATGAGGTTTGGCTTTTAAAACTCAAAAATTAACTATGGCATGAAAACAGGGCCACGCGTACGCGTCCTCCACGCGCACGCGTGGATGGCCACAAAGCTCATCGACGCGTATGCGTCATACACGCGGACGCGCGGATTGAAACACAACTAGACAACGCGTACGCGTCAGCCACGCATACGCGTGGGTGCATTTGCGCTCCAGGCACAAAACTGGCACAACTCTGGCACAACTCTCGGGAAAATGGCTGGGCATTGGGTGCAACGCATCGACGCGCACGCGCGCACCACACGCACGCGCGCACCACACGCACGCGTGGATGGTGCCTTCTTGAAGAACGACGCGTACGTGCCAAGTGCGCCTACGCGTGGAGGGTTATTCTACTAAAAATTTTCTAAGTTAAAAGCTGCAGAATTCACAGATTCAACCCCCAATCTTCCGACGGACATAACTTTCTCATTTTAAATCGTTTTTCGCCCGTTCTTCGAACGGCATGGAGATCCCGGATCCAATTTCAATTCTAAACAAGTTTGGCACAAAACAAAAATCCGCAGTCCAAGTTATGTCCCGTCAAAGTATGCCCAAAAACCATGTTTTCACACAAGACCACAAAGTGCCATTTTTAAAACAAGCCATTTTCAACCCTTTTTAAAATCAACCAAAGCATGCCAATTTCAACCCCTTTTGAAATCAATCAAAATATACCAAAACCAACATCAAGCCTCCTCAACTCATACATTAACACTTTACCACAATTCACAAAACCACCATATAACCGTTTTTACCCATTTCAAACAAATGGCTAAATTGCAAACACATTAACATGTCATACTTCCTTCCTCATCCTAATTTCCAACAATACTATTTTCAATCAATTATCATTATACATAATCAATATCATACTCACTATCACGTGGTTTCACCCACTAATCAACCTTAATCATTCCTCAAGCATATATCACAACATACATATCTCTCATGCATCATCATACCATCAAGGCATCATTAATCATAATCACATATATGACCACATAATATATCTCAACCAAAACTAAACATACCTCATCTACATAATTTCACCCAAAATTACCAAATTCCACACTTCAACTCCTCAAACCTTATTATTCAATAACCAACCCAATTATTCATATATTCATTATCTGAAATTCATCCAATCACTTGTGTCATCATACAATGCACACATCAACTTACCTTCCTTACCTCTTTCCGGCCTCCGGCCCAAAATTCACGGCCTCCGGCCCAATTCATAATTTAAAAATATAAACCACAAATCAATACTCATTACCCAATACATACAATTCTCAATACACCAAGCATACAAGGCCACACAAATCTCAACCCAATCATTAATTCACATTACATACCAACTATGCATATTAGCACCAACCATTTACACAATCCAAACTTAATCCTAGGGGCATCTAGCCTAGGAATTCTCATCACACCACACGGTACTTAAATGAAACTTAAACCGTACCTCTTGTAACCAAACCAATTGAGCCCCTTCTATGGAAGTCTCCACCAACCCTTAGCTCCAAACCTCACCAAAGCTCCACAAGCAACACCAACCTCCCAATTGTGTATCAAAATCACCAAGTACACTAACATAACCAATATCACATACATAAATCAATCTAGGGCTCATAAATATGATAAATCACAAGGGTTGGAGTGTTTCTTACCTTAACCCACTGAAGTTTGTGATGAATATCACCCATGGCTCATACTAGAGCACTCCTAAACAACCAAAATCATAAGGTTTTCTCAAAACCTAAACCAAATTCGACTTTGAAGAGGAAAATGAAAAATGGGCAGAGGAAAGTGGATTACTTACCACAAAACTTAGATAAAATTGTAGAGGATGAAAAGAGCGATGCGTGGCCGTAAACGGCTCGTCAATCGGAGCTCCGTAGCTCAAGTTATGGTGGTTTGAAGATCAAAGAGAGTTAGGTTTTCTCTCTTCCCTCCTCTCTTCTCAATTCAGCGCCCCAACCCTTCCTTTTAGAGTAGAATGAGCTGAAATACTCATAACTAATGTTTATATATATTGGGTCTTGGGCCCATTTAGGCCCGGTTTACTTATTTTTGTCTGTTAGCCCAATTTTGGGCCAAAACTTTTAAGATTAGCGCTCCAAATCGCATTTTAAATATTTCTACATTCCCTAATTAAAATTCCTCCTTTCTTAACCTTATTTACTTATAATCAATTTTCTCAACTGTAGTACTAGACAGATCTCAGCCGGTACTGCCGGTCAAAATTTCACTGCGCGTTTTTACGCAGAAAACTATGTTTTCTGACTCGAAAAAATTCACTGAATCCAAATATCATATTTAAATGATCAAATTCCAATTGCCAAATCTTCCAACCATATTCGCTCCTATTTAATTTACTATTTAATTAATTTCCATTAGACCGGGTATTACATCACGTCATGGAGCAAAAGTGTGATTCAGAGACAGAGAAAGCACTGCAGATGCTGTCTGGATCTGACCGCCTTACACTCAGAAGAGCTTTTCTAGACCTTCAGAAGTCCAAATGGAGCATTCTCAACAGCTTTGGAAAGCTGACTTCAAGAGCTTTTCAGCAATATATAATAGTCTATACTTTGCGTCTGATTAGAAGTCTCAAAACTGGCGTCCAACACGAGCCTCCTGCCCCCTTCCAGGTGTCCAGCGCCCACAAGGAAGATACCAACGTCCAAACGCCCAAAGAGGACCCTCTAGCCAGCGTTCAATGCCCTAAAGGCCTCATAGCACGTGAATTTCATCAAAGCTCAGCCCAAACACTCACCAAGTAGGCCCCAGAAGTGGATTTTAGCACTAAAAAGACTATTTTACCCTTACTAGTCATTAGTTTAATATTTAAGCGATTAGATTTATATCATTTGGAGATTTTCTACCACTTCTACACCATATTTTTGTTTCCACCATTGTATTTCCTATTAGTATGAGTTTTTAAACCTCCTAGGTTGAGGGGAGGAGCCCTGCTGAGTTCTATGAATTAATAAAAGTATTACTATTTCTCTTCATGTTTGATTAAATTCTAAGATGTATATTCGTTCTTCAACATGATGGATGGGATGATCCGTGACAATCAGCTCCAGTCATCATACTAAGACAGCGTGTCTGACAACCATCCTTGTCTACTTGGGTTCGTGTGAATACGTGACTGGAAAGCATGAACCACCAGCTTTATTATATATCTCTTAGACGGCTAATCCACGACTTTGTTGGGGACTTCTCGAGACACCAGTTCAGCCAATTTATGGGAAGATTAGGGTCTCTGTGGTAGAGGCTAGAACCCAAAGGCGCAACATTCTCTGATCCGTAAGATCCGACTTTGTTTGTGGCGTTTTGAGTAGGATCATTAAGGAGAATGGACTGCAGGAGCTTCACCCTCAATCAGAGTGGATGCGCACTAACCCTAGTATTCAAATCTGGAGGAGCATTGACGACCTCTCAAGAAAGGTGTTGATCACATACAGCCTGCCATTGAAGAAATCATTCACAATTGAAGAAGACAGTAAGACCAGAGTTAATTCAGAAGGACAAAGCAACTCCAAGCCGTAACCATCTTCCTATCCCGAATTATAATTGAATTTACAAAGTATTTTATACACTTTTATTCCTTTCATGTCAACCTAGTTTAGATCTCACAAATCCAACAACCTCTGATTCACCTGACTAAGACCTGCAAGATAACTATAGCTTGCTTCAAGCCACAATTCTCGTGGGATCGACCCTGACTCACTTAGGTATTACTTGGACGACCCAGTGCACTTGCCGGTTCAGCTGTACAAAGCATAGGGATTCGTGCACCACACATAATACAAAAAGTCAAAGCATATTAGGGGTGGGAAGGATGTCATCCTGAATATTGCAGTTTTATTATTCAAATGGTGGTGAAAAAAATGCGCACTATGAAAGGAAGTAGAGGTAGACAAAATCTAATCAAATGTGAACTTAGTTGGTTTGGACTAAATTTGGGATGACTTCATTTGACACAATCAGCCTCATAATATAAAAATCCTCCCCAATTTAATCGCTCAATCTTACTAAGGTCGAGACTTGTGACCCGACCCAATTGGGAGTGAATATCAAGAAATTTATTGGTCAATGTATTAGACTCATTTTCACCTAAGCAAAAAGTTGACAGAAAAACTAATTTGACTCCGTTAATATTTTCAAGAGATTAAATTAAAGTATTGAATTTATTAAGAACTAAATTAGCTCACACATAATCTTTTAAAAACTAATTTAAGTACTAATTCTTAGATATATAAATTTATATTCTTCTTTCGTCAAAATAAATAAAGAGTTAAAATAATAGTACAAATACTCAAGGTATATATTAGTTATCTTTTGCTAAAGGAAGTAGAATATAAATAGAATAAACAAAAAAAACCTAAATTATTAAATTGTTGACAAAGTATTCTCTAAATTTATTAAAGACAATAATACTCTTATGTATTCTAAGAAAAAGTTTTAGGGATCAGATTTTAATTTTTTTTATAAGAATAATTAAAAAAATAAAATATTATTATCCTTAAAAAATTGATAATTTTATGACAAGTAGACTTTTTTACTTGACTAAAAATGATTTTAAAAAAGAAAAAAATTCAAAGGGATCGAATTTATATTTTGTTTTTGCACGTACTTTCCAAATATTTATCTAAATATTTTCACAAAATTTCAACTTAAATACAAATCAAATACCTAAGTAATTTACCAAATACAGAAATTATTTTTTATTTATAAAAAGCTATACACTTTTTGTTATTTTTATTACATTTTTAAACATTTTACGAGTAATTCATCATCAACAAATTTAGTTAATTGCTCCGTTATCGATTTAATAGTTGGAGGATTTTTTGTGGTCTATTCATTGATAAATTCATAATTTACGATGATTTTGTAAATTGAAAAGAGTGAAATTATCAATTTAACTTACATTTACTTCTTAAAAATATATGTTTTTATGAATTTTGTCCTAATTAAGCTTAATTGATTGAAACATATTTTTTAGGTGTTTAAAATTATCAAATTAATTTTACGTTTATTCCATTTGATACCTTGATATATTTGTTTGAATTGTTACGTTTAAGGTTTAAGAGACAAAAATAATTTGGAAAGATAGAAGAAAAATATACAAAAATAAAAATTTTAATGAAAAAATGAAGAATTGACAAAATCGCAGAGGTGCATACGTATCATACGTGTGTACGCATAACTATATATATATATATATATATATATATATATATATATATATATATATATATATATATATATATATATATATATATATATATATATATATATATATATATATATATATATATATATATATATATATGAAGAATGAAGAAAAAGTATACAAAAAAATTTAATATTTATTAGAGTTTAGCTAACATGTGCTCTAAGGTTACATGATAAGTTTACCATTAGTGAAAAATTTTAAATATTTTTATTAAATGAATACAAAATAAATGCATTAGAAACTTAAATTTTTTATATTTTCAATACAAATTTTCTTAATTTGTAATGTGTCACTACAAGAAAAAGTAGTATTTATAACAAAAACAATTGTTACAATAAATCTGAATTTTGAAATGAAAGGAATTTGTAACAAAAAAAAAAGAGGTTGTTGCAATATATCTTGTTACAAAAAGTTTTTGTAAAAATTTTTTAATACAAAAATGGTAATAATTTTTTACCTTTAAAATATTTTTTGTAACAATATGTTTTTTCCTATCATAAAATTTTGTTACAAAATATAACTTGATTTTGTAACATTTTTTTTTTTAGTTACAAAAGCATAACATTTATTTTGTAACATTTTTTTTAATATAAATTACATATATAATTTTTCAAATTATTTTTTAATTAATTGATATATTACCTAATTTACTGAGCAAGTCAATATTTATATAATATGTAATAATATAGATAATTCAAACATGCTTCATTTAGCTAAGATTATTATAAAACAAAATAACATTAGTGTGTACATTGATTAGTTCCACAAGTTTAATCAAAAGTTAAAAGTCTAACATAGATTAGTGCCTCTATAAATCAAAATATTCTTAAGTCCTTTAGATAGCATATTGTCACCATTTTAGCACTCATGTAAATAGAACGGAGATTCTGATTAAGGAATCTAAGAGATATTCATTCAATCTGATGTAGAACGGAGGTGCTTGTCAGACACACGTTCATGGATTGAGGAAGGTGATGAAGGTCACTGATCATCACCTTCTCCATAGTTAAGCGCGAATGGATATCTTAGATAGAAACATGCATGTTTGAATAGAAAACAGAAATACTTGCATTAATTCATTGAGACACAGCAGAGCTCCTCATCCCCAACAATGGAGTTTAGAGACTCATGCCGTCAAAGAGTACAAAGTTTTTGATCTAAAAATGTCATGAGATCCAAAATAAGTCTCTAAAAGTTGTTTAAATAATAAACTAGTAGCCTAGGTTTACAGAAATTGAGTAAACCATAATAGATGGCATAGAGATCCACTTTTGGGGCCCACTTGGTGTGTGCTGGGGCTGCGACTTAAGCAATTCACGTGCATAAGGCCATTTTGGGCATTCAACGCCAGGTTTGGATCCATTTCTGGCGTTGAACTCCAACTTTTAATCCTTTTCTGGCGCTGGACGCCAGAATTGGGCAGAGAACTGGCGTTGAACGCCAGTTTACGTCGTCTATCCTTGAGCAAAGTATGGACTATTATATATTTCTGGAAAGCCCTGGATGTCTACTTTCCAACGCAATTGGTAGCACGCCATTTCGAGTTCTGTAGCTCCAGAAAATCCACTTTGAGTGCAGGGAGGTCAGAATCCAACAGCATCAGCAGTCCTTTTTCAGCCTGAATCAGATTTTTGCTCAGCTCCCTCAATTTCAGCCAGAAAAATGCCTGAAATTACAGAAAAACACACAACTCATAGTAAAGTCCAGAAATATGAATTTTTCCTAAAAACTAATTAAAATAAACTAAAAACTAACTAAAACATACTAAAAGCTATATGAAATTAACCCCAAAAAGCGTATAAAATATCCGCTCATCACAACACCAAACTTAAACTGTTGCTTGTCCTCAAGCAACTAGACAAATAAAATAGAAGACTAATAGGTTAAGAAGCAATAATATCTCAGAGTTTTTGAGTGAAGCTCAGATTCTAATTAGATGAGCGGGACTAGTAGCTTTTTGCTTCCGAACAGTTTTGGCATCTCACTTTATCCATTGAAGCTCAGAGTGATTGGCATCTATAAGAACTTAGAATTCAGATAGTGTTATTGATTCTCCTATTTCAGTATGATGATTCTTGAACACAGCTATTTCATGAGTCTTGGCCGTGGCCCTAAGCACTTTGTTTTCCAGTATTACCACCGGATACATAAATGCCACAGACACATAATTGGGTGAACCCTTTGGATTGTGACTCAGCTTTGCTAAAGTCCCCAATTAGAGGTTTCCAGAGTTCTTAAGCACACTCTTCTTTCTACTTTGGACCTTGAATTTAACCGCTCAGTCTCAAGTTTTCACTTGACACCTTCACGCCACAAGCACATGGTTAGGGACAGCTCGGTTTAGCCGCTTAGGCCAGGATTTTATTCCCTTAGGCCCTCCTATCCACTGATGCTCAAAGCCTTGGGATCCTTTTTATTACCCTTGCCTTTTGGTTTTAAGGGCTATTGGCTTTTTCTGCTTTTCTTCTCTCTTTTTTTTTTTTTGCTACTTTTTCTTGCTTCAAGAATCATTTTTATGATTTTTCAGATTATCAATAACATGTCTCATGTTCACCATTCTTTCAAGAGCCAACATATTTAACAGTCTTAAACAACAAATTCAAGAGACATATGCACTGTTCAAGCATTCATTCAGAAGACAGAAAGTATTGCCACTGCATTTAACTAATTAGAATTTCTCTTATTAAAAACTCGAAATTTTATTGCCTCTTATTCAAAAGATCTACTATTTTATTCATGTTTGCTGATGATGAGAAAAATAAACTATGGCTTAATTCGAGATAAAATCAAAATAGATACTAATTACTACTATATGACTCCTAAGGTGAACTTCTATAACGACACTATCACAGAGTTAAAGTAGAAATTGGAATTTAACAACCTTTGTTCTGGGAAATGGGTGTTCCTCTGATCCGTGGGGTGCTTGATTCTTCAAGAGAAAACTTCTGGCGCTTTAATTCCCTTAAGTCACGCCCTTGCTCCTCTTGTTCTTTAAACATATAGGTCAGCATTTGACTGTGTTCCTTCTGTTCTTTTATTATTTGCTCCATAGCTTCCCGTATCTTGGTGACAGACGTCTCAAGATACTCCCAGTATTTAGATTGAGGGATTTCTGGGAGAAATTCCTGTGTTTTCTTCTTGGTGGGATCCTCCTGCGCTTGTTGTTTTTCCATTGATACTTTGGTGATTGGTTTCTCAACTGAGATATACTCAGTTATTCCCATTCTTACCCCGGCGTCCTTCCAGAGTAGAGAGATCACGCTTGGATAAGCCAACCTGGCCTCTTTAGAATTTTTGTTAGCAATTTTGTAGAATTCAGCTGAGATCAGCTGATGAACTTCCACTTCCTTTCCCATCATGATGCAATGGATCATCACTGCTCTTTTAACTGTGACTTCAGAACGGTTGCTAGTAGGCAACAGAGAATGCCCAATGAAGTCCAGCCATCCTCTGGCGACTGGTTTGAGATCCTCTCTCTTGAGTTGATTTGGGACACCCTTTGTGTTGGTGGTCCACCTGGCTCCAGGGATACATATGTCCTCTAGAATCTTATCCAGGCCCTTGTCTGTTCTCATCATTCTCCTGTTGAAGGAGTCTGGATCATCTTTCAGCTGAGGTAGCTTTAAGATCTCTCTGATCTTATCAGGGATGGTATGAACAATCTTTCCTCTGACCATGGTCCGATATTCATAGAAAGAAGTTCCAGATAGTTTTTGCTTGTCAGTCTACCACATATTGGCATAGAACTCCTGGACCATATTCCTTCCCACTTTCGTTTCAGGATTAGCTAGGACTTCCCAGTTCCTGATTCAAATTTGCTCCTGGATCTCCGGATATTCATCTTCTTTCAGATCGAATCTAACTTTCGGGATCACTGATCTCAGACCCATTATTTTGTTATAATGGTCTGAATGTTCTTTAGATAAGAACTTCCCTTGATTCCAAAGTGGTTTTGGAACGCTCTCTTTCTTGCCTCTTGGAGTGGGTTGTTTTCCTTTAGGAGCCATGATCTTAGTGATCGCGGATAACACACCAAACTTAGAGGTTTGCTTGTCCTCAAGCAAAAGAAAAGAGAGGGATAGAAGGAGAGCTAGGTGCAATTGTTGATGGAAGGGGGGGCCGAACCCAAATTTAAAGGGAGGGAGGGTGGGTTTTCGAAAAAAGATAAAGATATGATAAAAAGATTGATTTGGAAAAGATAAGATAGAAGATATGATAAGAGAGGATATAGTTTAAAATTGAAAAGATCTGAAAGATTTTTGAAAAAGATAGATTTAGATTTTGAAAAAGATAAAGTGGAGGTTTTGAAAAAGATATTGATGAGTTGAAAAGATAGATTTGTTAAAAAAAAGGATTTGAAAAGAGTTGGATTGAATTTGCAAAGAGGCCTGGTGCTTATGGATTAAAATACATTTGATATTTTTAAGGTAGGGTTTTTAGAAATTAGGGATTTTAGAAATCAGGGTTCTTAACATGTTTATGCAAGAAATCATGAATTGAAGTATGAAAATCAAGATTTAGAATGAAAAAATATGAAGAAAAATGAGTTTTGCCTCCTCCCTGCCATCCTGGCGTTTGAATGCCCAAACACTGCCTGTTTTGGGCGTTCAACGCCCAAATGCTGCTCTCCTGGGCGTTCAACGCCCAGCTACTGCCATTACTGGCGTTCAACGCCCAGTGGGTGCCCAGTTCTGGCGTTGAACGCCCAGATTGCTACCATTACTGGCGTTTTCTTGCCAGTGAGCTCTTTTTTTCTGTTTTGTGTGCCAAATCCTTCTGTAACTCTGTGAACTTATACAAATGATTCCTCACCTTAGTGTCAGTAAACTTTATATAAATAAATAAAAATAAAAATAGGGCAAAATGCTTAGAGGATTGATGCCCCATGGCTGGGTTGCCTCCCAGCAAGCGCTTCTTTATTGTCTTTTAGCTGGACCTTGCTGAGCTTTTAGTCTAGTTTCAGCCTTGAGAACTCTTGCTCAATGTTGCCTTCAAGATAGTGCTTGATTCTCTATCCATTGACAATGAACCTCTTATCAGAATCGATATCTTGAAGCTCTACATAACCATATGGTGATACGCTTGTAATCACGTATGGTCCCTTCCACCGGGATTTCAATTTCCCGGGGAATAGCCTGAGTCTAGAGTTGAACAGCAGAACCTTCTGTCCTGGTTCAAAGATTCTAGATGACAGCTTTCTGTCATGCCACTTTTTTTATTTCTCTTTATAAAGCTTGGCATTTTCGAAAGCTGTGAATCTGAACTCCTCTAGCTCATTTAGCTGGAGCAATCTTTTTTCTCCTGCTAATTTGGCATCAAAGTTTAGGAATCTGCTTGCTCAGTAGGCCTTATGTTCCAGTTCCACGGGCAGGTGACATGCCTTACCATACACCAGTTGGTATGGAGAGGTCCCTATAGGGGTCTTGAATGCTGTTCTGTAAGCCCACAGAGCATCATCCAAGCTCCGTGCCCAATCTTTTCTACGGGTATTTACTGTCCATTCTAGGATTCTCTTTAATTCTCTGTTAGAGACTTCAGCTTGCCCATTAGTTTGTGGATGATATGGAGTAGCCACCTTGTGGCGAATTCCATACCGAACCATGGCAGAGTAAAGCTGTTTATTGCAGAAGTGAGTGCCCCCATCACTGATTAGTACTCTAGGGACACCAAATCTGCTAAAGATATGTTTCTGGAGGAACTTCAGCACTGTCTTAGTATCATTGGTGGGTGTGGCAATGGCCTCAACCCATTTTGATACATAGTCAACTGCCACCAGAATATAAGTGTTTGAGTATGATGGTGGGAAAGGTCCCATGAAGTCAATTCCCCATACGTCAAACAAATCAATTTCCAAGATTTCTTGTTGGGGCATGGCGTAACCATGAGGCAGATTACCAGCTCTTTGGCAACTGTCACAGTTACGTACAAACTCTCGGGAATCTTTATAGAGTGTGGGCCAATAGAGGCCACATTGGAGGACCTTGGTTGCTGTTCGCTCACCTCCGAAATGGCCTCCATATTGAGATCCATGGCAATGCCATAGGATCCTCTGTGCCTCTTCTCTAGGCACACACCTACAGATTATTCCGTCTGCACATCTCTTAAAGAGATAGGGTTCATCCCACAAGTTGTACTTTGCATCAGTAATTAATTTCTTCTTTTGTATCCTGTTGTACTCCTTGGGTATGAACCTTGCAGCTTTATAGTTTGCAATATCGGCAAACCATGGTGCTTCCTGAATGGCAAATAAATGCTCATCCGGAAACGTCTCAGAGATCTCAAGAGAGGGGAGGGACGTCCCTTCTACTGGCTCTATCCGGGACAGATGATCAGCCACTTGGTTCTCTGTCCCTTTTCTGTCTCTTATTTCTATATCAAACTCTTGCAGAAGCAACACCCATCTGATGAGCCTGGGTTTTGAATCCTGCTTTGTGAGTAGATATTTAAGAGCAGCATGATCAGTATACACAATCACTTTTGATCCTACTAAGTATGATCTGAACTTGTCAATGACGTAAACCACTGCAAGTAATTCTTTTTCTGTGGTTGTGTAATTTTTCTGGGCATCATTTAGAACGCGACTGGCGTAATAAATGACATGCAGAAGCTTATCATGCCTCTGTCCCAACACTACACCAATAGCGTGATCACTGGCATCACACATTAGCTCAAATAGTAATGTCCAGTCTGGTGCAGAAATGACTGGTGCTGTGACCAGCTTAGCTTTCAGCGTTTCAAATGCCTGCAGGCACTCTATGTCAAATACAAATGGTGTGTCAGCAGTTAGCAGATTGCTTAGAGGTTTTGCGATTTTTGAAAAATCCTTTATAAACCTCCTATAGAATCCTGCGTGCCCCAGAAAGCTTCTGATTGCCTTAACATTGGCAGGTGGTGGTAATTTTTCAATTACCTCTATTTTTGCTTGATCCACCTCTATTCCCTTGTTTGAAATTTTATGCCCAAGAACAATCCCTTCAGTCACCATGAAGTGACATTTTTCCCAGTTTAAAACTAGGTTGGTCTCTTGGCATCTTTTCAGAACAAGTTTCAGGTGATCAAGACAGGAGCTGAATGAGTCTCCATATACTGAGAAGTCATCCATGAAGACTTCCAGAAATTTTTCCACCATATCAGAGAAAATAAAGAGCATGCATCTTTGGAAGGTTGCAGGCGCATTACACAGTCCAAATGGCATCCTTCTATAAGCAAACACTCCAGATGGACATGTGAATGCCGTTTTCTCTTGATCCTGAGGATCTACTGCAATCTGGTTATAGCCTGAGTAGCCATCCAAAAAGCAGTAATAATCATGACCTGCTAGTCTTTCTAGCATCTGGTCTATGAATGGTAAAGGAAAATGATCCTTTCTGATGGCTGTATTGAGCCTTCTGTAGTCAATACACATGCGCCACCCTGTAACTGTTCTTGTAGGAACCAATTCATTTTTTTCATTATGAATCACTGTCATGCCTCCCTTTTTTGGGACGACTTGGACAGGGCTCACCCAGGGGCTATTAGAAATAGGATAAATAATCCCAGCCTCTAGTAATTTGGTGACCTCTTTCTGCACCACTTCCTTCATGGCTGGATTTAGCCGCCTCTGTGGTTGAACCACTGGTTTGGCATTATCCTCCAATAAGATTTTATGCATGCATCTAGCTGGGCTTATGCCCTTAAGGTCACCTCTGGACCACCCAAGAGCTGTCTTGTGTGTCCTTAGCACTTGAATAAGTGCTTCCTCTTCCTGTGAATTTAAGGCAGGGCTTATGATCACTGGAAAAGTGTCACCTTCTCCCAGAAATGCATATTTCAAGGACGGTGGTAATGGCTTGAGCTCGGGTTTAGGAGGTTTTTCTTCTTCCAGAAAAATTTTCAGAGGCTCTTTCATGTCCTCTGAATCCTCTAAATCAGGCTGAACATCTTTGAAGATGTTTTCCAACTCTGATTCGAGACTCTCAGCCATGTTGATCTCTTCTACCAAAGAGTCAATAAGATCAACATTCATGCAGTCTTTTGATGTGTCAGGATGCTGCATGGCTTTGACAGCGTTCAACTTAGACTCATCATCATTGACTTTCAGGGTTATTTCCCCCTATTGGACGTCAATGAGGGATCGTCCAGTTGCTAGGAAGGGTCTTCCTAGAATGAGAGTAGTACTCTTGTGCTCCTCCATTTCCAACACAACAAAGTCAGTGGGAAAGGCGAATGGCCCAACTCTGACAATCATGTCTTCAATCACGCCTGATGGGTATTTAGTGGAGCCATCAGCAAGTTGGAGACATATCCTGGTTGGTTTAACTTCTTCAGTTAAGCCAAGCTTTCTGATAGTGGATGCAGGTATTAGGTTGATGCTTGCCCCAAGATCGCATAAAGCTGTCTTGGTGCATTGACCTTCTAATATGCATGGTATCAGAAAACTACCAGGGTCTTTGAGCTTCTCAGGAAAGCTTTTCAGAATGACTGCACTGCATTCTTCAGTGAGGAGAACTCTTTTTGTTTCTCTCCAATCCTTTTTATGACTCAAGATCTCTTTCATGAACTTGGCATAAGAAGGTATTTGCTCAAGTGCTTCTGCAAATGGAATCTTTATTTCAAGAGTCCTGAGGTAATCTGCAAAGCGAGCAAATTGCTTATCCTGCTCCTCTTTCCGGAGTTTTTGAGGATAAGGTATCTTGGCTTTATATTCTTCAACCTTAGTTGCTGTAGGTTTATTGCCTACAGAAGTGGTTGAAGAAGCCTTTTTAGAGGGGTTGTCATCAGCACATGTGTGTGTCTGATCCCTCACTGGCAATTGAGTGCCAGAGTTAGAAGCTGGAGTGACGTGAGACGCTAACTCATTATCTGTTCCTGGCGTCTAAACGCCAGAACTGTGCCCATTTTGGGCGTTCAGCGCCAGGTCTTGCCCATTTTGAGCATTCAACGCCAGATCCTTGCCTATTTCTAGCGTTGAACGCCAGTCCTGCCTTGTTTCTGGCGTTGAACGCCAGTCCTGAGCATGGTCTGGGCGTTCAGCGCCAGCTTTCCACCAAATTTCTGGCGTTTTAATTCCAGAATTACTTTTCCCTGGGCTCTTATTGTCCTTAGGTGAATTTTGAGTAGTTTGCTCATTTCTTAGCTTTTTGCTACCTTGAGGTGGGGTATTTAATGTTTTCCCACTTCTTAGTTGAACTGCTTGGCATTCTTCTGTTATTTGCCTTGACAGTTGCTGCTTTGTTTGCTTAAACTGTTCGTCCATATGTATATTAGCCATCCTTGTCTCTTGTAGTCTATCTTTGAATTCGGCTAACTGCTTTGTTAGAAAGTCCAATTGCTGATTGAATTCAGCAGCTTGTTTTACAGGACTGAGTTCAGCAGTTACTGTTTTAACCTCTTCTTTCATGGAAGGGTCACTGCTTAGATACAGATGCTGATTCCTGGCAACTGTATCAATGAGCTCTTGAGCCTCTTCAATTGTCTTTCTCATGTGGATAGATCCACCAGCTGAGTAGTCCAAAGACATCTGAGCTCCTTCTGCAAGCCCATAATAGAAGATGTCTAACTGAACCCACTCTGAAAACATTTCAGAGAGGCATTTTCGTAGCATCTCTCTGTATCTCTCCCAGGCATCATAAAGAGATTCATTATCTCCTTGTTTAAAGCCTTGGATGTCCAGCCTTAGCTGTGTCATCCGTTTTGGGGGAAAGTATTGATTCAGGAATTTTTCTGTTAGCTGCTTCCATGTCCTTATGCTGGCCTTAGGTTGGTTATTCAACCACCTCTTAGCTTGATCTTTTACAGCAAATGGAAACAGTAACAGTCTGTAGACATCCTGATCTATTTCTTTATCATGTACTGTGTCAGCAATCTGTAGAAACTGTGCCAGAAACTCTGTAGGTTCTTCCTGTGGAAGACCAGAATACTGGCAACTTTGCTGCACCATGATGATGAGCTGAGGATTTAACTCAAAGCTACTGACTCCAATGGAGGGCATGCAGATGCTACTCCCATATGAAGCAATAGAGGGGTTAGAATATGACCCCAGAGTCCTCCTGGACTGTTCATTTCCATTTAGATCCATGATGGAGAAAGGGAGATGATGTAAAATAAAAAAAATGGTTAAAAATTTTTGAAAAAATGAGGAGAGAGAGAAGGTGGTTAGGAAGTTTTGAAAAGGATATGATGATTTTTGAAAAAGGTTTTAAATTTTGAAATAAAAATCTGAATTTTAAAGGTAATTTTCGAAAATTAGCTTTAAAATAAAGAGAAAAGATATTTTTGAATTTAAAGAGGAGAGAGAAAAATAATAAGATAGCACAGGATTCAAAATTTTTAGATCTAGTGCTCCTTGTTTTTGAAAATTTTGGAGAGAAAACACCAAGGAACACCAAACTTAAAATTTTTTTAAGATCAAGACACAAGAAAAATTCAAGAACACTTTGAAGACTCACAAGAACACCAAACTTAAAATTTTTAGAAAACCAAACTAAAATTTTCGAAAACTAAAGGGAAATCAACAAGAAAACACCAAACTTAAAGTTTGGCACAAAACTTAATAGAGAAATTATTATAAAAAAAAATTTTTTTTTTTGAAAAGAAAATAAAAGACTCTGACTCAAAAGACAAAAATTTCCTAATCTAAGCAACAAGATTCACCGTCAGTTGTTCAAACTCGAACAATCCCCAGCAACGGCGCCAAAAACTTGGTGCACGAATTGTGAATCACACTTTTCACAACTCGTACCACTAACCAGCAAGTGCACTGGGTCGTCCAAGTAATACCTTACGTGAGTAAGGGTCGAATCCCACGGAGATTGTTGGTTTGAAGCAATCTATAGTTATCTTGCAATTCTTAGTCAGGAAGTCAATTATATTTATCAGTTGAATTGTGAATGAACAAGAGAGCATGGGTTAAAAGTTACTTGTTATGCAGTAATGGAGAATATGTTGGAGTTTTGGAGATGCTTTGTCTTCTGAATTTCTGCTTTTCTCTGTTCTCTGATTCACGCACGCACGTCCTCCTATGGCAAGCTGTGTGTTGGGGCATCACCGTTGTCAATGGTTACATCCCCTCCTCTTGTGAAAATGGTCCAAAT
Organism: Arachis hypogaea; assembly: GCF_003086295.3. Lineage (NCBI taxonomy): Eukaryota > Viridiplantae > Streptophyta > Magnoliopsida > Fabales > Fabaceae > Arachis > Arachis hypogaea. The sequence continues at coordinate 85,492,932 of NC_092053.1, forward strand.
GCTCTGTCACAGCACGGCTAATCATCTGAGGTTCCCGATCATGCTGGAGTAGGATTCACCCTCCTTTTGCGTCTGTCACTACGCCCAGCACTCGCGAGTTTGAAGCTCGTCACAGTCATTCAATCCCTGAATCCTACTCGGAATACCACAGACAAGGTTTAGACTTTCCGGATTCTCATGAATGCCGCCATCAATCTAGCTTATACCACGGAGATTCTGATTAAGGAATCTAAGAGATATTCATTCAATCTGATGTAGAACGGAGGTGGTTGTCAGACACACGTTCATGGATTGAGGAAGGTGATGAAGGTCACTGATCATCACCTTCTCCATAGTTAAGCACGAATGGATATCTTAGATAGGAACATGCATGTTTGAATAGAAAACAGAAATACTTGCATTAATTCATTGAGACACAGCAGAGCTCCTCACCCCCAACAATGGAGTTTAGAGACTCATGCCGTCAAAGAGTACAAAGTTTTTGATCTAAAAATGTCATGAGATCCAAAATAAGTCTCTAAAAGTTGTTTAAATAATAAACTAGTAGCCTAGGTTTACAGAAATTGAGTAAACCATAACAGATGGTATAGAGATCCACTTCTGGGGCCCACTTAGTGTGTGCTGGGGCCGAGACTTAAGCAATTCACGTGCATAAGGCCATTTTGGGCGTTCAACGCCAGGTTTGGATCCATTTCTGGCGTTGAACTTCAACTTTTAATCCTTTTCTGGCGATGGACGCCAGAATTGGGCAGAGAACTGGCGTTGAATGCCAGTTTACATCATCTATCCTTGAGCAAAGTATGGACTATTATATATTTCTGGAAAGCCCAGGATGTCTACTTTCCAACGCAATTGGTAGCACGCCATTTCGAGTTCTGTAGCTCCAGAAAATCCACTTTGAGTGCAGGGAGGTCAGAATCCAACAGCATCAGCAGTCCTTTTTCAGCCTGAATCAGATTTTTGCTCAGCTCCCTCAATTTCAGCCAAAAAAATATCTGAAATTACAGAAAAATACACAAATCATAGTAAAGTCCAGAAATATAAATTTTTCCTAAAAACTAATGAAAATAAACTAAAAACTAACTAAAACATACTAAAAGCTATATGAAATTAACCCCAAAAAGCGTATAAAATATCCGCTCATCACTCCACGTTATCGCTGGTGTTAGTGGCATTAACGTGGCCACTAACGCCACCAATCTTGCCCTTGTCGCTGGCGTTTGTGAGTGGCTAACTCCACTACTAACACCACCAAGCTTGCCTTCCCACGTTAGTACTGGCATTAGTCGCGTTAACGTGGCCACTAACACCACTCCTCCCTTAGAAGCTGGCGTTGATACTGGCGTTAACATGGCCACTAACGCCACTCCCCTCCTGCTTTCCTCTGCTACTTTTTGCCTATCATCAATCAAACAATTGCATCAAACCTTTGCTATAATCACAAGATAATACATCATTCATTACATCAAGTAGTTATTTGCATTAATCTCATGAGAATGTGTATAATTCACAATGTTGATTGAATCAAGACATGCATATATAGCTCATCCAAATGCTTTCTTGTTGACTAAGAAAATGCATGAAACTAATCTAAAACATACTAAAAAATGGGTTGTAAAGCTAGCCAAAATGCCCTGGCATCACCTGGGTAGTAGCAGCAGTACTGGATTATTCCGCTTGCTCAAGGTTGAGCTTTTAAACACCCGCCTGAGTAGTAGCGGTAGTAGTAGTTCTTTCACTCGCTCTCGGTTAAGTGGGTAGTAGCATGGGGGTTGTAGCTAAAACTCACTTGCTCCGCAATGGGTGTTTCTGTCCATGGTTAGCTACTAGGACATGTCGGGCTGTCTATATAACCGACAGATGATATCACCAACCATAGGACAGGCATGCATCATATGCATTTGTGTGTCTTGTATAATTTTGCATTAATTGGGCTTGCCTATGTGATTATTATGCCTACTTGCTAAATTTGCTACCTGCTGTAATTTGTACTCTACTTGTGTTTGCCATTGTCTGCTTGATTGTCTATGTGGTTCCACCAGAGTTGGAGGTTTTGGAGGAAAGTAGATGATGGAGGGTTTCAGTTAGAGTTTAATTAAGATTTAGAACCGTAGATGACCTATATATCCTATTTGTGGTTTACAATTTTATTATCTTTAAGTTTTATAATCTGATTGTCGAAGTTCTAAGATCGCCTTCGACTTTTCCGGGATATTATATGTGAGAGATGTGGACACTGTTACCATGCTGAGAACCCCCAGTTCTCATCCCATATAATACTGTTGTTTTTTCAGATGCAGGACGAGAGACACCTCGGTAAGCGTTTGGAGTTCATTCTGCAAGCGAAGATTGGGATTACTGTATTTTGGATTATTCTAAGTGTATATTTATGTATATAGACTCTATATATATATATATATATTTGTATTTTGCCTTTTTGAGTGGACTTTTGGAGAGATAAGTGTTCTGTTATGTTTCTGTGATAATTTTGGGTTGTATATATATATGTACACTCTTGTCGACCTTTGCTTCGCAGGTCGAGTTAAGAGCTTGATTATCGTGCATCCTTGACCTTCTAACCTCTTTGCCTATATATTTATATATCTGCTTAAGCTTTATTCGTACGCAAGTAAACGTTATTTCTGAGCGCCACACTTTTAATTTTACGATTTTGCTCTAACTATCCTTCAGGGCTCCTCGTATATTACATTCTCCAAATTATTACACACACACATATATATTATTTTAGAGGTCCTAATACCTCGCCACCTCTACTTTAAGACTTGAGCATAAGGTTCTGTGTAATAGGGTATTACATTTTATTTGAAGTCATTATGTCCCATTGGCGCACATGATTATGAACTTTATTTCTAATTTTGAACAAAAAATTATTGCATTCGGGATAAGGACAATGTATTTGATTTTTCACACCAGATTGAGAGAAGGCAATACCCAAAAGTAATTCATTGAGGCACTTTCTAAACTCAAGAGTATGCCTATCAAAATTAATCCAATATTTCTAGTATTTGACTATTAGACTAATTTCTGCAGGAGATGAGAACAGATAGAAGGAAATAAAAAAAGAGTGGAAAAAACAGCAAGAAGACATAACCTAGCATTACAGCGACTACCATTTTCAAAGGGCTCTATCTAAACTAAATTCCGAGGTAGTTCCCTATAACTCCCCAATACAAACTATCCTAATTCAATGCACCGTAAAAAACATAAATTAATAACAATATTAAATTAATATTTCTATATTAATAAGGATAACGTAGTAACCACAATAAGACATTCAATTCACAAACACAAAAATATAAGCAAAAATAGAATCAAAATCATAGAATAAAAAGGCAAAAAATAGAATCAAAATAATGGAACAAAAAAAATTATCAAAATCAACTTCCCAAATAACCAAAAATCATATTATCAAACAGATTATACAACAATATTTTCATAGACAACAAGAATTCAACAGAATCAAAACTCAGATTATCAAAGAACAATATAGGAAACAATATTCAAATAACATACATTTACCTTTAGCAGAGCAGAACTCAGACTAGACCAACAACAGAGGAAGAATGGCCAAACCAGACCAACAACACAGAAAGAGCAGACAAACCAAACCAGTAGCAGAGGAAGAACGGCCAAAACAGACCAGCAGAGACAGAGGACGACGCAGGACGAGCAGAGGAGCAGGAACAACAACCACGAACAACGACGATGACGACCACGACAAAGACCACGACGATGACGACCACCACAGAAGCCAACAACTGCGCACAGGAGACGCTGACGCACACTAGAACACGACGACGACGCACACGACACAACTACGATGCAGAAGATGACAGCAGAGGAGACGAAGGCAAGGCATACCGTTGAAAGGAGGCTATGCCGGTGCTTCTTCTTCCAACAGGAGCTCCATTGTTGTTCAGTGGAGTGGAGGCGCAGAGAGACAGTAGAGTAAGGTTCCAAAGTGAGGGAGTTAGAATTTTTACTACTTTACTTTACCTTTTACATTTTAACTATTGTTGTTTATGTTTATAATTCAATTAAATTTTTTTAAGTTCCACAAATTAATTTTTAGTTAACATTAAAAATTTTATTATTAATAAATATTATATATTAAATTTAAAAAAATATATAAAATAATATCTACAATTTTTAAAATTAATGAATAGAAACATTTAAAAAATTTTAATTTTTGAACAATTTTTTTTATTCTTAAAGATTTTAACATTTTGAAATAACTTTTTTAGTTACAAAAAATACTTATATTTTGTGACAAACAAATAAATTGTTACAAACAATATTAAATTTGGTGATAAATTTTTTTATTACAAAATAATTGGTATTTTTGAAACAAAAAGATATTTTGTTACAAAATAAGTTGAATTTTTGTAACTACTTTATCCTTTGTTACAAAATATAATAAAATTTTATAACAACATACCAGTTCATTACAAAAGCTAATATAATTTGTAACAAAATAAATAGGTTGTTACAAAATATTAACACATTTTGTAACAACTTGTATTATTAGTTTATTACTACAAAATATTATTATTCTGTAACAATCATCAATTATTATTACAAAAGAATCATTTTTTTTATAACAATTTTAAATTTAGTATAAAATTTTTGTTACAAATATTCTATTTTTTTACGGTATACCCTTAGGACACAAAATAAATAAACTCTATTTATTATTTAGATTATTTTAGATTTGAAAAGCATTAAGGTTTAGTTGATTAATAATTAATGGGGCAAGTAGAAGGGGGAGTTGCTACATCTGCGGCTCCACAGAATTCAGAGAATAAACATCAAAGTCATATGAGAAGTTAGGTGAGCAACTTTAAAGACTATGATGAAAATTAAATTGCGCCATTTAATGCTTGTTAGGTCTATTAATGAATTGGTCTAGTAAATGGCCTTAATTAGTTTCATGCAGTAGTAGCACGTCCATTAAACGCTTCACTTTGACAAAGTGTAGGTGGATGCTCTTTTCAAATATTTAAAGGACACAACAACATTGTGTACATCACTTTCCCTTTAAAATAATCTACCATGTGAGTTATCACAGCCCTTAATGTTACTAGAGCAAGAAAAATCTCTTTAACTTATTTATTTATAAAATATGTGCAAGTCTTGTTTATTTACATTAGGTGTAATAATTTTTGTTAATTTATACCACTGAATAACGTTTTAAATATTATTAATTTTATCAATGAAACTATTAAATTATGTGATATATATTATCTTTATAATCAAGTTTATCAATTTTTTTTAAAAAAAACTTAGATAGCAGTATCATATAAAATAAAATAATTAACAATTATTTATATTTTCAAAGTCATATCATATATGGTCAAAATCTATCAAATATTCAAATTATTTCTAAATTTTATGAAATTTTAAAGAACGAAAATATATGATAAATTGTCTCAATTCAAAAAAAATTAATTGATCAACTTCATAATTTATAAAACAATATTTAATAATATAATAGGTATAGCAAGACTTACATTTAATGTTTTAATGTCAGCGGATCCCACCCGGAAAAAATATACGAACACATGAAATCAACCTTGGCTGGATGCTAGTCCCAATCTGAGATTAATTAATTGGATTTTTACAATAATATCCATAATAATGGGCCTCCCTTTTTACTATAAAGTTTTGTGCTTGTAAATGGTTACTACCAGCAGCACTTCTTGTTGGTTCTAATAGAAAATTGAGTGACCTATTTATTGCTAGAAAAATTGTGTGTATGAGAAGGCATGCATATATTGCATCAACCATAGTGCATTTATTTTTCTCCAACCTGATTTTGCTTAAGGTTTCAATCAAATAGTGTGTTACTCATGGCTATGGTGATGGGACAAATTATTATTAGACAGTATAGTTGTTGAACCATCAATGTAAGTTGAACCATTATAAAAGGGGGGGTGTGATTAATTAATACAAAAAAAAAAAAGACTGAAATATATTTAGAAAGAAAAATAAAAGTACACAATAAAGGGTGGCTGGATGAGTGTGGAAGATTTTGGTACCAAACTAACTGTTAATATATTTTATTAGTTATTATATACTATATACTATACTACCAAGAACCAACTACGACCTTGACCATGTTAAACTTAGAAGAGTGGAATTGGCAATTTATTAATAACACTCACAGCTGTTTTATTATGACTTTTAAAGCTTAGCTAGGTAATTGATTTAAGCGGATTTTGTTTAATATTATTTTATGAGGAATGCTAGGGCTAGCAACTTTTAGGATTTATAGCCATCAAATAGTTATCAATGAGACTTTTAATGGTGTAAGATTAGTGTAAGATTTCATCCAATGACTCACTCTTCTTTGATGGTTACATGCTGGCCAGAATTTGATAAAGTTGCTGGCCCTCTAGACTTTTTCATATTTTATTTTATTTTTCATTCTACCTTGCAATTATTGGTGGACTACCTGAAAACGACTCTGTTCCAATTATGCTTATCTCATTATCTGAAAATTATAAAGTTCTAGGCATATAACTTATTAAGGATGCCCAAATTATTATTATTTAAGATTAAATTATACTAAACTAAACCAAACTCTCTGACCGAAAGAATAATTCTTCTAATATTTTATCAGATTCGTCTTGATTTATTTATTTATTATTATTATTATTATTATTATTATTATTATTATTATTATATTAATCTCCTTTAATTTAAACCTTCTTTTATAAGAGATTAGTGTTATGTTTAACAAAAATATCATGTGTATATAAAGATGAATTATCCAATTAATTATTATGTATTTTTATATAAATATATATTATTTAATAATACATTTTTAATATATATTTTATACTTTAATACATATTTTATATAAATAATTAATTTAATAATTTATTTTTTGTAAATAAGTAACTTAATTATATATTTATTAAAAATGTTTAAGATCAATATTTTTTAAAAAATAAGCGTACAATGTGTACAATGAAGGTTTAGAAAGTATTAGAGATATGATTATTAGTGTTACATTGTCCTGTCAGGTTACGCTTTTGGGATGAGTGGTTTCAAGATATGGTATTAGAGTTCCAGATCCGGAAGGTCAAGAGTTTGAACATTGGTGAATCCAAAATTAGCTTTTTATAACATGAGATGTTTATTATCCCTGGTATTCAGATGGTTATTCTGGATAGTATAGGTGATGTTCATTTTATTCATAAACCAAAGATTTAGCCCATTGTACACATTGTACGCTTAGACCATTGGCTCCCTAGCACTACTCATATTATTATTTAGATCTCAAATATGTTTAAGTTCTACATATATATTTAATCACATAACGATAAGTTAATTAAAAAAAAAAACTTTTTTTTTATCAGCACAAGAATAGTCATAAAAAATCGGATTGTGTAATATTACACCCTCATTCACTTGATTACAAAAATTAACTATAATATACTGAAATTCATATCACGAAATTAAAAAAGTAAAATAAAAATGGTCATAGCAGCTTTAGCGACTTTTTTTTCTCTGAATTATAAGAAAAAAAAGTTCCTGGATTATAAGTAAATGCTACTGCTGCAAGACTATGAATGTACTGTTCATATTTCATAATTCAGTGCCTTTGTTATTGTTTTATATTCTTTCTCTCTGCTTTTGTTTAGTTTCTAAGATAAGGCATAATTCAATATAGATTACATAGTGTATGTATCTGGCATAAGGGGATTTAACTTGGATCTCCTTAACCATTCACAAAGGGCCAAACCATATATTTAATTAATTTGGGAAGATCTAGAAATATATAATAAATGAATGAATAAGTCACATGTTGCTTTTGTTTGTTTTACATTTTTATTTTGTTTTGTTTTGTTTTGCTTTATTTTTCCTCCTAGTTTGGCACTTTGTTATTAATGAGTTGAGTTGTTCAATGGAATCAAGAGAGTCTATGTTTTGGTATTTGTAACTATAGTGGAAGACTCAAGACTTTGAACCAGAGCCATGTATTATTTGTCTCTGGGTTCCCAACTTCCCATACCTTATGCACAGAAAAGACACTTCCTTCCTAAAACCCCTTATTTGTATATGCTTCATTATTGGATTAAATCTTATCGGATGAGACTTCTTAGTATAGGGTTTCATTCTATAAAAATAAAGATTGTGCTATGTAGTAAGGCAGAAGTTAAGGATATCATAAAAAAAAATATTTTAATGTTATTTTTTATAAAAATAAATTTTTTTATATTTTTAATGTATAAAAATAATAAATAACACAAAAACATTTTTTATGGTATATTTAATTTATGTCCTTAAAGTATAGGATAACAAAACCCTAAAAATAAATTGTGTTTTAAATTAAACGTCACGATTTAAAATGCACAATATATAAAGTAAAAAAGTTAAAATAAAACAAAAGTTGCATAAATAAGTTATTAACAAATAATAATATAATATAATATAATATTTATTTTGGGTAAAGTATATTTTTTGTCATTAAAATTTGTCAAAAATTTTAAAAATATTATTAAATTTTATTTTGTTTCAATGTCGCTCTAAAATTTTTTAATTTGCATCAAATATATTTCTAACAACTAAATTTTCAAAAAGTTTAGGATCAATACAACAATATTACATAATAATATAATTATGTCTAATTTATTTGTATTAAAAGTTATTCTTGCAAAATTATTGCTGAATTAACTATAAATTTTTTAAAAAATTATCCCTTTAAGATAAATTTGATGCAAATAAAACATTTCTAAAATAAAATTGAAGTAAAATAAAATTTAAAAATACTAAATTTTGATAAATTTTAAGAATAAAAAATATACTTTACCTTATTTATTTTTAAATAGTCACACTGTTGAATATATGTACCAAATTTTTAGAAAAAAAAAATTGAACTTTTATATATCATAACTAGGCTCATTCTTGTACATATACTATTGAAGAAAGAGCGATTCTTTTTTTCAGATTGATTTACTGCTACAAATATTTAAGAGAAGATAGACAAATATAATAAAATAAATAAAAATATAAGTGGTTATAAGTGATATGAAGTGAGAACTTTTTCTTCCAAAGAAGAGAATATTGAATATATTTCTCACATAAAAACAACTCGATTAATTTGTTCTGATAATATTTTTGTTTAGTTGTGACAAAATAACTGTTAGTTACATGTCTTAAATTATTTAGGAATAATTTCATCTACTTATTATAATTTAAATACATCACCAAACTTATTTATTATTATTTTAACAATTTTTTATTTTATATTGTTTACAGTTATACTGAAACAAATTAAAGAGTGTAGAACGAACTTAAATATTTATATTTATTTATGTACAAAATAAAGATTTTATTCAATCTATTATTTTAATTGTTTAGTATATATATCATTATTTAATCTATTCTGTAAGACCTCTAAATTTTTTAAAATTATTAATTAATTATTTATGATGCATTATATTTGTTTAAGACTATATTTTGGAGATTTTTATATAAAAAATTGAGTAAATTCTTGTTTTTACTTAGAGTTCTTATAATTAAAAAATAGTGAATATTTTATATGTCTTAATTTTAAATATTTGTATTTTTAACTTTATATTATAAATGAAGGAGAATTAATTTATCTATCTCCAATTTTTATTTAATTAGCATTTAATTGAAACTAATTTACAAATTTGTAATTGAAAGGTATTTTAAAGATAGATATTTTATATTTAATTTGATTTTTAATTATTATCCTATCTTTTATTTATTTTATAAAATTACACTACTACACCAAAAATTTTAATAAAATATCTAACCTAACCCTAATTTTATCTAAACCTAATTTCCTACCCTTACCCACACTAACACACACACGTCGCACCCTCTCTCACTCACAGTTACCCACTCAATACACACTCAACACCTGAAGAAAGAAAGAAAGAAAAGAAAGAAAGAAAAGAGGAAGAGGGAAGTGGGGCCGCAGAGAGCAAGGAGAGGAGGAAGAAGGGAAGGCAGCGCGGTGGGCGTCACTACCACCGTCGCTGCCGCTGCTGACAGAAAAGAGAGGAGATCTGAGAGGGAAAGAAGGACCGCGGGGTTGAGGGAGTACAGAAGTCGCGTCGCCGCTGCACTGTACCTCACCGCCATCGTCGCGTTGTCGTTGGACCTTGGAGGGGGACCGCGCCACCGAGTCGTCGCCGCCGAACCGCCCGCAAGTAACAGAACCGCGAAGAGGAAGAGTGCACGAAGAGAGAGAGGGAGCCGATTCTTTCATCACCGCCGCGTTCAGCCGCCGTCCTCGTCTGAACCGTCGCTAGATCCGCTGCTGCTGTAGCTTCTGGCCGCGCCTCTACGTCGTCAGAGCTCCACGCCACCGCTGCCGCCACCGGAAAACATCTCTGAAGCCTGTTTGCTTGGTAAACTCTAAACCTTGCTTCAGCTTCCTTGTCTATTAAGTCGATTTTCACCGTTAGAGTGGTTGCTTAGGTTGTCTATGTCAAGATATATGGTCACCGCGAGTTTCTCTGCCGCCGTCCAAGCTACCACCAGAAGGATCCACCACAGCCTCCTCTGTTCTTCTTTTCGAATTAGAACTGCCCTTTTCTAATTTCAATCTCAATTCTGCTATTTCTGAATATGTAACTCCTCTATCCTTGCTCTACTGCCATTTTATTCCTCTGCTACGATCTTTTAATTATGACCGCGTATGTCTCTGTTTTAGTTCTGCTAAGGTATGTCTGAGAAATTAAAATTGGTCCTGCTGCCACCGTTTCGGTCACATTGGAATCACTGCTGCTGCCATAAAACAAAAAGGGAAGGGAGCTACTATGTTTAACCTATGTGAATTCAACTAGTTGAGGTAGGAGTTTTTCTTAAAATCTAGTTTACATTACAGAGTTGTGATAAATAGATATTGATGCAAAAAAATATATTTCTGTGATTATATTTGTCTTGTGAATATGATGGTTTGTTGGACTGAATTATTGGGTGTTTGATTGCTTGAGTGAAGTACGGTTGTTGATAAGAAATGGATTTGAAAAGTCATTTACTTGATTATTATGAAAAGTGGTTTTTCTTGGTTTGAAGTTAAAACGGTTTGATTTTGAGTCGGTCTGATTTTATAAATAATTTAATACTTGAGCTGTTTTGATTTTAAAAAGAGTTTTATTATTGGAATTGGTCTGATTTGAAAATACTTTGATACTGGAATTGGTTGAATTTTGTAAAGTGTTTGAGATTTGGAAATGGTTGAGAAAGAATTTGGGAAATGTTTGGATGGGACCCGAAAAGGGTGGCAGTATCCGAGTTTTAAAGAAAATGCTGCCGAAATTTTATCAAATTGGAAGTTTTATTTGAAGTGATTAATTAAAAAGATTTATTTTTAAACATTCTATGTTTTAAGATTGATTTATTTATCAAAGAAAGAATTATGTTTTGAATTGGGATTGTTAATGAACGGGATGGAAAGAAGGATGATGAGGATTGATGAGGATTTTCCTTGAAATATGGTTTTTGATCGAATTTGAAAATGAGATTTGGATTGATGAATGATTATGATGTTGAGGATGTTGAGAGATGATCTTTGAATTGTTTATATGGCTTATGAATTTGAAATATCTGAGATACGAGGTTCCCTAGATTAAGTGCTGTGGCTTGCCACCACATGTACCAGGTTGAAAACTCGATACTCTGTTGACCTTACGACGTAAGTGTGACCGGACACTATATAAATTCCCGGGAATGTTACCCCCATTGAGCAATATTGATTATTTGAGAAAAAACTATGCATAGACTCTTGGGGATGCACGTCGGGGGACAGTCTAAGGACAATTCAGACTTGTTGGGTTGGCTGGATAACCGATAGATGAGCCTCATCAGCCATGGGACAGGCATGCATCATATGCATTTGTATGCTTTGCTTGGGTTTGAACTTGTTTTGGTTTGCCTAATTGCTAAACTGTTCTTAATTGCTACTTGAACTATTTGCTGTAACTGCTTCCTACTTGTGCTTTCGTTGTCTGCCTTGTTTGTGTTTGTCCTGGCGTGTTACATTTGAGAATGGACTTTGGTACTGAATTAATGATTGTGTTGTTTGATTGCGTGGTTGGTTTCTGATTGAGATTTGCTTATGAGAAAAGAAAGACTTTGGATTTTTGAAAATAGTAAACATTGTTTCTTTGAAAAGGTTTTGAACGATTAGCTATTGGATTTTAAAAGGATTTATAAGGTAATGATAATCACTGAATTTAAAAACAGTTTTCTTATTGAATATCTTCTTATGACAACTTTGAAACTCCGTGGTGAGACCGTGTGGTTAGGTTCTCACCCCCTATAGCTTTATCTTTTTAGGAACCGGATGAAGCATTAAGAAGAGTTATACTACATTTGGTTTATATGTTATTGTATTAATTAGATTATTTTCTTCCCTCGTCTTTGTTATTTCAAGTTTGTAAAAGGGATAGGAATTGTATGTTTTATATGTATGATATATTGAGTTATTATGTAAGGAGTCTTGTATATGAATCTATGCTTACTTGTATTTTTCTTAAGATAAAGCATTTATTTCTGGTTTTAAAAAAAATCAGCGATACAGTGTCGAGTCACATACTCCTATTTTAGTATTTAATATGTAAAATAGTTGTAATGCTTCTTGCTATCAGAGTAGCGCAGCCGGAAGCGTGACTTCTGATAATGAGAGTGTTACATATTCCATCAATTATTTATCATGTATAATTAGATAAATATTAACACTATTTTTCTTTTATATAAGTTATCATTGTTAGTTTCTTATTAAGCTTTATATTTACTGTTTCTTTATATAAAATTTTTATTATTTAATATTTCCATTTGATTTGAATAAAATATGCAGAAAAAATAAAGAGAGACAAATAGATAAAATATTCTTATACACCAAAAGTTAGCATAATAATACAACCTCTCCCAACGTTCTATAAATTTGTTTTGAAACAAAAAAAAAAAGTATGATGATAATAAATAAGATAAAAGAAAGTGTGCACTGTATATGATATTTTTATTTTTTTTTTGTATTATAAAAAAATAATTTTAACTTTTCATTAAAAAGGTTCTCTTTATCATAACATAATTAATGAATAAGTTATCTAATATATTAACGGTACTAAATAATCACAAAAGTCAATAATAGTTTCATGCATAATATACTAAATACAATATTCTATTCGAGTTATGCTAGGTAACTAATAATTTTTTTGAACAATATGAACAACTACCAATCAAATTAAAACACATTATACCTTCAAATTATCTACTTAAATCTTAATATTAGAATAATCATCCATACACCTAGTAAAATAAATATCCACATTTATATTGTTTAGTATTTTCATTATCTACCTATACTTTTCCTATTCTAAAATACAGTACTATATGACGAAACTTATATAATGTTTAATTTAGACACCAACAAGCAAACTTATACAATGTTTTAGCAATATAAATGAAACAACCTAATGTATTAATCTTTTTTTGGTTTTTTATAGCATCTCTCACTCCGACAAACTAAGAACTAATTTGTCATGATACTGAATTCTATTTAAAAATTTGTTATTGGTCAATAGATTACTGCATAATAAGATGAGATTCAAATTCCCAATACTTACTTAAAAAAGTAGAGGGTACTAATATACTATCTGCCAACTTATTATTAACAATAATTAATTATTATATTTTAAACACATGTATAAAAAGACACATCTAGAAAATACATTTATAAAGACACTTCCATTAAACACAACCATAAAAAAAATATTTTTATTAGATACATCTACAAAGACATTTCCGTTAAATACCGTTATAAATCAGAGTTGGCAGAAGTTGGCAGAAATACTGTTGATAACGTAGTGAGATTGTACTTACTTAAGCAAATTAGTAAACTAACTATTAGATCAACACAACTTGATTTCTTAATATATTAATTTAATATACATTTTATATTCATTAAAATGAAAGCAACGCATATATTATTAAATGTGTATATAAAATTAAAATAGATGTGATTTGGTTATATTCTTATTAATCTTACATGCATGATGCATGTTAAATTTAACCAAAATAACGACTTAATATGATAATTGTAATACCCTACCACACAGAATTTTATACTTAGGATATAAAATAAAGGTGACGAGACGCTACGAATCTCAAAAAGTATATATATATAACAAGGATAATATATCTAGGAGCCTTAAAAGAAAACGGTACGATGAAAACAAAATTAAAGGTACAACACTCACTAGAAACGAAAAGATAGAAAGCTTATACAGAAAAACCAAAAGACAGATACATAAAAGTAGAGTTCCAAATGATAGTTATATAATCATGATTTAGATTCGACCTGCGAAGCAAAGGTCGGCTAGAATATGTATATATACAACTCTAAAAACAAACCAACAGATAAATATAAATTATGTTTCTCCAAGTCAACCTCTATGAGGGACAAAACATGATATGTACAATATGGAGAATCTATACACATATATAAACATAAACCAAATACAAACACCAAGTCCCAAGATAGTTCTTCACTTCCAAGAGTCTTTAGAATGCTCAGTGCGGTGCCTCGCGTCCTGCATATGAAAAACAACAGAAATATGTATGGAATGAGAACTAGGGGTTCTCAGCATGGTAAAGGTGCCCGCATAGTTAATATAAAAGGTCCCAAAAAAGCTAGAGGCATTCCTAGAACTTCGACACTCAAATTAATCTTAAAATTTATTCTAAACCAATAATATCGGTAATCTAACTAAAGGATTCCAACCCTATTCTAACTCTACACCTTCTGTCGGCTCTAAACTTTCAAATCACCAGTGAAACAACCCTCCTTCACTCTTTCGCCAAGAGAGGATCTCTCAAAAGCATACACATACAATTCAAAGCAAGAAAAACAAAGATAGATGTGCAATTACAGCAAGTAGAATAAGTACCAGATAAGTAGAGTTAAGCAATTAAGCAAACTAAAACAATACACACTCAATCAAAACATACAAATACACATGATGTATACCTATCCTATGACCGATGAGTCTCATCTGTCGGATATAAAGCCAAACCTGACATGTCCGAAAGCTAACCCTAGACATATCACCAAAGACGGAGGAAGTGGGATAACGTCATAACCCTTGCATCTTACCCGCATACCCGGAGCAGGGGACTACTTCACCCTTGCCTCTTACCCAGGTGGTGTTACAGTTCTCAATCCAGAGCAAGCGGTGATAGAACTCAACTCTTGCATCTTACCCAGAGTCTCGAACTCTTATTCGGATCATGTGGTTAACACCATTACATCTTACCCTCCTTATTGACTCTTACCTGGAGCAAATGGATAACACCACTGCATCTTACCCAGAGTTATATTCAGAAATTTATTCTCATTATCATTACAATTTATTCATATTCATAATCAAACTCAGTCCTTAACCTTCCTCTTCCTCATAGCCAGTCTCATCCTCAATCATATCTCATACAACTTCACGACTGGCGCGAAGCGAGTGGACAACGCTATTGCCTCTTAGCCGGTCACACATATCTCATTATCATTATAATTCATTCATATTCATTCAACAATAGACTTAAAAATCAATTCTCATCATCCTTCATTCCTTATTGTCACACCTCCAATTTCGTTCATCAACAACTCATACTCAAAACACAATTCATTCTTTTCTAAATAAAGCAAACTCAAAACATAATCCTTTTCTTAATAACTCAAACTCAAATTATAAAATCCTTAAAAATCTAAATCTTTCTAAATAACCACTTCATACAAAGCCTCCAATTTTCATAAAAATTTTGACAGCATCTCCTCTAAAACTTAGACTTTTGCCACCTCTCATGGGTCCCAACAACCAAACCAAACATCTCTCGGTCATTCAAATAATTTCCAGTATCAAATTATTTCAAAATCAAACCAATTTAATATAATTCTTTTCCAAAAACCAACCAACTCTAATAGCAAACCGTTTACAAAATTGAACCAGACATCTTTTAACCAATCCATTCAATTCAATTTCACAAATCCAAAATCAACTCTCAACACATCAACAATCATCATTATTTTATACTCGTCAAAGTCATAATCCAGCACATACAAATTCATTCATCCTTTTATACACACATCATATACCATATATCCCATCCTAAGTTTTCACGTGACATTAAATACTAACTACGAAAAACCAAAATCATACCATGGCCGATTCCTCCCTAAGCCCAGAACATCTCAATTATCCACCGTTTGTCAAGCTCCAAACCTTTAACTTCTCACCAATTGAATTTTCAGCTCCTAAAATTCAATTCCAAACTTCCAATATCCACCAATTTAACTCCAGTTCAATAAGATACACAAACTAATTCATACAATATCACAATGATCATCATTGAGCTTACTTAATCACTAATTCACAAGGATTAGGGTTTCCTTACCGTTACCCACGAGTCAAATGGACAAAATCCAGTGATTATCCATCACTAGAGTACCCCTAAACCATGAAAATCACAAAATCTCTCAATTACCAAAATCTAAATCACGAACGGAAAAGGGGAGAACTGGGTGAGAAAATGTGATTCCCTTACCAAATTATTCGGTGGTTTTGTAGAGAATTTCGAAATGAATACGTGGCCTGACAGCTCGTCAATCGAAACTCTGGGTTGAAAGTTATGGATAATTGAATTTTTGGAGGTGAGGTTAGGATTTTAACATGATTTTCTCTCTTCTTCAGCGCATTCCATGGGTGAAATGAAGAAGAAGGTTTCGTATGGGTGTCTTATAGGTTGGGCTTTGGGCCCAATTTGGGCCCAATTCAATCAGTTCGGCCCGTTGGTCTATTTTTGGGCCAAAATCTCTTAAAATTAGTGTCAAAATTCATATTTTAATTATTTCTACTTCATTAAACTATAAAATTTAATTTTCTATTTTTTTTGAATAATAATTAATCTATTATCTAATTATTCATTAATTACTCTGAGTTTACAATAAGCATTGATAATTCATCAAGGATCAAATCAATGCAAATCATATTTTAGAATGATGTAGTGTACAATCTTAATTAACATTGGTGTGAGTTGGTAATTGTTCCTGCGTAGATAATGGTTTCTAAGGTATAGCTGGTCCTACTCAGCACTTGGACTCACTTGTCTTTGAGCAAAACGAAATATACGTCGGTTCTTCAAGGAACAACGACGGTGGATACTTGCAAAGGCACTCCAATGCTCAAGTTAGAACGAGTATAAATTAGTAAAGATGATACTCAAAGGGAATAGTGTATCTCTATACATAGTTAAAGCTTTGTATTTATAGAATTGTCATGCTATAGGCAGTTATTGGCATGTTCAAAATTATTGAGGAAATTAAGCTAACTATTTGGTAACTGTATCTTATTGACCCATTGAGTTTGTTCAGAGGATTTTACCCACTCAAATGAAGGATTAGATGACAACCTAGGTGGAGGAGTTCCCAACCGTCTTGACAAAACACGCTCCACTCCCGTCCATCCTTTTTGTAAGGCTTCCACCACTTGGCAAGATACTTCATGCTCTACCTCTTGCCAAGCTTCCTCAAGTTCACATTCTTCTTCGCCAATTTCCTCTAGCTCTTCCCCATCACTCAAATCATACATAGGAAGTTGAGTGAAATCTACCTCATCATCAATTCCGAGCATAGTGGGGAAGGATTCTTCAAGCTCAAAAGGATCATATGTTGGTATGGAATCATCATAAATAGGAGGGCCTATTACTTGGGACACTTCTTCCAATTCTTCAATCACATTGTGCCTTGGAGGTTGTGCACTCTCCTCCTCAACATCAACTTCGAACTCCATGGAAGAAGACTCTTCAATTTGTGCTTCCTCTATATACTCAACATATCCTAAGGCTCCAACCACTACTTCCTCTTGTTCAATAATCTCTACCTCCTCCTCTTGTTGCATTTCTTGCTTTAACTCCCGTTCTTCACCTTGGAGCTTCAAGTTCACTCCCTCACTAAGCTCTTTGGTTGCTTCTCCACATTCAACAATGGGAGTGCCTTGATCGCATAGGCTTAGGCAGGATGAGACTATGTTGCCAATGGATTCTACCATGATAGCCAATTTCTCTCTTAACTCCTCAAACTTCTTTTTATTCTCTTCGTGTCGCCTTAAGATATGAGATTTAAGATCTCTCAATTCTAGCATGTGGGCTTCATCGGGAGGTGATGGTGGAAGAGAGGGTTCATTGTTTGAGGGAAGGTTGTTGTAATTGGAACATGGTTTATATTGGTGAAATCCTTGAGGTGGTGTGTGTGGACTTTGTGGTTCATGGGAGTATTGGTATTAGAAAGGTGGTGGCTCTAAATATGATTCATATGGTGGTTGGTATGGTGGGTATGGGTTGGGATCATGTGGAGGTGAATGATGGTATGAGGCTTGTAAGTATGGTGGAGGGCTATATTGAGGAGGGAGTTCATATGTATGTGGTGGTTGTGGTTGACAATCATAATGAGGGTCATCACATACATTAGATTGGTGTGCATTAGGATAAGGAGTATACCTATAAGAATCCGAAGAGTAGTCACGTTGGGGTGGCGCTTGGACGGCTCGGGTGGCAATAAATGCCCTTTGGTCGTCGCGCATCTCCGTGAGGATAGTAGTCATGTCCCCAATCACTCTTGTCAAGTCTTGATCTCCAAATCCTTGATGCACATCCTCATTAAAGCTTCCATTTCCTACAACATAGTTTGAACCAAACTCATTGCCAAAGTGATGAGAATTCATGATGATAAGAGAAAATAAAAACAAAAGCTAACAAGGAATAAGGAAAACTAAATCCTAAAACTAGCAAAAATCAACAAGCAAACCTAAAATCAAGCTATTTACAATATATACAATAGCCAATAACATAGCACCATTACAACTCCCCGGTAACGGCACCATTTGATAATGAGATTTGCTCGATGGTCTAGATTTTCTTCTTAAAGAAAAGAATTACTTCGTTGTAAGCATAGCTCCAAACCAACAAACAATTCTCACATCAAAAATTTTGGTTGTCATAAAGAACGAACCCCAAATAAGAATTAACCGAAGTATTTAGACTCTGGGTCATCTCACGAGGAATTGCAATGAAGTGTATGCTTATTGGCTATGAAGGAACAAGGGGGTTTGATTTATAAGGGGCAAAAATAAATGGCAAGAAAATTAAATCAAGCAAGCAATTAAAGAAAGCAAAATTAAACTCCCCTTCTAACTCCCTTTCTAATGAAATGAAACTGATGCCTTTATATAGGCTTGCCAAAATTACAAATTGAAATGAAATTAAAAAAAAATTACAATTCAAATGAAATTCCTATTCTAATTGTTTCTTATGCCTTTGAGTGATTTCAATGGGCTCTGCTTGCTTTGAAGTTTCAATGGGCTTTAAATCAGATTAATTAAGCCAAAATTGCACTTCCAGGAGAGCGTAGCGCTCATTTAGATAACAGAGCATTTTTACACCCACGCGTACGCGTTCCATATGTGTGCGCATCCTTTTTGCATTTTGCCCCATCCATGCATATGCGTCACCTACGCGTACGCGTGATATTCAGATTTTGAGCTTGTGATGTGTCCCTTGTAGCACTCTCCAAACGAGCGTAGCGCTCGTAATATGAGCGCTCCCCACGCGTACGCATCCGCTACGCGTACGCGTGGCCCTTCGAACATGCCACTTCCACGCGTACGCGTGGTTCTTCATAGATGCTCCATCGACGCGTGCGCGTCATGTACGCGTGCACGTTGATACTAAATCTTCAATCCCAAATTCAAAATTTGCTCAAAGGCGCTCACTCAGATAACATAGCGTTCTCTTTGCAAATGAACGCTAATCACATCCAAGCGTACGCGTGCATGACGCGTATGCGTGGCTCTTAAAAAATCTTTGCCCAACACGTAAGCGTCTTGTACACGTGCGCGTCGCAAGAGAACGTAGTGTTCTCGCACCAAGAGTGCTCTCCTTGTCTAAATCATGGGCCACGCTTTTAAAAGCGTGGCCTAAGGCTCCAAAGCGTGCTCAAACTTCGAAAATATGTCCAGAATTCTTCCTTTGAGCTTATTTTGTGCTCTCTGCTTCTTTTCCTTCATCTTTTCGCTTATCATCAACCAAAAAGATACATCAAAGCCTTGGCATAATCATCAAATCTTCCATCATTCATATTATCAACTAAATCTTGCAAGAAATCTAATGAAAATGCATGAAATTACCAATGTTTGATTGAATCAAGACAAGCATGAAATTCTCACTCAAACACTTACTTATTGCCTAAAAATGCTTGAAGACCAAGTAAAAACTAATGAAAAAGACTTGTGAAACTAGCCTAAGATGACTTGTCATCACAACACCAAACTTAAATCTTGCTTGTCCCCAAGCAAGCAGCAAAACATAGGGAGAATGAATGAAGACAGAGAAGAGTATAAGCCTTTATTTGGAAAACATTCAATTCTGTTTAATGGGGTTTTCATGCATAGTATCTTAGAGACTTTTATTCTGTGGCTGAGACATTAACACTCCTTTGGATCCTTACTTGAATTACACAAAAAATGAGACTTGTTATTGCTTGGTCCTTGGTTTTTTTTCTTGTTCTCTTTCTTTTGATTGAGATCTATTGCGTAGCTAAGGCTTAATGCTATGTGGTAGGGCAGCTTTTTAGAGTAAGCTTTCAGCCAGCATTCTCGCCCAGTTGGTTCAAGATGCTAGTTGTTGAAACACCCCTATGGGCTTACTTGCTCAAGCCTCTCCTTAGCACACACACATCACAGGCATTTAGCTCGTTTTGTTCTTTGGAAATTGATGCCCAGCACCTCTTTGGGTCACTAAATGCTTTATCTCAAAGTAGCTCTTGATGGTGGAATTTAGGTTGCCAATCCCGGGTTAGTTAGCCCAAGTTTCCGGGTGATGAATCACCCCTTAGAACCTAGTTATCCAAGCTTATCTTTGTACAAGAACATCACAGGCATATATCCAAATCTCAAGCCATTGGTGCCCAGCCTTGTTTATTTCTTTTTATTTCTTTCTCTTGCATTTTTTTTCTTTTATTATGAACCTCTTTCTTTTGTCAAGTTTCATGAAATGTAACTCAAGTTCACATCACAAAGTCATGCCAACCTCTAACCTTATTCATAAATCAACTAATGAACCATCACATACCACCACATAACCTTATTCTGTCTCATATTAAACCAGACTTTTATTCTTTCTCTGTTTCACAGTAATTTTTCTTTTATTCAAGCATGAGAAATAAAGCATATAATTCAAGTAAGATAAAAGTGAATCAAGTACTTAGACTAGCAAGCCACAACAGGATGAAAACAAATAGACAGTAAATAAATCTAATAGGACACTAATCAACAGGGGACATTTGCACTTTCAATTAGCATATTTAAGCTAAATTTAGTCAGAGAACAGTACAACCTCTTGGAGTCTATTTGTTTCCTCTGTGTCATCATCATTGTTGGATTCCATGTCCTTCCTTTGTCCATCCACATGAAGATGTATCTTTCCCTCCAAGAGATTGAATGACTTCCTACAAGAGATATTGAAAGTTTCTTGTTTCCCATGCACTTGAGAAACAGTTAGCATGCATGTATGCTTGTGATTCTCTGAACCTAAATTAGTATGGGAACACCAAACTTAGTTCCTTGCCTACTTCTATATGCAGCAGAATAAATACATGCATGAAACATCAAGTACTTTTTATTAAGAAAGTAAACTATGAACTATAAAATAACTATGAACTAGAAAACTAGAAAATAAACTATGAACTAGAAACTAAACAATAGTCAAGTAGTTTCTCTGATTGTTTAGAGCTGAGAACTAGTCATGATAAGGGTGCAATGTGTTTTTAATAAAATTTTTGGTGGAACAACAAACTTAGCATCCAACATTCACCCCTTGGTGCACAGAATTGTGATCACACTTTTCACAACTCCGGTACAACTAACCAGCAAGTGCATTGGGTCGTCCAAGTAATAAAACCTTACACGAGTAAGGGTCGATCCCACGGAGATTGCCGGCTTGAAGCAAGCTATGGTCATCCTGTAAATCTTAGTCAGGCAGATTCAATTGGTTATGAGTTTTGATAATTGAAAGATAAATAAAACGTAAATTAAAATAAAGATACTTATGTAATTCATTGGTGGGAATTTCAGATAAGCGTTTGGAGATGCTTTGTTGCTTCTGAACCTTTGCTTTCCTATTGTCTTCATCCAATTATGCGTGCTCCCTTCCATGGCAAGCTGTATGTTGGTGGATCACCGTTGTCAATGGCTACCATCCGTCCTCTTAGTAAAAATGGTCCAAGCACGGCTTCTGTACGGCTAATCATATGTCGGATCTCTCGTCTCGGATTAAAAATACCAGGCACAGCTACCGCACGGCTAATCATCTGTCAGTTCTCACTTGTGTCGGAATAGGATCTCTCTATCCTTTTTCACACTGTCACTGCGCCCAACATTTGTGAGTTTGAAACTCGTTTGTTCTAGCCTTTACCACGAAGGTTCTGATTTCTGTGAGTTTGACTGCTCTGTTGTCAGGAGATGCAAGTCAAAGTCACGAACCAGAGGCCTAAGAGATTATACTCCAGCTGTCGTCCAATGACTACGTTGAACATCATGTAGACCGCTTGTGGTTGTCAGGCACGCAGATCTTGGCTAAGCGAGTAATGAAGATAGTGGGTGATTGTCATGGGTCACCTCTTCATTCTGACTTAACTGAATTAAGAACGAGAGTATATCTTGGAGAAGAGACATGCGTGAATTGAAAGAGAAACAATAGTACTTCATTAATTCATGAAGAACAGTAGAGCTCCGCACCTTAATCTATGAGGTGTAGAAAATCCACCGTGGAAAATACATAAGAGAAAAATGTCTTGGCATGGCCGTATGACTAGCCTCCAGATGTGAAAAATGGCATAATCCCCTAGAATACAATAGTAAAAATTGCTATTTATGCTAAACTAGTTACTAAGGGAAAATAAGTAACTAAGTGCAGATAGTGCAGAAATCCACTTCTGCGGCCCACTTGGTGTGTGCTTGGGCTGAGCATTGAGCTTTACACGTGCATAGGCCTTCTCTAGAGTTAAACGCTAGCTTGGATACCATTTTGGGCGTTTAACTCCAGTTCTGGTGCCAGTTCCGGCGTTTTACGCTAGAAAAGGGTCTCTGGCTGACGTTTAATGCTAGTTTGGGCCATCAAATCTCGGGCAAAGTATGGACTATTATATATTTCTGGAAAGCCCAAGACGTTAGCTTTCCATCCCAATTGAGAACGCGCCAATTGGACTTCATTAGCTACAGAAAATTGCGTTTGAGTGCAGGAAGGTCAGAATCCAACAGCATCTGCAGTCCTTTCTCAGCCTCTGAATCAGATTTTTGCTCAGGTCCCTCAATTTCAGCCAGAAAATACCTGAAATTATAGAAAAATACACAAACCTATAGTTATGTCCAGAAATGTGATTTTTGCATAAAAATATAATAAAAAATAACTAAAATATACTAAAAACTACCTAAAAATAATGCCAAAAGCGTATAAATTATCCGCTCATCACAACACCAAACTTAAATTGTTGCTTGTCCCCAAGCAACCAAAAACAAAATAATATAAAAAGAAGAGAAAATACAATAAATTTCAAAAATATCAATGAAGATTAGTTTTAATTAGATGAGCGGGACTAGTAGCTTTTTGCCTCTGAATAGTTTTGGCATCTCTCTATCCATTGGAGTTCAGAATTGTTGGCCTCTTTAGGAACTCAGAAATACAGATAATGTTATTGATTTTTCTTGTTAAGTTCTTTTTGATTCTTGAACACAGCTAATTTATGAGTCTTGGCCGTGACCCTTAGCATTTTGTTTTCCAGTATTACCACCGGATACATAAATGCCACAAACACATAACTGGGTGAACCTTTTCAGATTTGACTCAAGCTTTGCTAGAGTCCCCAGTTAGAGGTGCCCAGAGTTCTTAAGCACACTCTTTTGCTTTGGATCACGACTTTTGATGACAAGTCATCTTATGTTAGCTTTTCAAGCATTTTTCACTTGTTTCATTAGGTTTTATGCACTTTCTTGCATTATAAGTAAGTGATTTGGAGTGGATTTGCATAGTTATGTGAATTCAAACAACCATCATTCATTGGGCACAAAATCATGAGGTTTAAGCTAGAATTAGTTGATTTTTGAATGATTTATAAACCTTGTGAATTTGGTAATACTTTGATTGGTTGTTTTGATTTCTTGTAGGTGAAGAAATGATGAAAAAAAAAAGGAAAAAGGAACCTTAGAGCATGCTTTAGACCTTAGGTCATGCTTTGAAAAGCAAGACCCAAGGCATAAAAACGTCACGCATCAAAGGAGCAAAGGCCAACCGAGGCCATAGCGCTCAAAGATTGAGCGCTGCGCTCTCTAATTGAGCGCCCAAACCAAGTGCCCAGCACCAAAGTGACAAGGCCAAAGAAGCAAAAGCATAGCGCTAAGTAGGAGCACATAACGGAGCGCTCAAGAGAATCAAAGAAAGCAATAGCGCTCCGTTAACTATCCTACCTTTTTCGTGGCCTCCCCAAAAAGAAATCAAGGAGTGATACCAAGCAAGGAAGCCAACATGTTTCGAACCCATGAACCAAGAGAAGCACGCTATAAAGCTTGGAAAGGAAATTTGCCAAAATAGCTTCACCAAGAATCGAACCAGGCACACATGCAACCAAAAGAAGTGCTACACAAGCAAAGAAGGGGCGCTGCGTGAATTCTCTTCATTGAGCGTATTGCCTAAGAAAATTGGCCAAATTGAAATGGCCAAGGCTCGAAAGTGGGAGCCTTACTCAAGCAAATGAAGCGCTACGTTATTTAAGTAAACTGAGTGCTATCAATTGAAGCTTGGCACAAGGAATTTGGTTCAAATTGGCTCCACCAAGGCTCGAAGAGCGAATCCCACTCAAGCATGTAGCGCTACGTTACATTAGTTCACTGAGCGCCACTATGCTGCACTAAAAAGGCTTGACACGAACCAAAATGAGCCAAGGCACAAGGCATTGAGCGCTACGTTAGGTGCAATCACTGAGCGCTTCCCTGGGAGATGCCCATGGTTCCAATTTTCAATTAAAAAACCAATTTGGATCCAATTCTTCACCAATTTGAAAAGCCCACTCCAACGTCTAAAATCAAAATTAGAAAGTGTATAAATAGGAGTTAGTTTGATTTGTAGAGAACCTTCTTTTCATTTTTTTAGTTTTACCTTTTAGCTAAATTTTAGTTTTTACTTTAGCTTTCAATTTTTGAATTTGGGGAATTGGGATTGAGATCTGAGTTCTCTTTCTCTTTGTTTTACTTTTGCATTTCTTAATTTCTGTTTCTGAATTTTGGATTGAGATTGAAGGAATTCTGTTTCAATTCTTGATCTGAAATCCCTTTTTGTTCTTCTTCTGCATAACTCTGAGATTTAAAGAATTTGATCCAACTTTCATCTACTGCTTTCATTTACATTTCTTCTGCATATTGTTTTCTATTTGATCAAGGAAGGAATTGAGATCTAGATTTACTCTCTAGTCTCATTGATCCCCTGAGATCTTCAATTTCTCTTTTAGATTTCACAATTTAGCTAAGTTTACTTTCTGTTTTGTTCTTCAAGCAATTCTACTTTTCTGTTTAGATTTTTTGCAACTTATTTCATCTTCTACTTCTCTGATTTACTTCTCTTCACACTCTCTTGTTAAATTCTGAATCCCAACTCCCACATCCCTTTACTATTCAAGCAATTTACATTTCTTGCACTTTAAGTTTCAGCTATTTACATTTCTTGCAATCTAAGCTTCAGTTATTTACATTACTCGCACTTTAAGATTCATCTCTTTTACTTTCTTGCACTTTAAGTTTCATGCAATTTACTCTTCTGCACTTTACTTTTCTGTCAATTTCCCCTCTCCCTTTTATTTTAATGCAATTTAGCTTCTGCTACTCAAGTTTCACTCAAACTATCAACTGTTTGCTTAACTAAATTCATCACCTAACTAAAATTGCTTAATCCATCAATCCCTGTGGGATCGACCTCACTCATGTGAGTAATTACTACTTGATGCGACCCGGTACACTTGCCGGTGAGTTTTGGTGTTGGAATCCATTTTCAACCCATCATGTTTTTGGTGCCGTTGCCGCGGATTGATCTAGATGGACAATGATTAAGTAATGTGGTGGTCTAGATAAGCACTTTTTCTTTTTATTTTTACTGAGCACATTAACTGTTTGAATTTTTGCTTAAGCTAACACTAACTTCACTCTATCAGTAGAGTGAATTGGTTTTGTTTCTGGTTTTGTGTTGGTTTTTTTTGCTGTTGTATGTCAGAAGCAAGGAGAGAGATCCCTACCTTTTGTGACCAAGACGAAAGGAATCTTAGAAGACTAAGAAGAGAAGTAAGAGGAAAGGGAATTGTTGGAGAAGAAGAGCCTTTTGAAGAAGAATTTCAAGAAATGGAGGAAAATTCAACAAATCCAACAGTGGGAGTGGCCAACAACAATGGCCAACCCCAGAGGATAGTTTTGGCTTCATATACATTTGCTAATCCAAGGCATTGTGGGAGTAGCATCCTTACCCCAAATGTCATTGCAAACAACTTTAAATTGAAGCCCTAACTCATCACTTTGGTACAGAACAATTGCTCATATGGAGGAAGCCCTCTAGAAGATCCAAATCAGCATTTATCTACTTTCTTAACGATCTGTGACACAGTGAAGTCCAATGGTGTGCATCCAGATATATACAAATTATTGCTGTTCCTATTTTCATTGAGGAACAAGGCTGCTCAATGGCTTGAAGCCTTCCTACAAGGAAGCATCACTAGCTGGGAGGATCTAGTGAGCAAATTCCTAGCCAAGTTCTACCCACCTCAAAGGATTATCAAATTAAAGATAGAGGTGCAAACCTTCACACAGATGTATGCAGAATCCCTCTATGAGGCTTGGGAGAGATACAAGGCCCTGATTAGAAAATGTCCCCCTGAAATGTTCAATGAATGGGACATACTACATAATTTCTATGAAGGATTGACTCTGAAAGCTCAGGAAGCACTATATCATTCAGCAGGAGGCTCATTGCAATTAATGAAGATAGCAGAGGAAGCCCAAAACCTCATAGATATGGTGGCAAACAATCAATAATTCTTTGTTCATCAAAGGCAACGCCAACCAACTCAAAGAAAGGGAGTACTGGAGTTGGAAGGTGTTGACACCATTTTGGCTCAACACAAGGTGATGCAGCAGCAAATCCAGAAACAATTTGAGCAGACGGCTAAGAGGATTGACAGCTTACAAGTTGCATCAGTGAATGTCACCAATCAACCACCAACTGGTTGGGACAAAGTGAGGAAAATTGTGAAGATCAGCAGCAAGAACAAGTGAACTACATGCACAACCAAGGATCCAGCCAGAATGAAGTCTATGGAGACACATATAACCCTTCTTGGAAGAACCATCCAAATCTAAGATGGGGAGATAACCACATTCAAAACCAGCAACCCTGGCAGAAGAATTCAAACCAAAATAACTCAAGAAAAACAAACAACCACAACCATCAAAACACAAACCACAATCCATACAGAAAACCCCAAAACAACTATCCCAATTCTAGCTATTATCCACTCAATAACCCAGCTGATGACAAGTCATCTTATACCAGTTTTTCAAGCATTTTTCACTTGTTTCATTAGTTTTTATGCACTTTCTTGCATTGTAAGTAAGTAATTTGGAATGGAATTGTATGATTTCTTTGAATCAATCAACCACCCTTTAATTGATACAAAATCATGAAGTTTAAACTAAAATTAATTGGTTTTAAATGAATTTTAAGTTTTGTGAATTTTGTGATACTTTGATTGGTTGTTTTGACTACTTGTAGGTGAAGAAAAGAAAAATTAAGAAAAGCGTAGCCTAAGGAGCATAATCTAAGCAAAGAAAGAAAGCGTGGCACAAGGAAGAGAAGCGTGGCTCAAAGAAGGAAAAGCATGGATGCATTCAAGAAACAAGGGCATAAAGCTCTTGCCAAGAGCATTAAAGCTCTTGTAGAGAGCTTTCCTTCAAATAATCAGAAGCCAAGCTCTTGCCAAGAGCTTTATCAAAAGCACATGGAAGAAGGAAGCAAGGCAAGCTCACATGCAAAGCTCTTGCCAAGAGCTTTGCCCAAGAGCTTTTTCGGGCATTCCAAGGGAAAAATCAAAGAGAAAAAGCTCAACTATGCACTCACCAAGATTTGAACCCATGACCAAGGGGAGGAGGCCAGCGCTATTCCACAAGGAAAAACAAGCCAAATTGGCTTGTTTTCATTCAGCAAGGTTCGAACAGGGAGCATTAAGGAAGCAAGGCCTTGTGCACCACTCACTTGCCAAGGAAAATGGCCAGCAACTTCCTTCACCAAGACTCGAACCGGAAACCTCAAGGAAGGGAGATTTTGGGCGCTACTCTTGTGCCAAGGAAAATAGCCACCAAGTGCTTCACTGGTGCGCAGAAATCGTGATGGTTCCATTCCTTGGTAACGGCGCTAAAAACTCAATACGCACGTTCATAATCTTAGTTCTTTGTCACAACTTCGCACAACTAACCAGCAAGTGCACTGGGTCGTCCAAGTAATAAACCTTACGTGAGTAAGGGTCGATCCCACGGAGATTGTCGGCTTGAAGCAAGCTATGGTCACCTTGTAAATCTCAGTCAGGCGGATTCAATTGATTATAGAGATTTAATAATTAAAAGATAAATAAAATATAAAATAAAGATAGTGATACTTATGTAATTCATTGGTGAGAATTTTAGATAAGCGTATAGAGATGCGTTCGTTCCTCCTGAACCTCTGCTTTCCTATTATCTTCATCCAATCATTCATACTCCTTTCTATGGCAAGCTGTATGTTAGGCATCACCGCTGTCAATGGCTACATCCGGTTCTCTCAGTGAAAATGGTCAAATGCGCTGTCACTACCCCCAGCACTCGCGAGTTTGAAGCTCGTTGTAACACCCTAACTACCAAAGCTCACGCTTCCGGCTGCGCGACTCTGATAGCTCGGACATTACGACGACACTTATATTATTTAATACTAAAATATGAGCCTGTTTAAAACTTTAAACCGTAATACCGCTCCCAAAAATACTTTCATCCGATAACATACATCTATAGATACCATACAACTTACAATAACTCATAAAGAGTACATCCATATATATACACACATATATATAAATAATATTACAAGCATTAACCAATACAATCCCTATCCCTCTTACAGAATATATCAAGATAAAGGCGAGGGTACAATAAACAATAACTAAAGCAATACAGAACATTTCAATAACTAAATAAACTCTTCGTAACTTCTGCGCCCATATCCTGAAAGGGGAAAAACGTAGGGGGGGTGAGAACATCATTCTCGAAAGGGTTCTCAGTAGAGGGTTTTTAGGAATTACTGTAATAGGATACATGAAGATAACCGCACCAGTGATTCATAACCGTCTTATGCCTCTTTTCAAAAACAACGGGTACAATAAAAGTAAAGTCAAAAATCTTTTCTGAAAGAAGAACCGTTCAATTCTCAAAAACTCAAAAGCCTTTCAAAACGGTTTATCTATGCGAAACCAAAATAGCCTTTCATATTTTATTCCAAACTAGAAACACAAAACCGAAATCAACCATCAGTTCATCTTATTCCAACCACGGCCCTAGGCCCAAACAATCCAACCAACAACCAATCACCACCATCCAACAGAGTCCCAGATGCAAACATAGATAGGAAGTTCAAGCACAAACAAACAGTTATTACAAGTAGAACAGTTAGCAATTAATCACATAGGCAAACCAAGTATAATATGCACACCCAACCAATGTCACACAAATGCATATGATGCATGCCTGTCCCTAGTGGCTGATGATATCATCTGTCGGTTATAGAGCCAACCCGACAAGTCCTGGTAGCTAACCATTGGACTGTCCCTCTGTCGTGCATCCCCAACTCGAGTTATACTCATCATAAACTTGATCATAATCATGATCCATATCCATCACCCTCACTGGTGAATATTTACGGGGGCGAGCTCATCCGGGCCTTTCACAGTGCCCGGCCACACTTACGACATAGGGTCAACAGAGTATCAAGTCTCAACCCGGAGCACGTGGTGGCTAGCCACTGCTACTACCCAGGGAAACTCGTATCTCAGATAGTGGAAGTGCAACATTCACATTTATCAATGATTCAGCATAAACATGCATTCAATCTCATCCATGGATCAACATCCATCTCAGCCATCCGGCTCACGGTTCAGTCCAGAACCAGCCAATATTCATATCATACACAGCCATTCCGGCTCACGGTTCAATCTAGAACCAACCAATATGTATAATCATACACAGCCATTCCGGCTCACGACAAAACAGCACTTCCACCATTCAACATCATTAAATTCATAAAGTCGGCATTTAAGCCATAAATCATTTTCTCAATTCATTTCACTTTGAAATCGAGTTTCAACTCTTTTCAGCCTTGGCTTTAGAAATCTCATTTCTCAAATCATCTCAGGCTCATAAGCCGAATTTACTCAAAGTGAGTTCCCTTTTTAAAACAAAGCCACTCTTGGCATTCTCTTTCCAAAACTTCCAAAACCATGGCATGTTAAGGATTTGTTTCACAGTATTCAAAATCATCCATCCAACGATGGGATTTTATAACAAAAGTTTTTCGGCAGAGTCCCAAGTTTTTAGGGAAGAATAACATAACTCATTTTGCCAAGTTCATTCAAATTCATTAAAAACCTTGGCTTCTTGATTTGAGTAATAAAATAGAATCTAAGCCAAACCGAGTCACATAATCATTTACTTCTTTCAAAGGCTTTTCCTTTTACTTAAACAAAAACCAGCTTCAACCCCATGAGGGATTCTAAAGCATTTCAACTGCTCAGAAACTGTTTTAGTCTTGCTAAAATTCAAAACTCGAGGAGTACTTAAACCTTTCCGAAAATACTTTAAAATGAGACTTGTCAATAGACACTCGGGTCCTTTCAAAACCATTGAAACTTCTTTAATTGAAAACCCCAAGTCAAATTCGAAGGCATAAACCTTTTTCACATTCCAACGGCCTTAAGGCATAAGTTTCGTTTAAATAAATTGTTCACAAAGGAAATGTAATACCTTTCTTGAGAAACAAGACTAAATCACAGTTTCCTTTTTAATAACTCATTTCAAAGGCATGAATCATCCTTTTCTTGATAATTCAAATAGAATAGTAGAAGTCATTAAGTCATCATTATTTCAGACAATATTTCAATAAAGACTCAGATTTTATAAAAATTTCGACAGCATCTCCCCTAAAACTCGGACTTTTGCCACCCGGTTCGGGTCCCCACTAAACCGTTTCTCATTCCTTTTCAACAGCTCAAAACCAGAAATCAATTCAAAGTAAGCTAAATCCAACAGTTGCCTCAGTGGCACATCTCAAGAAAACCATTTCAAAATCAACTCAATATCAACCGATTTAACTCATTTTCAAAGCTTTAAAGAATCGGTTCAGCATTAAATCATTTATCAAAACCAAATCATCTAAAGCAACCCAGGCTGACTTTCAAGAGTATTCTATCTTTCACATCATCAAAATAATTGACTCAATTCAAACCAATCCTCAACGGATTAAACTCATATTTCAAATCTTTAAAGAATCAACTTCAGACATTACATTTCACAAAGCCGCACCACAATTCAGCCAAACCAACATCCATAGTCATTCGAGTTAATCAAATAATACATAAAGCAGATACAATCACCAAATACACAATATCTCACACCAGTATCCATATGTAATAATTCCAATACACAAAACATAGTTTTTGGAAAGCGCCCCTACCTCAAAACGCAAATTCCATAACTCAAACGCGTCACAGAGTCCTTTCCGCCTCAACCCGAACTGACGGCAACCAAAACCTTAGCTCCCAGTCACGTTCGCAATAACCATAGCAACACTAATCACAACATACAATAATCAGGACTCGACTCCACGTTACCAAAACTCATTTATTAACCAAACACAACTGAAAACTAACGCGAGGCTTTTCGAAACATAATTTCTTACCGGAATAACAACACGAAACAGTTGCGATTTCGAACCGGCCCCGACAACAGCTCCGGCAGCGGCCAGAAGCTTCGGTGGATCAACTATAAAAAAACTGCGCAGCATTAAAACCTTCTCAAGATCCAAAATGACCAAAACCGCAAATTAAGCCTTACCGGCAGAGTTCTCCGGCGACGGCAGCAGGGTCTCAAGTGGCAGAAGCTCAGCCCGGAGCTCTGGCGGTGATCCCAGAAGCCACATAACCACTCCCAGTGGTCAGAAACACAGAGGTGCAGTTTCCCCCTCCGACAGAGACACCTGCAGTGGCCAGAACCTCTTTTCCGGCGGCGGTGAGACCCCAACAGTGCCGGCGCGGCTCTCCCACTCGACCCTGTCGCGTTCGTCTCTCCTTCCTTAGCTCAGCTCGCGAACAGAGTAGATCTATGGTGTGAGGGTGGCACGGCGATGAGGCCAACACGAGTCCGCGGCAGTAGCACCCAGGCGCGACGGCGGCTCCGGTTTGAACGGCGATGGCAAAGGCTCCAACGGCGCACCAACCTTCTCTTTTCCCTTGCCTGACAACCCTCAAGGCGTGAACAACGGCGTGGTAAGATGGCTGGGCACGGTGGCGGCACCCGCTCCCTTAAACCCTCCTTTACGCGCACAGTGACGACACAGGAAGCTTCGGCAGCGAAGCGACGGCGCGGAGGCTTGGCGACGGCGACCCTGGCGGCATGGACCATTGCGGTGGCGCGATAGCGAGCTCCCTCCTCCTCTCCTCCGCCACGACTCAGTCTCCCTCTCCTTCTGTTGGCGACGGCGGCGACGCTCCTCACGGTTCCGGCGACGAGGATAACCCTCTCTCTCTCTCTCCACACGCAGCGAACTCCCCTCCTTCTCCCTCAATTTTGTTTTCATTCCTTCATCTTGCAGCTGCTGCTGCGGTAGTTTTGGCTTGAGGAAAGGGGAAAGCAAAATTGCGTTGCTGCTGCTAGGTTGGGTGAGGAGGAAACCGGGTCGGGTACGGGTTACTGGGTTAAGGTTTCATTTTGAAAATTAGGGTTAAGGGCATTATGGTAATTTCACATAAAATTGGGAATAATATAGTAATTGATACCCAATGTAAATCCAACACTAATTGTATATAAAAATATACTATTTGTTCATCAATTTTACAGATTATTTTCAATAAAATGCCCAAATCTAAAAATTAGAAATAATATAATTAATTTATCTATTTTCCAAAATAGCAGTATTAATATTTAAAATATTAATTATTTAATCTAAATCATATAGAAATCCTTATTATTTCACAACTACCAACTTTATAAGTTGAATATAGAAAATAATCCAATAACTGTAAAATTGGATAATAATCTCAATTTATTTCAAATTCAATCAACCAAAACTTGCTTTAAATTTCTTTAATAGAGAAATTTCTGAAATTAAAGCTACAGAAATACTAAATTTGAAATTAGCTAATGATAGCCCTTTTTCAAAGGTTTTGGGTCTTACATTCTACCCTCCTTATAAAAATTTTCGCCCTCGAAAATTGATGCAAAATAAAAAAAAAATTTCATAACAGTTCATCCTTGAACACATTTAAGGAAGAAGCAAACATATCTCATCATATAAACATATATACGATTTTCAAATACTTTGATTGTCATATGCATAAGGGTGCAAAGGTAGGAGTGTGATTGCAAAGCAAAAATTACTAGGTAGACTCAATGCAAAAGATAACATGGGTCAATCATGTGATAGTAAGGTAAGGCATTGAAGGTTATAAAACAGGATGAGGTTACAACGACGTGCTCAACATCCGTACACTAATCTCATCTCAACCTCAAAGCTTCAACCTTCCAACTCTATTAAGCACTTTACAATTCCCATATCCGATCATAAGCCTAACGATTGCAAGCTCGTTTGCAAGGGACAAGACACCCGCAACTCATCATAACGTCACACACCTACCGCTTCACCTTTCATATACACATATCACGTCTTAAAGGACTAACGCATCGCATTACTACGTCTACAAGTCGCGCGTGATGTCAAAATAATTCTCGAGTCTACTCAGAAGGATACCAGATTTAGAACGAAGGGACAATTACCAAGAGTAATACTCATAGATTTAAGGGAATGTATCCAATTTTCATATAAACAAAGACGCTCAAGCAATGAAGTTTGCTAGAAATAAATCGATTGACAACTTCAAAGATAACCCTTGTATCAAAGAAATCCAACAGGACCAATAAGAAGAAAATTCAGTGCATTATTTTGAAACAAACTCAAGCTAAGTAGAGGAAGCATGAGGTTTACAGAAGAGAATATTTCAAACCCAAGACAAAGCTCACAGAACTCAAGAGCACGATTAAAAGTACTTCCGAATACATTGTTCATAAAGGAACCGAAACTTGCGGAAAATCCACTTCGCAGTCTAAAAGAAAGGTTAAGTAACAACATCCTTCAAGAGAGTATCAAAAGCATAATCGTGGCTTTGCTTTAATGCAAGTTCATGTTGAAGTAGATTTTGTAGAGTTCTAAAAACAAGGTGCACACGGGTTTGGCTAAAGGCTAAAATATTTCCTCAAATATTTTAGAAAGGTAATTAGATGCACAACTTAACCAAAAGCAGTTCATAAAACTCGGGAGAGAAATCAAATGCTTGTTCAAAAATTCTCAAAGTTCATATTCAAACAAGCGTGTATAGCATTCATAGCAAGGATGAAAGAGGAAGTTAAACTCCTTTTAGAAAGGAAACTCCAAGGTAAAAATTTGCACACAATCTGGTAAGGAAATAAGTGGTGCGTTACAAACAAACCGGTTTCCACTAAACAAGGAAGCTTTTCAAAACTTCATTTAAAATGGCGGATGCCAACTTTAAATTAATTTCATCAAAATTGGACAATGGTTCTAATCTCAATCAAACAACAGAAAATAAATTCCGTTTAATATTTCTTCAAAGAGAATTCGAAACTTCTTTAAAAAGTTCAAAACAAGACTCTAAAAGTGTTCTTGAAATCACTATCTCAGAAGAACATTCAAGAAGTTTAAGATGTACTAAAAAAGAGTCAAGCCATACTAGAAAGGATCTTAATTTAAAGTAGTTCAAACAAGAGCCACTAGACATGAAACATCAAACAAGTTTTAAATTGATCAAAAAGAATACAAAAGTCATACGAAAGACAACTCAACCATTTGTAATTTCTCAGGGATAAATCTTTGACTAAACTCTTGTAAAGATAATGGGAGAATAAACAATGCACTAACTTGAAACGAATCAAACTGACTCATATACGAATGAGATTCACAAAAAGGAAAAACCAAGATCAATGGCAATATTCACAAGATGTAAAAGATCAGTTAAAAACAAGGTCAAACATGACATTCATGGAGATGGAAGATTTAATAGAGAATTTAGTCCGTTCATAGGAAGAAAGCTATGAGTCCAACACTTTCAAAAGAACAACAATGGCATAAACCATGTAGTATGCTAAATCAAACTCCAATCAAAATGAATTAAGTGATGTTTATCAAACGAAACTCAACCGAGACAAAAGTGGTAAATCTTTTCTTTTCAAAATTTTGAAAAAAAATCCAAATACATAATCAAATGAAGATGTGCACTGGAGCTATAGTAGAATTACTAGAAAGTCAATTTACTTTTAAAGTAAGTGCAGTTCCGTAAACCAGTAAAAGTATGGTCGAGGTATTAGGAGTAACTAATTGTTAAACTTTATAAGAAATCTTCAAAGTTCATATATAGATAAGTATGTATCTAATCAACAGCAATTTTTATAAAAAATCTCAAAATTAGCTGTAATCAATGTCAAATAAGAGCAAAACTGAATCAATAAGTTCTCTAAGAATGAACACGGAACCCGGAGTTAAAAGTCACAGCACATTAAGACAAGTTCAAGACTTTATCAAAGAATACTCGAATCAAGAAGAACTCAAACAGAGGAAGAGAGATGCAACAAGGATTTCAAACAAGCATATGCACTTAAGATCATTCAAGAAGGCATATGAATAGAGGAATAGAGTCGAGAAAATCAAACTACTTTTCAAGAGGATCAGTACACAAGAACTTCAAGTTAGGATATGAAAGAACAGGTCGACTCAAACAGGATTCAAGACACACAACTGAATAGCCTCGAGAAATAGTTTCTAACGTTCCCAAAATCCGCGATTTGCTTTTCTCAAAACTCGTATATCATCTATGATAACCCATTAGTGCTTTCATATACATAATTCACTAGTAGTAAGCCGGCCAAACTTAATACCAAGAATTATGCAAAGCAAGACTAACAGCGTTAATCAATAGATCGTCATGTGCATAAAGCTCTAATTCTCGTCATTCGACAAGACCTATTCCATGACAAACGCTCAGAGCATGCAACTGAAGCATAGTCAGTCCATTCCTCAGGCTCTACAGGAAGAACTGCTCTGATACCATAATGTAACACCCTAACTACCAAAGCTCACGCTTCCGGCTGCGCGACTCTGATAGCTCGGACATTACGACGACACTTATATTATTTAATACTAAAATATGAGCCTGTTTAAAACTTTAAACCGTAATACCGCTCCCAAAAATACTTTCATCCGATAACATACATCTATAGATACCATACAACTTATAATAACTCATAAAGAGTACATCCATATATATACACACATATATATAAATAATATTACAAGCATTAACCAATACAATCCCTATCCCTCTTACAGAATATATCAAGATAAAGGCGAGGGTACAATAAACAATAACTAAAGCAATACAGAACATTTCAATAACTAAATAAACTCTTCGTAACTTCTGCGCCCATATCCTGAAAGGGGAAAAACGTAGGGGGGGTGAGAACATCATCCTCGAAAGGGTTCTCAGTAGAGGGTTTTTAGGAATTACTGTAATAGGATACATGAAGATAACCGCACCAGTGATTCATAACCGTCTTATGCCTCTTTTCAAAAACAACGGGTACAATAAAAGTAAAGTCAAAAATCTTTTCTGAAAGAAGAACCGTTCAATTCTCAAAAACTCAAAAGCCTTTCAAAACGGTTTATCTATGCGAAACCAAAATAGCCTTTCATATTTTATTCCAAACCAGAAACACAAAACCGAAATCAACCATCAGTTCATCTTATTCCAACCACGGCCCTAGGCCCAAACAATCCAACCAACAACCAATCACCACCATCCAACAGAGTCCCAGATGCAAACACAGATAGGAAGTTCAAGCACAAACAAACAGTTATTACAAGTAGAACAGTTAGCAATTAATCACATAGGCAAACCAAGTATAATATGCATACCCAACCAATGTCACACAAATGCATATGATGCATGCCTGTCCCTAGTGGCTGATGATATCATCCGTCGGTTATAGAGCCAACCCGACAAGTCCTGGTAGCTAACCATTGGACTGTCCCTCTGTCGTGCATCCCCAACTCGAGTTATACTCATCATAAACTTGATCATAATCATGATCCATATCCATCACCATCACTGGTGAATATTTACGGGGGCGAGCTCATCCGGGCCTTTCACAGTGCCCGGCCACACTTACGACATAGGGTCAACAGAGTATCAAGTCTCGACCCGGAGCACGTGGTGGCTAGCCACTGCTACTACCCAGGGAAACTCGTATCTCAGATAGTGGAAGTGCAACATTCACATTTATCAATGATTCAGCATAAACATGCATTCAATCTCATCCATGGATCAACATCCATCTCAGCCATCCGGCTCACGGTTCAGTCCAGAACCAGCCAATATTCATATCATACACAGCCATTCCGGCTCACGGTTCAATCTAGAACCAACCAATATGTATAATCATACACAGCCATTCCGGCTCACGACAAAACAGCACTTCCACCATTCAACATCATTAAATTCATAAAGTCGGCATTTAAGCCATAAATCATTTTCTCAATTCATTTCACTTTGAAATCGAGTTTCAACTCTTTTCAGCCTTGGCTTTAGAAATCTCATTTCTCAAATCATCTCAGGCTCATAAGCCGAATTTACTCAAAGTGAGTTCCCTTTTTAAAACAAAGCCACTCTTGGCATTCTCTTTCCAAAA
This sequence comes from Arachis hypogaea, assembly GCF_003086295.3. Taxonomy (NCBI): domain Eukaryota; kingdom Viridiplantae; phylum Streptophyta; class Magnoliopsida; order Fabales; family Fabaceae; genus Arachis; species Arachis hypogaea. The sequence continues at coordinate 85,531,121 of NC_092053.1, forward strand.
CTTCCAAAACCATGGCAAGTTAAGGATTTGTTTCACAGTATTCAAAATCATCCATCCAACGATGGGATTTTATAACAAAAGTTTTTCGGCAGAGTCCCAAGTCTTTAGGGGAGAATAACATAACTCATTTTGCTAAGTTCATTCAAATTCATTAAAAACCTTGGCTTCCTGATTTGAGTAATAAAATAGAATCTAAGCCAAACCGAGTCACATAATCATTTACTTCTTTCAAAGGCTTTTCCTTTTACTTAAACAAAAACCAACTTCAACCCCATGAGGGATTCTAAAGCATTTCAACTGCTCAGAAACTGTTTTAGTCTTGCTAAAATTCAGAACTCGAGGAGTACTTAAACCTTTCCGAAAACACTTTAAAATGAGACTTGTCAATAGACACTCGGGTCCTTTCAAAACCATTGAAACTTCTTTAATTGAAAACCCCAAGTCAAATTCGAAGGCATAAACCTTTTTCACATTCCAACGGCCTTAAGGCATAAGTTTCGTTTAAATAAATTGTTTACAAAGGAAATGTAATACCTTTCTTGAGAAACAAGACTAAATCACAGTTTCCTTTTTAATAACTCATTTCAAAGGCATGAATCATCCTTTTCTTGATAATTCAAATAGAATAGTAGAAGTCTTTAACTCATCATTATTTCAGACAATATTTCAATAAAGACTCAGATTTTATAAAAATTTCGACAGCATCTCCCCTAAAACTCGGACTTTTGCCACCCGGTTCGGGTCCCCACTAAACCGTTTCTCATTCCTTTTCAACAGCTCAAAACCAGAAATCAATTCAAAGCAAGCTAAATCCAACAGTTGCCTCAGTGGCATATCTCAAGAAAACCATTTCAAAATCAACTCAATATCAACCGATTTAACTCATTTTCAAAGCTTTAAAGAATCGGTTCAGCATTAAATCATTTATCAAAACCAAATCAATTAAAGCAACCCAAGCTGACTTTCAAGAGTATTCTATCTTTCACATCATCAAAATAATTGACTCAATTCAAACCAATCCTCAACGGATTAAACTCATATTTCAAATCTTTAAAGAATCAACTTCAGACATTACATTTCACAAAGCCGCACCACAATTCAGCCAAACCAACATCCATAGTCATTCGAGTTAATCAAATAATACATAAAGCAGATACAATCACCAAATACACAATATCTCGCACCAGTATCCATATGTAATAATTCCAATACACAAAACATAGTTTTTGGAAAGCGCCCCTACCTCAAAACGCAAATTCCATAACTCAAACGCGTCACAGAGTCCTTTCCGCCTCAACCCGAACTGACGGCAACCAAAACCTCAGCTCCCAGTCACGTTCGCAATAACCATAGCAACACTAATCGCAACATACAATAATCAGGACTCGATCCCACGTTACCAAAACTCATTTATTAACCAAACACAACTGAAAACTAACGCGAGGCTTTTCGAAACATAATTTCTTACCGGAATAACAACACGAAACAGTTGCGATTTTGAACCGGCCCCGACAACAGCTCCGGCAGCGGCCAGAAGCTTCGGTGGATCAACTATAAAAAAACTGCACAGCATTAAAACCTTCTCAAGATCCAAAATGACCAAAACCGCAAATTAACCCTTACCGGCAGAGTTCTCCGGCGACGGCAGCAGGGTCTCAAGTGGCAGAAGCTCAGTCCGGATCTCCGGCGGTGATCCCAGAAGCCACATAACCATTCCCAGCGGTCAGAAATGCAGAGGCGCAGTTTCCCCCTCCGACAGAGACACCTGCAGTGGCCAGAACCTCTTTTCCGGCGGCGGTGAGACCCCAACAGCGCCGGCGCGGCTCTCCCACTCCACCCCGTCGCGTTCGTCTCTCCTTCCTTAGCTCAGCTCGCGAACAGAGTAGATCTATGGTGTGAGGGTGGCACGGCGACGAGGCCAACGCGAGTCCGCGGCAGTCGCACCCAGGCGCGACGGCGGCTCCGGTTTGAACGGCGATGGCAAAGGCTCCAACGGCGCACCAACCTTCTCTTTTCCCTTGCTTGACAACCCTCAAGGCGTGAACAACGGCGTGGTAAGATGGCTGGGCACGGTGGCGGAACCCGCTCCCTTAAACCCTCCTCTGCGCGCACAGTGACGACACAGGAAGCTTCGGCAGCGACGCGACGGCGCGGAGGCTTGGCGACGGCGACCCTGGCGGCATGGACCATTGCGGTGGCGCGATAGCGAGCTCCCTCCTCCTCTCCTCCGCCACGACTCAGTCTCCCTCTCCTTCTGTTGGCGACGGCGGCGACGCTTCTCACGGTTCCGGCGACGAGGATAACCCTCTCTCTCTCTCTCCACACGCAGCGAACTCCCCTCCTTCTCCCTCAATTTTGTTTTCATTCCTTCATCTTGCAGCTGCTGCTGCGGTAGTTTTGGCTTGAGGAAAGGGGAAAGCAAAATTGCGTTGCTGCTGCTAGGTTGGGTGAGGAGGAAACCGGGTCGGGTACGAGTTACTAGGTTAGGGTTTCATTTTGAAAATTAGGGTTAAGGGCATTATGGTAATTTCACATAAAATTGGGAATAATATAGTAATTGATACCCAATGTAAATCCAACACTAATTGTATATAAAAATATACTATTTGTTCATCAATTTTACAAATTATTTTCAATAAAATGCCCAAATCTAAAAATTAGAAATAATATAATTAATTTCTCTATTTTCCAAAATAGCAGTATTAATATTTAAAATATTAATTATTTAATCTAAATCATATAGAAATCCTTATTATTTCACAACTACCAACTTTATAAGTTGAATATAGAAAATAATCCAATAACTGTAAAATTGGATAATAATCTCAATTTATTTCAAATTCAATCAACCAAAACTTGCTTTAAATTTCTTTAATAGAGAAATTTCTGAAATTAAAGCTACAGAAATACTAAATTTGAAATTAGCTAATGATAGCCCTTTTTCAAAGGTTTTGGGTCTTACACTCGTTGCAGCCATCCCTTCCCAGATCCTACTCGGAATACCACAGACAAGGTTTAGACTTTTCGGATCTCAAGAATGGCCGTCCATGGATTCTAACTTATACCACGAAGATTCTGATTAAGGAATCCCAGAGATACTCATTCAATCCAAGGTAGAACAGAAGTGGTTGTCAGGCACGCGTTCATGAGTTGGGAATAATGATGACTGTCACGCTCATCACATTCATATTGAGGTGCGAATGAATATCTTAGAATCGGAATAAGTTTGAATTGAATAGAAAAACAATAGTACTTTGTATTAATTCATGAGGAACAGCAGAACTCCACACCTTAATCTATGGTGTGTAGAAACTCTACTGTTGAAAATACATAAGTGATGAAGGTTCAGGCATGGCCGAATGGCCAGCCCCCAAACGTGATCTCAAGAAAAAACTAAAGATGTTCCAAAAGATGTAAATACAATAGTAAAAAGTCCTATTTATGCTAAACTAGTTACTAGGGTTTACCGAAATGAGTAAATGATGCAGAAATCCACTTCTGGGGCCCACTTGGTGTGTGCTTGGGCTGAGCATTGAGCTTTACACGTGTAGAGGCTTCTCTTGGAGTTGAACGCCAGTTTGTAACCTGTTTCTAGCGTTTAACTCCACTTTGCAACCTGTTTCTGGCGTTTAACTCCAGAATGCAGCATGGAACTGGCGTTGAACGCCAGTTTGCATCCTCTAAACTCAGGCAAAGTATGGACAATTATATATTTCCGGAAAGCCCTGGATGTCTACTTTCCAACGCATTTGAGAGCGTGCCATATGGAGTTCTGTAGCTCCAGAAAATCTACTTTGAGTGCAGGGAGGTCAGAATCCAACAGCATCTGCAGTCCTTCTTCCACCTCTGAATCTGATTTTTGCTCAAGTCCCTCAATTTCAGCCAGAAAATACCTGAAATCACAGAAAAACATACAAACTCATACTAAAGTCCAGAAATGATATTTTTATTTAAAAACTAATAAAAATATACTAAAAACTAAATAAATTATACTGAAAACTATGTAAAAACAATGCCAAAAAGCGTATAAATTATCCGCTCATCACAACACCAAACTTAAATTGTTGCTTGTCCCCAAGCAACTAAAAATCAAATAGGATAAAAAGAAGAGAATATACTATAAATTCCAAAATATCAATGAAACTTAGCTCCAATCAGATGAGCGGGACTTGTAGCTTTTTGCCTCTTGAATAGTTTTGGCATCTCACTTTATCCATTGAAGTTCAGAATGATTGGCATCTATAGGAACTCAGAGTTCAGATAATGTTATTGATTCTCCTAGTTTATTATGTTGATTCTTGAACATAGCTACTTTATGAGTCTTGGCCGTGGCCCTAAGCACTTTGTTTTCCAGTATTACCACCGGATACATAAATGCCACAGACACATAACTGGGTGAACCTTTTCAGATTGTGACTCACCTTTGCTAAAGTCCCCAATTAGAGGTGTCCAGGGTTCTTAAGCACACTCTTTTTTTGCTTTGGACCTTGACTTTAACCGCTCAGTCTCAAGTATTCACTTGACACCTTAACGCCAGAAGCACATGGTTAGGGACAGCTTGGTTTAGTCGCTTAGGCCAGGATTTTATTCCTTTAGGCCCTCCTATCCACTGATGCTCAAAGCCTTGGATCCTTTTTATTTACCCTTACCTTTTGGTTTTAAAGGGCTATTTGCTTTTTGCTCTTGCCTTTTGGTTTTAAGAGCTTTTGGCTTTTTCTGCTTGCTTTTTCTTTTTTTTTTCTTTTTTTTGCCATTTTCTTTCTTTTCTTTTTTTTTCTGCAAGATTTTGTATTCACTGCTATTTCTTGCTTCAAGAATCATTTTTATGATTTTTCAGATTATCAAATAACATTTCTCCTTTTTCCTTATTCTTCAAGAGCCAACATATTTAACATTCATAAACATCAAATTTAAAAGACACATGCACTGTTCAAGCATTCATTCAGAAAATAAAAAGTATTGTCACCACATCAAAATAATTAAACTAGTTTCAAGGATGAATTTGAAACCCTGTACTTCTTGTTCTTTTGTAATTAAAACATTTTTCATTTAAGAGAGGTGATGGAGTCATAGGACATTTATAGCTTTAAGACATAGACACTTAAACATTAATGATCATCTAGTAAAGACACAAACATAATTAAACATGAAGCATGGAAACCGAAAACAGAAAATAAGTAGACAAGGAGATTAAGGAATGAGTCCACCTTAGTGAGGGTGGCGTCTTCCTCTTCTTGAAGGACCAATGGTGCTTTTGAGCTCCTCTATGTCTCTTCCTTGTCTTTGTTGCTCCTACCTCATAGCTCTTTGATCTTCTCTAATTTCATGGAGGATGATGGAATGCTCTTGGTGCTCCATCCTTAGTTGTCCCATGTTCGAGCTTAATTCTCTTAGGAAAGTGTTGATTTGTTCCTAATAGTTTTGTGGAGGAAAGTACATCCCCTGAGGCATCTCAGGGATTTCATGGTGGGGAATTTCTTCATGCTCTTGCTGAGGTCCATGATCTCTTGTTTGCTCCATCCTTTTCTTAGTGATGGGCTTGTCCTCTTCAATGAGGATGTCTCCCTCTATGTCAATTCTAGTCGAATTGCAGAGGTGGCATATGAGGTGAGGAAAGGCTAACCTTGCCCAAGTGAAGGGCTTGTCAGCTACCTTGTAAAGTTCTTGAGGTATAATCACATGAACTTCCACCTCCTCTCCAATCATGATACTATGGATCATGAAGGTTCGGTCTATAGTAACTTCAGACCGGTTACTAGTAGGAATGATTGAGCGTTGAATGAACTCCAGCCATCCCCTAGCCACTGGTTTGAGGTCATGCCTTCTTAATTGAACCGGCTTGCCTCTTGAGTCAATTTTCCATTGAGCTCCTTCCTCACATATGTCTATGAGGACTTGGTCCAACCTTTGATCAAAGTTGACCCTTCTTGTGTAGGGGCGTGCGTTCTCTTCCATCATTGGCAAGTTGAACGCCAGCCGTACATTTTCCGGACTGAAATCTAAGTATTTCCCCCGAACCATGGTGAGCCAATGCTTTGGATTCGGGTTCACACTTTGATCATGGTTCCTAGTGATCCATGCGTTTGCATAGAACTCTTGAACCATTAGGATCCTAACTTGTTGAATGGGGTTGGTGAGAGCTTCCCAACATCTTCTTTGGATCTCAAGTCGGATCTCCGGATACTCATTCTTTTTGAGCTTGAAAGGAACCTCAGGGATCACTTTCTTCTTGGCTACAACTTCATAGAAGTGGTCTTGATGGACCTTTGAGATGAATCTCTCCATCTCCCATGACTCAGAAGTGGAAGCAATTGCCTTTCCTTTCCTCTTTCTAGAGCTTTCTCTGGCCTTAGGTGCCATAAATGGTTATGGAAAAATAAAAAGCTATGCTTTTACCATACCAAATTTAAAATGTTTGCTTGTCCCCGAGCAAAAGAAGAAAGAAAGTAGTAGAAGAAGAAGAAAATGGAGGAGATGGGGGAAGAAGATGTATTCGGCCAAGGAGAAGAAGAGAGGGTTGTGTTGTGTGAAAATGAAGAAGGAGTGAGGGATTTATATAGGAGTGAGGGGGGTGTAGGGTTCGGCCATTTAGGGTTGGGTTTGGGAGGGAAATTAGTTTGAATTTTGAAGGTAGGTGGGATTTATGGGGAAGAGAGGATGGATGTGAGTGGTGAAGAGGTGATGGGAAAGAGTGATTGAGGTGATTGGTGAAGGGTATTTGGGGAAGAGAGTTATGAAAAGGTGTGAAGAGGAGAGAAGAAAATGTGGGGATCCTGTGGGGTCCACAGATCAAGTGGGGTCAAGGACTTAACATCCCTGCTCCAATGAGGCATGTAAAACGCCCTTGCTGTGCAATCCTGGGGTTTAACGCCAGACTGCTGCCTGTTTTGGCGTTAAACGCCTAAATGTAGCTTGTTTCTGGCGTTTAACGCCAGGCAGATGCTTGTTTCTGGCGTTTAACGCCAGCTTCGTGCCTGTTTCTGGCGTTAAACGCCAGACAGATGCTTATTTCTGGCGTTTAAACGCCAGACTGCTCTCCTCAAGGGTGTGTTGTTTTCAATGCTGTTTTTCATTCTATTTTTGATTTTTTAGTAGTTTTTGTGACTTCACATGATCATCAACCTAATAAAACACAAAATAACAAAAAGAAAATAAAATAGATATGATTAAATAACATTGGGTTGCCTCCCAACAAGCGCTTCTTTAGTGTCAATAGCTTGACAGTGAGCTCTCATGGAGCCTCACAGATAATCAGAGCAAGGTTGGAACCTCCCAACACCAAACTTAGAGTTTGAATGCGGGGGTTCAACACCAAACTTAGAGTTTGGTTGTAGCCTCCCAACACCAAACTTAGAGTTTGACTGTGGGGACTTTGGTTGACTCTGCAGTGAGAGAAGCTTTTCATGCTTCTTCTCCATGGTTACAGAAGGAGATCCTTGAGTTTCAAACACAAGGTTGTTTTTATTCAGTTGGAGGACCAACTCTCCTCTGTCCACATCAATCACAGCTCTTGCTGTGGCTATGAAGGGTCTTCCAATGATCATGGATTCATCCTCATCCTTCCCAGTGTCTAGGATTATGAAATCAGTAGAGATGTAAAGGCCTTCAACCTTTACTAACACGTCCTCTACTTGTCCATAAGCCTGTTTTCTTGAGTTGTCTGCCATCTCTAATGAGATTCTAGCAGCTTGCACCTCAAAGATCCCTAGTTTCTCTATTATAGAGAGTGGCATTAAGTTTATTCCAGACCCCAAGTCACATAGAGCCTTCTCAAAGGTCATGGTGCCTATTTTGCAGGGAATTAGGAATTTACCAGGATCCTGTTTCTTTTGAGGTAGTTTCTACCTATTCAATGCATTCAGTTCATTGGTGAGCAAGGGAGGTTCATCTTCCCAAGTCTCATTACCAAATAATTTGGCATTCAGCTTCATAATTGTACCAAGGTATTTAGCAACTTGCTCTTCAGTAATGTCTTCATCCTCTTCAGAGGAAGAATACTCATCAGAGCTCATGAAGGGCAGAAAGAGGTTCAATGGAATCTTTATGGTCTCTAGATGAGTCTCAGATTCCTTTGGTTCCTCAAAAGGATACTCCTTATTGGTCACTGAACGTCCTAGGAGGTCTTCCTCACTAGGATTCACGTCCTCCTCCTCCTCCCTTGTAGGTTCGGCCATGATGGTCAAATCAATGGCCTTGCACTCTCTCTTTGGATTTTCTTCTGTATTGCTTGGGAGAGTACTAGGAGGAGTTTCAGTGACTCTTTAACTCAGCTGGCCCACTTGTGCCTCTAAATTCCTAATGGAGGGCACTTCACCATTTTCACAAGCCCCAGATAATCCAGAGCCTACCCATGATCAAAAGTTAGAATTGAAACCTCTCCCTCCACATCTCAAATATGCTTATCTTGAGGATGAGCAGAAGCTTCCGGTCATTATTGCAAGGGAACTGACTGCTCAACAAGAACAGCAGTTACTTGATGTACTGAGGAAGCATAAGAAGGCAATTGGGTGGAGTTTGGCAGACATAGTGGGAATCAACCCTCAAGTATGCGAGCACAGAATATTTCTAGAAGAGGGAGCAAGACCTGTCCGTCAACCCGAAAGAAGATTGAATCCCACCATCTTGGAAGTTGTCAAAAAGGAAGTGACCAGACTATTGGAAGCAGGTATCATATATCCCATTTCGGACAGTGAATGGGTAAGCCCAGTACAAGTGGTGCCTAAGATATCTAGAGTCACTACAGTGAAAAGTGAGCATGGAGAGCTCATAGCAACTAGAGTTCAGAATGCTTGGAGAGTCTGCATTGATTACAGGCGTCTCAACCAAGCTACCCGTAAGGATCACTACCCACTTCCATTCATTGATCAAATACTGGATCGCCTGTCAGGTAAATCACATTATTGCTTTTTAGATGGTTACACAGGTTACTTCCAGATTCATATAGCTCTTGAGGATCAAGAAAAGACTACTTTTACATGTCCTTTTGGGACCTATGCTTATAAGAGAATGCCCTTTGGCTTGTGCAATGCACCAGCTACCTTCCAAAGGTGCATGATAAGTCTTTTCTTTGATCTTATTGAGGACTGTATGGAAGTTTTTATGGACGATTTTAGCGTTTATGGTGATTCTTTTAGCCTTTGCTTAGATGGATTATCTCGAGTATTAGATAGATGTGTTAACACAAACCTTGTATTGAATTTCGAAAAATGCCACTTTATGGTAAAACAAGGGATTTATTAGGACATGTGGTATCTAATAATGGTATTTCTGTAGACCCAGCAAAGGTGAATGTTATTTCTAGTTTACCTTACCCCTCTTCTGTGAGGGAAGTCCGTTTGTTCCTTGGCCATGCAGGTTTCTACCAGAGATTTATTAAAGACTTTAGTAAGGTGGCACTTCCCTTGTCCAGATTACTGCAGAAGGATATTGAGTTCGAGTTCAGTGAGGATTGCGAACAAGCATTTGATAAGCTGAAGACTGCTCTAACTCAAGCCCCAATTGTGAGAGGACCAGACTGGAGTCAGCCATTTGAAATCATGTGCGATGCTTCCAATCATGCAGTAGGAGCAGCGCTGGCTCAGCACGAAGGTAATGATCCTTTTGTTATTGCCTATGCGTCTAAGACTTTAGACACTGCCCAGTCCAATTATACTACTACTGAGAGAGAGCTTCTGGCCATTATTTTTGCTCTGGATAAATTTTGAGCCTATTTACTTGGTACTAGAGTAGTAGTGTATTCGGACCATGCAACTCTAAAGTATCTATTAGCTAAAAAGGAATCCAAACCAAGACTTATACGTTGGATACTGCTGTTACAAGAATTTGATTTAGAAATAAAGGATAGGAGTGGTAATCAGAATTTAGTAGGAGACCACTTGAGTCGCCTTGAACATATTAAGGATGATTCTACTCCTATAGATGATAATTTTCCTTTTGACAACCTGCAAGCAGTATCTGCGGTAATCCCTTGGTATGCACCTGTTGCTAATTATTTAGTTAGCCGCACATTTCCTCCACATTTTTCTAAACATCAAAGAGACAAGCTGAAAAGCGAGTCTAAATATTATATATGGGATGACCCATATTTATGGAGATGTGGCGCTGACCAGATAATTAGACGTTGTGTGCCTTAATCAGAATTCCAGTCCATTTTAGAGGCCTGTCACTCATCTGAGAGTGGAGGACATTTTGGCGCTCAAAGAACAGCTAGAATGATCTTATACTGCGGATTCTGGTGGCCTACTCTTTTTAGAGACGCTGCTGAGTTTTGTAAATCCTGCCCCCCATGCCAGAAATTTGGTAATATATCCAAGAGGGATGAGATGCCTCAACAATATATGCTCTTCTGTGAAATTTTTGATGTTTGGGGCATTGACTTCATGGGTCCATTTCCAAATTCTAATGGATATTTTTATATATTGTTAGCTGTGGATTATGTTTCCAAATGGGTAGAAGCAATTCCTACCCGCACTGATGATGCTAACACTGTTGTTTCCTTTGTGAGAAACCATATTATATGTCGCTTTGGATCACCACGAGCAATCGTGAGAGATCAAGGCACCCATTTTTGTAATAGGAGACTAATAGGATTGATGAAGAAGCATGGGATAATCCATAAAGTTGCAACAGCTTACCATCCCCAAACTAATGGGCAAGCCGAGGAATCAAACAGAGAAGTTAAGCGTATTTTGCAAAAGATAGTAATGCCTCACAGAAAGGACTGGAGCACCAGGCTACAAGATGCACTGTGGGCATATAGAACAGCATACAAGACGCCCATTGAGATGAGTCCCTTCCGCTTGGTTTATGGAAAAGCTTGTCATCTCCCAGTTGAAATAGAACACAGAGCCTTCTGGGCAGTTAAGGAGTGCAACATGGAAATTGAGAACGCCAGAGCTGAAAGGAAGTTGCAACTGCAGGAATTGGAGAACCTTCGCCTAGAAGCTTATGAGAACTCCAGAATTTACAAGGAAAAGATGAAAGTTGTGCATGATCAGAACATCAAGAAGAAAGAGTTTCAACCTGGAGATTTTGTCCTCCTTTACAAATCTCGACTAAGGCTCATGCCCGGTAAGTTGAGATCAAAATGGGAAGGTCCATACAGAGTAGAGAAGGCTGAACCGTACAGAGTTTATCACCTAAGCCATCCTTCAAGCTCTGAACTTATTAACGTCAATGGACAACGCCTGAAGCTGTACCATGGTGAGAAGGTGCAGAAAAATAAGGAGCTTGAGATCTTCCGCCTGGAAGATCCCCACATAGTAGCCGATTAAGCTAGTGGAGCGTCCAACTTACGGACGTTAAAGCAAAGTGCTTGGTGGGAGACAACCCACTGCGGTATGATCGTTCTTTTCTTCACTTTTAGTTTTTCTTCTTTAATAACTCTTCTCTTTATTAGTGCTTTCGTGCATTTGCATTTCATGTCTTCATATTTTTCTTTAAAAAAAAAAAAAGGGTTTTTCGCCGCGCGACGTGATCGCATCAACGACGCGTCCGCGTCGCAAAGAGGGTGGAGAAAATAATTAAACGAACAGAGAGTTCGGATGGAGTCGGGCTGGAGGCGTGCCAATGGCACAAATCAACCCATGCGACCGCGTCCCTGACGCGTTCGCGTCGCATGGGAAACCTAGCCTCCCACGCGACCGCGTTCCCCACGCGGCCACGTGCCCTGAATTTTCGACGCATAAAGGTGCACACTGAGATATTGTGCAGGAGTAGTGCTGGATTGGTGCTGGAAGCACAATCCTTTTCACGCGACCGCGTCACCCATTTTATAATGCACACTCATGCGATCGCGTGACCCACGCGATCGCGTCACCATAATTTGGTAATTAAAATAAATCGAACAGAGAGTTGTGCTGGAGCGAGGCTGCACTCGCGCCAGCAGTGTAACACGGATCACGCGACCGCGTGACTGACGCGATCGCGTCCCCTTACCTGACGCGCACCCACGCGAACGCGTGCCCCACGCGGCCGCGTCGCATGCGCCGCACAGCTCAACCTAAATTGCCAAATTATCTTATCTTTCTCTCCCCCAAATCCTAATTTTTCTTTTCCCTCCTTATTTCTTCCTTCCCCCTTCTATTTCACTTTTCACTCTCTATCTTTCTCACCACCATTAACAAGGTTTTACCTTCTTCTTCCTTCTTCTCTTTTCCATCATTCTTACTATATTATATACATTTTTATTTTCTTTTTCCTCTTTTTTCTTTTCACTTTTGTATTTCATTTTCTTCTTTCCCTTTTTACATGGTGCTAGAAAATTTTTGAGTCATTATCCCTCATTATATGCTTGTGACTTGTTACAATTTATTTGGCAATTATTATTATTTTTAAGGGGATTGCTTGCATGTTCAATTTCATACTTTTTATATCTTACTTACCATGCATGCCATGTGTTTGTGAAAAAGCCTATATAGCCCTCTGCACTTCTCTACATTACTTTACTCTACTATTCAATGCTTGCTTTTCACAAATTCTCCTTATTATTTTATTAATTAAATTCAATTGTCAATACAAACGTGATGGTTTGTTACGAAGTAATGCTTGGTCTATGCTACTCATGCCCTTTGCCAGCATGCCAATAAACACCTTGCATTCACTTGTTTTTATCTGCACTAGCTATTTTCCATTAATGGCTTTTCATATGTACTCGAGAGCATGTGTCAATGTCATCTACATTTTGCTGTGCATCATTCACCCTCTTTTTCGTTTCCTTCCCAGCTGTATGTCTCCTTAAATTTAATTTTCTTTCTCTCCTTCTTTCAGGATGGCCACCAAGAAAAGAAAGGAGAAAGCAACTTCCAAACCACCAGCAAGAAGAGGAACTAAAAGAGCATTAGTGACAGAGCCTTCTTCAACTACCATCAAGCCCTCAACAAAAAGAGTTAAGCGGAAAATAAAAGTTGACGAAAAGAAGAAAGCCTTTCCAGCAAAGGACACTGCGCGATTTTCCAATTGCTACTATGAGCAGATGTTCCCTATCATGGCAGAAAGGAATTATAACAATGAATACCTTCTTATCCTCCCGTCCAATATTGCCACCTTTGTTGAGCCGCAACTTGAGCGAAGACAATGGGGTTTTCTACGGAGACAGCCAAGGCAGGTCAATCTTTCTTGGGTAGTTGAGTTCTACTCCAACTTCTACATGCCGACCCTGCAGTCTGTTTATGTCCGGCAAAAGCAAGTCCCCATCACAGAAGAGGCCATTTAGCAAGCTCTGAATCTTCCCCCTATTCCAACAGGAATGGACGCTTTTCAAGAAGCTACCCTTCAGCACCAGAGATACCAATTCGACTGGGACTCCGTTCTCGGAGTCATCGCATTACCTGGCAGTCGTTGGATCTACGGATACCACCGTACCCGCCCTAAGGGAATCTTGGCTTCAGCACTTACCTTGGAGGCTCGCGTATGGGCGCAAATCATGTCCCATTACGTCTTTCCGAGCACTCATGAGTCCTCCTTCACTGCGGACATGGCTGTTCTACTATGGTGCATCCTTACAGACCAACCTCTGAATCTCTCAAGATATATCCGGAATGCTATGGAACACGTACGAATTGTGGGCAACTTACCTTTCCCCGCCTTGGTCTCAGATCTTGTCTCAGTAGCCGGAGTCTCCTACAGAGCTGGGGACACCAAAGCCATGCTTCCACGGGACGATCAGTATGTCCCTAACGGGAAATACCTCAGACTCTTAGCAGCCACTACAAGCCTTCCTACTGCTCCAGTTGAAGATAATCCTTCTTCAACACCATAAGCATCTACAACTGAGAAATTGCTCCAGCAGATAATCAAACGGTTGGATCGGCAAGAACAGAAAGCAAAGATGAGAGAGCGCCATAACGAGCGCTGATTCAAACACCTCAAGGAGCTACTCAAGGGACATTTCAGAGACTCCGACACCCCGAACTCCACTTCCTTCACCAGCACAGGGAGCCATGACGGCCCCGCCTGTGGAGATACTGCTACCAGCCCACCCCTGTTTCTGACAGATGGCACCGAGGACGGTGCAAAGCCTTAAGTGTGGGGAGGTCGGTCAGTACCTGACTTCCGGAGGTAATTTCTCTTCTCTGGCATCAATAATTAGGATATTTTAGTTAGATTTTCTTTCCTTTATAGAATAGAATAAATTGCATAGGTTAGGATAGTTGCATGCATGTTCTACTTGATTGAAAAGACAATAAGTTTCTTTTAAAAATCTATCTTTGGAACAAAATTTCACTAATTTTTCAAAACTTTTATGATAAATTTGCTTGAGTTGTATTTGGAACATGATATTTGAGTTAAAGAACACACAACCTGTGAAAGATTTGAGCCTTTATGAATGGTTACATTATTTAACCATAATTATTTCGTTCTTGTGTGTTTACTTCTCTATGATTGTAATCTATATTTTGTTTTATCTTATATGTCCAATAGTTATTATATTTGCGTGCTTGCACATGATTGAGGCCATTATTTGTTTAAACTCACTCATCCAAATTAAGCCTACCCTTTTCAATTACCTTTGTTAACCACTTTGAGCCTTTAATTCCCATTTGTTCGATATTTTACCACATTACTAACCTTAAGCCGAAAAACAATCGTATATCCCAAATTGAATCTTTAGTTAGCTTAAGATAGAATTGTGTGTGCTGGTTAAGTATGGGAAATTGTGGGAACAAAAGTTGTTAAGGGAATGTGTCGTGAAAATTTAAAGGGAATTTGGATACCTACTCATGTGAAACTACAAGAATTAAAAATCTATGTGCATTGACAAGCTTTATTTATAATATATATATATATATATATATATATATATATATATATATATATATATATAAAATAATAAATATGAAAAATCAATAAATAAGGGGACAAAATTACCCCAATATTGAATTCAGAATTCGAAGATCAATGCACATATGATAGAACCAAAAATATAAGTTGATACATGAGTATGGATTGAAAAAGGGAATTCTGGGTAGCTAGGTATGAACTTCAAAAGTTGACATTAAGTGTATACAAGTCATATTAGAGCTTGGGTTAATTAAAGATTCAATTTATTAGCTCACTTGACCAAATATACACCCCTGCCTATACCTTGGCCCTATTACAACCTTGAAAAGACCTCATGATGTTTGCATTGGTATATTAACTATTATTGATTGGTTCGGAGAAGAACAAAAGTTAGAAAGCATGATTAGAGAAGGATAGAGTGACCACCCTATACACTAGAGATCAGAGCGTACATACATTATCAGTGAGGGTTCAATGCTTGAATTTTCATGTTCCCTGCTTTCACGAGCTATTTTCTTGCACCTTTATCTGTTTTATTGTGTAATGATAAAATTAGTGGAATTTGATTTGTAATTGTTTTGAAGAGCTTATTTACTTTTGATTAAGAGGACAAGAATCATATAATTGCATTTATTTATATTATATATGTGTAGGTTTGCACTGCATTTCATGAGTTTCTACATGTTCATACTTATTTCCTTATCTCCTTCAATTAAGCATGAGGACATGCTAATGTTTAAGTGTGGGGAGGTTGATAAACCACTATTTTATGGTTTATATTGTGTTTAATTGTGTGGTTTTATCATGATCCATACCCACTTATTCATTAAATTAGCATGCATTTAGATTTCCTTCATGAATTTATTACATGTTTGAAAACTGCTTCCTAGAGACTTTAATTATTTATTTTTAATTCTCCTTTATTCCATTCGATGCCGTGATCTGTGTGTTAAGTATTTCAGACTTTATAGGGCATGAATGAGTTGGAGATTAGAAAGGAAGCTAGCAAAAATGGAAGAAACACAAGAATTTGAGGAGATAACCAGCGAGAAATGACGCGGTCGCATGGCTCACGCGACCGCGCGAAGGAGAGCAAATCGCAGTGACGCGGCTGCATGGCTCACGCGGCCGCGCGAATTGGAAAAGTTCTGGCGACGCGGTAGCATGGACGATGCGAACGCGTGGCGAGGAAAAGCGCGAATGACGCGTCCGCATGGATGACGCGATCGCATGACATGTGCGATCTGCATAATCTGCAGAATTCGTTGGGGGTGATTTTGGGCCCTATTTCGCCCAGTTTTTGGCCCGGAACAGCAGACTAGAGTCAGAGAACATGCAGAAATAATGAAGACATTCATTCATTCAGAGACAGTTTGAGATCTAGTTTTACTCTCTTAGGTTTTTCTCTAGGTTTTAGAATTTTAATTTTCAATTAGTCTTAGCATTGGAACATTCAGAAGAGTTATTTCCTCATCAAGACTTCATCATTCTAGTTTGTTTTCTTAACTTGGTTCCATTATTCTATGTTCCTTGTTTTGTTCAATTTTGTTATTTGAATACTTTTATGATTAATTAATGCAAGGATTATTTCTTTTTAATTCAATTTCAATTCCAATAATCATGTCTTCTTTTAATTCCCTTTCATGCGTTATGGATTCTTTATTTACAATGCATGAGTAGTTTCCTTACTTGATGGGGAGTAGATTAAAAGGAATTCTTAAGTTAGAAGGATTGAAAGAAAAATTTGTAATTGGGCTAAATGTTGGATTGCTATCCTGTCACCAACGCCAATCCCTTTGAACTAAGTGGGTTGCAACTTGTGAACAGATTTGGCATTCCAGCTTGTTTGACTTTCCCTTACTTGGTAAAGGATAACCAAACAGAACAACCATTAATTATAAATTAATCTTATATTCACTCCACCAATAATAGAAATTCCAACCAATCAACTCCCAGTCAAGGCTTTTATTCATATTATTTAAACTTCCTCAATTTACATTCTAATTTACTTAGCTCAACTTCTTGGGACATCTTATTAATAAGGTAGCACACTTTTCTGCAACTCGTTGGGAGACGACCTGGGACTTAAAACTCCCAATAATTTTTAATTTAATTCTCTGTGACATATTTCTAAATTGATAGGTAGATTTTTGGTGAGTTAAGAACTATACTTACAACGTAACCATTTAATAATTTTTAATTCACCAGCTTCTGCGTCTCATCAATAACCTTCAATTATCAATTGATCTTGAGAGAATTCCATCAAGGATAGGGCTTCCAACTAATCTACTCCCGGTCAAGGTTTTTATTTAAATTACATAAATTCTCCAATTTAATTTCCTGTTTATCAACTCAAACCATTTTTTAGAAAACATCTGATTAATAAAATAACACACCTTTCTGCAACTCGTTGGGAGACGACCTGGGATTCATACTCCCAGAATTTTAATTTTAGTTTTGTGACAACCCTTCTAAATTGATAAGTGGATTTTTGGTTGGTTAAGAACTGTACTTGCAACGTATCTCTTATAACAAATTTTTAACTCGCCAATTTCCGCCACGTCAATTTTTGGCGCCATTGCTGGGGAGTTGCAATAGAGTGCTAAGTTATTGATTGGGATTTATTTATTTGCATTTTCTTTTACTTTTGCTACTATGAGCTGCATGTTTCATTCGTTAAATGACGCGTTCACTTCCTGATCCAAGCTTGCCAGTATTTGACCTTGAGATTGAAAGAACTATTTCACGTATAAGGCAAGCTCAGCGTCGGTTAGTCCTCTCTGAGGGCGGATCTGAAACGTCACTCAAGGAAGAAACAAGCTCCCGTTCTACTAATTTGGTTGATTCACGTGCAGGAGACATGGCAGAACCTAGGAGAGTTAATATCCAGGAGGCTGGAGCCCCTGATTTCACAATGCAACCGTTTCAAGCGCATCACCCAGCAGTGGCCACAGATTTTGAAATAAAGACTGCACTGCTCAACTTGATGCCTAAGTTTCATGGCTTACCTGCTCAAGAGCCTATCAAGCACCTGAGGGATTTCCAAGCAGCCTGTTCTACTGTCAGGCGCGATGGTGCAGATGAAACTTCTATTTTGTTAAAAGCTTTCCCGTTCTCTCTTGAGGGAAAGGCAAGAGAGTGGTACTACACTCAACTTACAGCAACTGTTTTTGACTGGGATATGCTTAGAAGAGCATTTTTGGAAAAATTCTTTCCAGCTGAAGTTACTGATAAACTAAGGAAAGACATTTCCATGATTGTTAAGGATGAATCCGAGACTCTCTATGAATACTGGGAGCGCTTTAACAACCTTCTGGAAGCATGCCCCCACCATATGATTGACAAGATAGTGTTGCTCAGCTACGTCACACAAGGCATGAGGCTCCAAGATAAGACCACATTGGAAAGTGCTAGCAATGGGTCTATGAAAAAGTACAAGACCACTGATGAGGCATGGCAATTGATCAGCGACTTAGCTAAATCTACTAGGAATCACAGGCAGAAATAAAGCCGGTCAAAAACTGTTGCAGAAGTATCCTCTAGCAGAGAGACTTCTGCTCTAACTCAAAGTATCTGCGAAATAACCAACTTACTGAAGTAGATGCAGTTGAGTCAACAACAAGCTCAGCAAACTCAGCCCTCTCCACCACAGCAAAGCCAACAGTTGGTTTCACAAAGAGTGTGCGGGATCTGTACTGATTATAGCCATTATACTGATGAATGTCCGCAGCTCCAGCAGGAAGACAACACTGTAGCAGCCACTTATAACTTTTATGACCGCCCCAATCAAGGATAAAATCAAGGTGACAGTTACAACCATGGATGGAAGGACAATTCTAACCAGGGTTGGAGAGATAATTCTAACCAGAATTGGAAGGACAACAATAACAGAGGAGGCAGAGACAATCAAGGAAATCAGAGGTGGAATAATAACAATAACAGGCAGCAGAACCAGCCTTACAGAGCACCTCACATGAGGCAATTCCAAGGACCACAGCACAACCAATAGCAGACCTCTCAGATCACTTATCCCTCTTCATCTTCTAATGATGAGTTACTACAATCTATTGATCGGAGACAGCAAGCCATGGAAAACAACCTTACTTCTACTTTAAATGGTCTGAACTCTACCTTACAAGCTCTCGTATCACAGATTGGGTCACTAAATAATTCCAACAACCAGCCTTTGAGCTCCAGCGGAATTCCCTCTCTACCATTGCCCAATCCAAAGGGTGGTATCAATGCCATCACCCTAAGGTCCAGAACCACACTGCAAGAGAGGAATCAGGAAGAGCCAATTCCATCAGAACACGACTCAGCTGAAGAGGTGGTAGAAGTAGAGGATGCTGAAGAGGAAGATGAGATACAAGACATGGGTGAAGAAGTAGACGCTCAACCACAGAAGGAAGCACCAAAAGAGGCAGACCCTGCAAGAAACGCCCTCCCTATTCCATTTCCACAAATTGCAAGGAAGCCCAGGAAGCAGATGGAACTTGATCCCAAAATGGTAGAAATATTCAAAAAGGTTGAGGTAACTGTTCCCCTTTTTTATGTTATTCAGCAGGTACCTAAATACGCAAACTTTCTAAAAGATTTATGTATACATAAAGACAAAATTAATGAATTAGAAACTATTCCTTTAGGTAGTTCTATATCTGCCTTAATGGGAGGTATACCTGAAAAATGTAGTGATCCAGGCCCATGTATGGTCAATTGTACTATTGGTGGTGTGATATTTTCTGACTGCATGTGTGATTTAGGAGCATTTGTTAGTATAATGCCTTTGTCTATATATGATACTGATAAACCACTATTTTATGGTTTATCTTGTGCTCAATTGAGTGGATTTTATCAACTCTTTACCCACTTATTCATACTATTTGCATGAGTTTACATTCTCCTTCTTGATTTTGTGCTATGATTGAAAATATGCTTCTTTGACCTTATATTTGCTAATATTAATCCACTCTTATTACCATTAGATGCCTTGATATGTGTGTTAAGTGTTTTCAGGGATTACAGGGCAGGAATGGCTTAGAGGATGGAAAGGAAGCATGCAAAAGTGGAAGGAATACAAGAAGTTGAAGGAACTGCAAAGCTGTCCAGCTTGACCTCTTTGCACTCAAACGGTCATAACTTGAGCTACAGAGGTCGAAATGATGCGGTTCTAATTGCGTTGGAAAGCTAACATCCAGGGCTTCGATTTGATATATAATTTATCATAGCTGCCCCAAAGTTAGGTGATGCAAACGCGTGAATGACGCATCGCATCAGCGAATTACAATCCGCGCGAACACGTGGACAATGCCTCCGCATCACTTTCCCGCGACCTGAACGTAACAGAAATTGCTGAGAGTGATTTCTGGGCTATTTTTGACCCAGTTTTTAGCCCAGAACACACAGATTAGAGGCTATAAAGTGGGGGAATGCATCCATTCATCATCATGCCTTCATATTCACAATTTTAGGATCTAGATGTAGTTTTTAGAGAGAGAGGTTCTCTCCTCTCTCTTAGGATTTAGGATTTTAGGATTTCTATTAGTTTAGTTCAATTCATCTTCAGTCACAGGTTCGATATTCCTTTTATTTTATATTTCTCTTTTACTTTCAGATGCTTTAATGCTTGTATTAGTTATGTTGCCTAATTGGCTTATGAACCATCCATGTTAAGGATTCTCTTTATTTGATATAATTTGAGGTATTTCAGAATTATGATTGCTTTTCTTCATTTATATAAATAATTTAGATTTTTCCCTTTTGGATTTGGTTGAGTCATTGGAGACACTTGAGTTATCAAACTCATTATTGATTGAAAATTGGAATTCTTCAAGAATTAATTCGAGTTCCAATAACTCTAACTTTTCCCAAGGAAAGATTAGGACCTAAGGAATAAAAATTAATTCATCCACTTAACTTACCTTCATAGTTAGAGGTTAA
Source organism: Arachis hypogaea (assembly GCF_003086295.3). Lineage (NCBI taxonomy): Eukaryota > Viridiplantae > Streptophyta > Magnoliopsida > Fabales > Fabaceae > Arachis > Arachis hypogaea. Next base: position 85,551,839 of record NC_092053.1, read on the forward strand.
CAAAGTGGGAGAAAAATCCAATTCTCATTACAATTGATAAGGATAACCAGGATAGGACTTTCAGTTTTCATACCTTGCCAAGAGTCTATTTTATAGTTATTTATTTATTTTATTCTTCTTATCATTCAACATACTGCTTCCTTACTTTCAAAACCCCCAATTTACAAGACTCATAACCAATAATAAGAACATACTTCCCTGCAATTCCTTGAGAAGACGACCCGAGGTTTAAATACTTCAGTTATCAATTTTTAAGGGGTTTGTTACTTGTGACAACCAAAACTTTTGTATGAAAGGACTATTGTTGGTTTAGAAACTATACTTGCAACGAGGATTTATCTGTGAATTTCTAGACCACGCAAAAGTTCTCTCATCAAAATGGCGTCGTTGCCGGGGAATTGCAAACGTGTGCCTTATTATTGGTTATTGTAAATATTTGCTTTTTTTGCTTGTTTTATTTGGTTTTTATTTTTGTTTTTATGTTTTCTTTTTCGTAAATTAAGAGGTTATTGGTTTTTATTTAGTTATTAAAAAAAAATTTTTCAAAAAAATTTTTTCTTGGTGTTCATCTTGATCTTCAAGTTGTTCTTCGTGTTCATCTTGACTTTCAAGTTGTTCTTAGTTGTTTTCTTCATTTTGATCTAAAAATTTTCAGTGTGGTGCCATTTTATTGTTTTTCTCTTTCCTCATTAAATTCAAAAATTCAAAATTTAAAACTCAATTTTCAAATTTCAAATTTCAATTTTCAAAATTCAAATTTAAAAATTTAAAATTAAAATCTCAAATTTCAAAATCTAAAATTTCAAAATTTAAATCTTTTTCAAAAAAATCATATCTTTTTCAAAATCTTATCTTATCTTATTTTAAAAATCAAATTTCAATATTTAAATTTCAAATTTCAAATTTCAAATTTCAAAATTCAAATTTAAAAAATTTAAAATTCAAAATTTCAAATTTCAGATTTCAAAATTTAATTTTCAAATTTCAAAATTTAATTTTCAAATTCAAAAAATTAAATAACCTTTTAATTTAAATTTGTTTTTATTTTCGTTTTTAATTATTATTAGCTACCATGAATTCTCACCCCTCTCGCTTTGAGTTTGGTTCTAAATCCATTGAAAGGAGTGGAAGCTATAACAGGAATATGCATCAAGGTCTAAGCAATCAAAGATGGATGGAGCCAAGAGGATCTGATCAACCCTTTAGGCAACAACACCCTCCAAGATATCATGGGCAAGGACCACTCAACACTGCATACCAAGCTGATAGATATGGTGGACCCCCTTGTATTTACCAACATGCCCCACCCTGTGCTTATAGACCGTCCTCTCAACATAGCTTTGAACCACGAAACTCACAAGCCTCTTTACACCATTCACCTCCATATTGTAACGACCCAATTTTTAATATGTCTAGATCATACCAGAAACTGAGCGCTACCAATTTGTCTTCCTAATTATTATCTATTATTTATCATATGATCCTGATTCGTTGTTAAAAACGTAGTTAATTTGCGAGGTACTTTTTTTTTAAAAACGCTTGGATTAATAAACAGAATCATTAATAATCAAGTCACAAATGATAACAGATAATACAGTTATAAACAACCACACATAACTACATCACAAGTAGTTGACAATATTCGGTGATCCAGCCTTTATTAGAGTATAGACTTTTAGTTAGAACACCCCTAGATATAGCTAAATAATAACTATATACATATATATACATACAATATCCCAGGTCCTGACCTGTTCAAGAAGTCCCTAAGCTGGCACCCAGGCTAACCTAGACTCTATACTCACCTAGTCCCTCTAAACTACTAAAGCGAGGGAAAGTACGTTCTAGGTCTTCAAAACTCAAGTCAGGTAGAACGTCATCAAAATGTAGGACATCATCTGCTACTCCTCTACAGGATCAGACATTGCCATAGGACGTCTCTTTGGTACCTCATGAAGTAGCCACACAACAGGAGTCTCGTACACAGGATTTAGGTTAAAGTTCACATACAAACGAGGTGTAGACATCGGCTGGTCTCACAGTATATACATATAAACAGAGAATGATATTCACCCTAGGTTCAGAAGACTACCTAGAGCGGAATCCTTTTTATAAACGGTTGTCAACGAACTACAGAAAGGAACTCTTGCTTCCATTTGAAGAGGGAAGGGAGAGAGAAGGGGTAAGAACTGGGGAGTTCTTAGTAGGGTCGGGGTTATTAGTTAAGTTCATTAATTATATGTTGTTTTGCAAACGAATGGCAAAATACAGAAAGCAGTAAATAGAAGAAGAAGATAAATAGAGGAAATAGAGAAATAAAAAACAGCACACAAACAGAAGGATACAAGAAAATACAAAACAGACACAGAGAATAGAATACAAACAAGGAAAGCATACATTCATACCACAATCATAACAAAGGAAATGCACAACCAAGTATGATGCATGTCTGTCCTATGCAGGCCATAAGCTCACGTGTCGGTTTACACCCTGCAGCCCGACATTACCCAGGAACTAGTCCTAGATATGGCTTATTCTCTGTAGGTGAACTTCGGCCTACAGAAATAGCACTCCCGTAAGTGAACTTCGGCTTACAGGAATACTCTAAGCACAACACAACAACTTTCTGTAGGTGAACTTCGGCCTACAGAAATAACACCTCTGTAAGTGAACTTCGGCTTACAGAAAAAGTCTAATTAAAGCACAACAACTTTCTGTAGGTGAACTGCGGCCTACAGAAATAGCACCTCTGTAAGTGAACTTCGGCTTACAGAAATCACAACTCTCTGTAGGTGAAATTCGGCCTACAGGAGCAACACCTTGAGATACACAATTGATATTCACTGTAGGTGAACTTCGGCCTGCAGGAATAACAACTCACTGTAGGTGAACTTGGGCCTACAGGACCTCTAGGGCCAACAGAAAAGCAGCAGATGAATATACAAATATCTCTGGAGTTGCCTTAACTCAACAAATGACCTTTCAACAGGCCCTCTACTTGTTCTCTATTCTCTTTATCATATTACTCTTTTCACTTTGTCTTTTTACTCTGCTCTGATTACTCTGTTCTCTGTATCTCTTTACTTTTTCTGATTACTCTTTCCTCTGTATCTATATTACTCTTTTTCTCTTTATCTCTTTACTTTACTCTGGTTGCCCTGTTCTCTGTGTTTCTCTACTCTGCTCTGATTTCTCTATTTAACGTATGTATTTAAAGCTTATGTAAATTTCGGTATGAATAGTTAGTCTGTCCCAAGTATAGGTTTATTAAGTCTATACTGAAACAGTTTAACTTTTCATATAATACCTAACCCTAGTCGAAACTCAAGAACTAACTATGTTGCCCTAGTTCGTTCACTAATCTCTGTCTGTTTTTCTGTCATTAAAACTTTACAGAATTTTCTTTGGTTTTTATCTTTTCTTTAACTTTTTAACTTTTCTTTATCTTTGCCTCACTATCATGTTATTACCACTCCCTAAGTGTTTTATGAAGGTAATTATGAGATTCTGCGCTTAAAGTTGTCTTTCTAAAGCTTTTAAAGAAAATTGCCTTCTTCGTATTATTTTATTATTTTTATTAAAATATTATTTTTAATTAAATATTATTATTTAATATTTTATTTTTATTTATTATTTTATCATTAATTTTCGAAAATTAACTTACCTTTTACTTTTAACCTTTAAAATTCACTTCTTACCACACGTAACTTTTAATATTTCTACTTTTACCACCCTAGCTTCCAGAAATTACCATATAACCCCTTAACCACCAAAAATTTTACTTCCTTGCCCTTTCTAAGATCTAAAAGGTGTTCTTCAATATTCTTCATCACACTCAAAGTGTTCTTCGTGTTCTTCGTAAATTCTTCAGATTCTTTCTCTGTTTTTACCCATTTTTCAGTCTTTTCAGCAACCGATTTTTACCAAAATTCAAAATAAATTTCCAGCCACTAAAACCCCATATTTTTTACATGATTTTAACACAAATTGAACCCCAATTTAAGCTCTAGGGTTTCATTTTCCAGCAGCCACAAGAACATACATTCATAGCTTGAATGTCATCAAATTTCATCAAATTTTCACGAAAATTTCAACAAGAATTACTCATACAAACAATCAATTTCAAGCACTGCCAAACCATATCATAATCACACAACTCAAACACAATCAATCAAGATTAAATTCGTCAATCCCTACCTGGTTTTGCTGCTCCTAATTTAGTTAGACTTTCAGGTGGTCCTTAAGCACTTTTTCCTCCTAAATCACATTAAGAACAACTTTAAATCCAAAAACTCTCAACTGACCATATCTCACTCAGTATGTTAGGAAGATATATCTCACCTTAGACTTGCTGGAAATTCACGTTTCTTGGCCCTCAAGTCAAGTTAAGCATTATTCCTAAGGAAGAACATCAAGAAAACACATGTTTTGCATGGTTTTCCTTGAAAACCGAATTGAAATAGGAGGGAGACAGCCATCTCACCTTATTTCCATCCTTGATAAGTTACATGGTTATGTAGAGGAAGAAGAGAGGATCATTTTGGTGAAATCGGAGTTTTGATTTGAATTTTAGTTCAGAAGAAATCAAGCTTTGAAGATTAAGTGTTCATGAAAGTTTCTCTCTTTTCTCTCTTGTTATTTTTGGCCAAAATGAAGAAATGAGACAGCCTTGGAGGTCTTGGGGGTGTAAGGTGAGTTGTGATTGGTTGGCTTGGAGGTGGATTAAAATAATATTAAAATATCTCTGGTGTACAACTACTAAAACTAGGTGTATCGGAACACTCATAAAAACATCTCTAAAAAATCGGAATCAAAACTGCCAACCGATACGGTTCAAAAGCTAGGTTCTTCCCGATTGGATTATCAAGCTTGCTTCAGAGGAGGTTCTAGCTTATGAATGACATAATGATAATGAGGATTGAGATGCTTGATGATATATCAGAGGTGTTTCCTTTACTGATCTTCCGGAAAAATCCGTACTTTCAGAAAAGATCTCATGTACTCGAAAATCAGGGTTGTTACACATATGACCCTAACCCGTATCCACCATACCAACCACCTTATGAACCATATGAACCATATATAGAACCACCCAAATTCCAACCCAATTACTCCTAAGAACCACCACCTTCATATGCACCATATCCATATCCATCAATCCAAGAGCCTTATGGTCCTACTTATGATATCCAAGCGCAACAAGAATCACAGGATCGTCACAAGGAAATATTAGAATCAAGTGGATCGTCAACAAGAATCACAAGATCGTCACAAGTGGATCAATTTCTTGCAACTCTATACCAATTGAATCAAGCAATAAATCAATTATCTTCCCGACGTTCGGACACTCAAGAAACCCCCATGGCTTCATGTAGACAATCTAATGAAGAACGTAGCATGAAGGAGATATTAGAAACCCAGTGGACAGTACGGAGCATGACTTTGTACTGGAACAAATGGAAGAAGCTATAATTATTGAAGAGGAAAAAGTGGTTGCAGACTTAGGAGATGCTGACCCTCCATGGGAAAGTCAGGTTATGGAACCTCCTTCCAAGGCAATTGAACTTGATGCTGAGGAGGGTGTACAACCTCTAAGGCATAGCCTGGTTGAAGACCTTGAAGAGGTTGATCAAGTTATGGAGATTCAAGAAGAAGAAGCACAACCTCCTATGCCCTTGGTAAGTAATGAAGAAGAGATTGAATTGGAAGAAAGCTACCAAGAGGAAGAGGTTGAAATTAAAGAAGTTTGCAAAGAGGTGGAAGTTGTCAAAGAGCACAAGGGAGTGGAGCTTGAAATCACCTTGCCAAAGTTATTGGAGACCCCTCCCCCTAAGTTGCCATCATCCTTCACAACATTCAAGTGGGTAAAATTCATATCCCTTAGCTTTCTAATCCCACTTGAATATGGGCTACTGGAGACGGATGGTCAACTTAGAGCTCTTTGTGGCATTAGGAGTAAGAGGAAGATTTCCAGTGGTAAGAATTGTCCTGCAAGGTTCATTATGGTTGGAAGCTTTAAGTTTAAACGCAAAGGTTGGTGTAAAGCTCAACTAAATAGGTCTAGGAAGTTGTTTGGCCACTTTAGTGAGAATTCAGATTGCTTGCTACCCGGATGGAATCATAATGATCAACAAGCATACGGGTGCAAAAGCAAGATTTGGGACCCCGAAATTCATTCTAGCAATCAACACTCTTGGGGCCTTGTCACGTGCTTTAACTTGCTTGAAGGCTTTCTATGCCTAGTTTGGGATCCCGGAGGCAATTGGAATTACAAACATTGGTGGAGATTTCTGATGCACGAAAAACTTGTCTCATAACAAATTTCCTTCGGCAAGTGTACCGAATTTGTCGTCAAGTAAAAACTCACAATAGAGTGAGGTCGAATCCCACAGGGATTGATTGATCAAGCAACTTTAACTAGAGGAATGTTCTAGTTGAGCGAATCAGAATTTGAGTTGAGAATTGCAGAAAATTAAATGGCGGGAAAGTAAATAACAGAAAAGTAAATGCTGGAAATAAAGAGCTGAATGTAGATGACGGAAAGTAAATTGCAGAATCTTAAATGGGAATGGGGTAATTGCTCATAAAAGTAAATGACAGAAATTAAAGAGAATGGGTAAGATCAGAAATGGGGAGTTCATTGGGCTAAGGAGATGTTGCATTCTCCGGATCAATTTCATTTTCATCTCTTCCTCAATCAATGCACTCATTGATCTCCTTGGCAATCTTAAGTGATCGAATTACAATTCCTTGTAATTCAATCTCTCAAATCTTGATCAATAGCCAATTCCTTGGTCAATTGCTCATGAGAAGAGATGAAGTATGGTCACTGATTATACCATATGCATTTCCCAAATCAAGTGTTGAGAGGATTATAGTCACATATCCATCCAAATCCAATTTGGTCCAGCATGAGAAAGCATTTCTAGCATGATCTCTTCATTCCTCTTTCAAGGTTCAGAAGAGATCCAAGTTTGAATAGCTTCTTTTCCAAGATAACTACCCAATTGGATGAAGATCAAAAGCTTTCAAGTAAAATCAAGAGAAAAGATAGAAGAAGAATAATGAAAACTAGTATTGATCCATCAAATTACAACAGAGCTCCCTAACCCAATGAAAGGGGTTTAGTTGTTCATAGCTCTGGAAAATGAAAACAAAGATGGAGAATACATTATGAAACTAGAAGTGCAGAGAAGGTAAAATACAGAGAGTAGTTCTATGCCAAGAGGCTCCCTATAATTTCCAACTCTCTTTTCAATTCAAAGCTACTCCTATATATACTACTCTTCTGATTTTCTAGTTGGCTCTTCAAGTCTTGGGTATGGGCCTTTGGATCTTGAGTTTGAAGCAGTTATCTTCTTCATTGGGCTTGGCTTTACTTGCAGAGAGAAAGTGTGAAGTGGACAGAGACTTTAGCTCAGGACGTTAGTGGTGTTAACGTTCTGTGAAAATATGGGTTCGAGAACGTTAGTGATAATTACCTTTTTCACTAACGTTCCTCACCAAAGTAAGAGCCATATTAACTTCAACGTTAGTGGCACAAACGTTTCCACTAACATTGCCTCTATGTCCTTCGCACACGTTATTGGGACTCACCTTTCCCAGTAACGTTGAGAAGTCTCCCCCTTCCTTACGTTAGAGTCCACGTTAACTTAGTTAACGTGGCTCTTTTAACGTAGGCTTGTCAACCTTCGAGAACATTTGTGACACTTACCTTTGTCACTAACATTCCAATGTGCCCTTAGCTCCCACGTTCGAGTCCACGTTAACTAGGTTAACGTGGCCTCTAACGTGGCTGTGCTAGCCATCTCCAACGTTAGTGACAAAGGTGAATGTCACTAACGTTGGCTCATCATCTCTCCTCCTCACATTAGCTTCCACGTTAACTAAGTTAACGTGGCTCATTGTGGCTTGTGTGGGCTCCTTCCAATGTTAGTGACAATGTTAGGTGTCACTAACGTTGGCGATCACCTTCCTTCTTCACGTTAGCTTCCACGTTAACTAGGTTAACGTGGGAGTTAACGTGGCTTATTGGGGCTTGAGTGGGTTAATCCCAACGTTAGTGATAATGTTTGGTGTCACTAACGTTATCGATCACCTACTTTCTTCACGTTAGCTTCCACGTTAACTAGGTTAACATGGGAGTTAACGTGGCTTATTGTGACTTGGCCAACGTTAGTGACAAAGTTGAATGTCACTAACGTTGGCTTCCTCCTTTACTTCTTAACGTTAGAGGCCACGTGGCTCTTAATGTGGCCACTTATGAGCTTGGTCCAACGTTAGTGATAATGTTAAGTGTCACTAACATTGGCTCCCTTTCCTTTCTTCCACGTTAGAGTTCACGTTAACTTAGTTAACGTGACTCTTAACGTGGGCAATGATGGCTTTGAGAGCGTTATTGGCAATTACTTTTCTCATTAACTTTGCAAGTTACTCCCATTCCACGTTAGTGTAACTAACGTAGCCACTAATGGGGTTCTTCTTTGCTTCCTTTGTCCTGAAATCAAGCAATCAAGTGCATCAAAGTTCTGGTCCAAGTCATGGGAAATGCAACATCAATTTTGTCATAAAATTCATGCAAAATCCTCATGAAATCATGTAAAGTGCACAATGTATGCTTGAATCAAGATGTAAGTGAATATCTACCCAAAACTAGCTTATTTTCTAAGGAAATGCATGAAACTACCCTAAAAACAGTAAAGAAAAGGTCAGTGAAACTGGCCAAAATGCCCTGGTATCACAACACCAAACTTAAAGCTTGCTTGTCCCTAAGCAAGTACTGGAACAAGAGAATGATGAATGGAATGCTAAGAGAAATGAGTCATTCTTGTGGAGGTCATGCCCCTGGTTTTATGGTGGTTTTATGCATAGCAACTTAGATTCATTCCTGGCTTTCAGACCTTTATCATGTCCTAGAATACTCACTGTGATTGCATCCCATGAGACTTTTATTCATTGATCCTTTTATTGTTATTTCAGGGCTTATTTGTGTTCTTAGGCTAAATGCTCTGTAAGGGGGCGACTTTTTAAAATAAGCTTTCAGCCAACACTCCCGAACCAGTTGGTTCAAGGTGCTAGGTGTTAAGACACCCCTAAGAACTTACTCCCTCAAGTCTCTTTCCCCCATACATACACACCACAGGCATATAGTTTATTTATTTTCTTTTCTTGAGACCTTGGTGTCCAGGACCTCTTTGGGTTACTAAATGCTCTGTAGTGAAGGTTACTCTTGATAGTGGACTTTCAACTGATAATCCCGAGTTAGTTAACCCAAGTTACCAAGTGATAAGGCACCCCTAAGAGCTTATTCATCCAAGTAGATCCCGCACACAGGAGCACCACAGACACATGCCTCAAGATTAAAACCATTGGTGCCTAGCCTTATTGCTTACTCTTTTTCTTTTATTTTTCAACCTTTATTGTTCTTTCCCTTTTTCTCATTAGGATCTTCTTATTTAGCTAGTCTCATAGGGTGTATTCAAAGCATATGATTCAGGACAGATAGTTGTCTTCCCACCTTATGGTTGAACCAACTTAGCTAACTTATGACTATACCATAAACTCATGAACTTACTCCATAGTATGAACTCCTCTCTGGTCTTTTAAAACACTCATTCTCTTTTTTATTTGATTCAAAGGGACAAGCATACAAGTAAGCAAAGTACGGATACAGTGACATAAAGACTAGCAATCATAGACCTCTTCAACCAAAAATTTAAAAGACAGAATTGAAAAAGGTTCCAATTAACGAGTCACTATTGATCAAAAGTGCATTCGGACTTTCAATTTTCAACATTCTAAGTACAATGGAATTAAGTAACAATACAACCTTCGGGTGATGATTTCTAGTTGCCTTCTTTTTTTTTTGTCACCATCCTAGTCCTTGCTACCTCACTTCTTTGGGTGAAGGTGCACCATTTCCTCATAAGATTCCTGCAAAGTTATTGGAAGTTGCTTGTTCCCAAAGTACTTGAGAAATAGTTAGCTTGCATGTATGCTTGTGACTTTTGAACTTAATTTGGTGTGTGAACACCAAACTTAGTTCCTTGCCCAGTGCAAAACATTGCATATATGCAGAGAACCTCATATCTTGTTATTAACAAACAATGATTACCTAAAGTCTAACTACATCTAAGTGGTTTCCCTTGATTGGTTGGAGCTAGCAATGTTCTTTGGGAGTGGAGTGTGATTCTAACTAATATCCTTTGGTGGAACACCAAACTTAGAATTACACTTTCACTCTTAGTTTGTGTTGGTGTGGAACACCAAACTTAACTCCTCGCAATACAGGGGAAACATCTTATGACCTTTATTGAAATAAAGCTGAAAAGGAAACTACCTGAGGTTGGGTTACCTCCCAACAGAGCGCTCTTTTACCGTCGCTAGCTCGACGATTCCTCCTTTACCTGAGATGATACTGTACTCTGGGGTTTTCCCCCATGTTGCCCAGATAATACTTGAGTCTTTGTCCGTTCACTGTAAAAGTCCTATCTGAACCTTCATCCATGATTTCGATGTGTCCATATGGCGAAACTTTTGTGACAAGAAAAGGGCCGGACCACCTTGATTTGAGTTTTCCTGGGAACAGTCTCAATTTGGAATTGTAAAGGAGTACTCGCTACCCCTTTTCGAAACTCCTGGGTGCAAGATGCAGGTCATGTCTTCTCTTTGCCTTCTCTTTATACATCCTGGTATTTTCATAGGCTTGTGACCTGAATTCCTCCATCTCTTGCAGCTGCAAGATCCCCTTTGCACCAGCAGCAATGCTGTCAAAATTTAGTATCTTGATAGCCCAGAGAGCTTTGTGTTCCAGGTCCAGTGGTAAATGACAAGCTTTCCCATACACCAGTTGATATGGGGACATTCCAAGTGGTGTTTTGAATGCTGTTCTGTATGCCCAAAGAGCATCATCCAGCTTCTTCGACCAATCTTTTCTTGATGCAACCACAGTCTTTTCCAGGATCCTCTTAAGCTCTCTGTTGGATATCTCAGTTTGTTCACTTGTTTGGGGATGGTAAGGCGTGGCTACCTTGTATTTTACCCCATATCGTAGGAGAAGAGCTTCTAGTGGTCTGTTACAAAAATGGCTCCCTCTATCACTCATGAGTGCTCGTGGGACTCCAAACCGGCTAAAGATATTCTTCCTGAGGAAGTTCATGACCACCCTGTTATCATTCGTTGGGGTTGCAATAGCCTCTACCCACTTGGAAACTTAATCCACTACTACCAAGATGTACTTGTTTGCATATGAGGTTGGGAATGGTCCCATGAAATCGATTCCCCACACATCAAACAATTCTAGTTCCAAGATGAAATTTTGTGGCATCTCATTTCTTTTGGGCAAGTTTCCAGATCTTTGGCATTCATTGCAGCTCTTTACTAGTTCTTTGGCATCCTTGAAAAGGGTGGGCCAGAAAAATCCGCTTTGTAACACCTTTGCTGCAGTTCTGTCCCTCCAAAGTGGCCTCCATAGCATGAGCCGTGGCAATTCCATAGGACCTCTCGTCCTTCTTCTTCCGAAACACATCTCCTAAGGATTCCATCTGAACACTTCTTGAAGAGATATGGCTCATCCCAGACAAAGTATTTTGCATCATTCATGAGCTTCCTTTTTTGATGTTTATTGATCTATGGAGGTAAGGCCCCAGTTGCCTTGATGTTGGCAATGTCTGCGAACCATGGTGCTTTGTGAACTGTCATCAACTGCTCATCAGGGAAGAGCTCGTTCACACTCGTATCATGTGCTCCACCTTTATCCTGAGGAATCCTGGATAGGTGATCTGCTACCTTGTTCTCCACTCCTTTCTTGTCTCTGATTTCAATATTGAATTCCTGCAGCAATAAGATCCATCTTATTAGTCTTGGTTTTGATTCTTGCTTGGCAAACAAATATTTAAGTGCTGTGTGATCTATAAAAACAACCACTTTAGTACCAATGAGATATGATCTAAACTTGTCAAATGCAAAAACTATTGCTAGTAACTCCTTTTCAGTAGTGGTATAATTTCTTTAAGTATCATTAAGGATTTTGCTAGCATAGTATATCACATGGACTAAGTTGTCTTTTCTCTGTCCTAACACTGCCCCAATTGCAAAATCAGATGCATCACACATCAATTCAAACGGTAATTTCCAATTAGGTGGGGAAATGATAGGAGCAGAGGACAACCTCATTTTCAAATTTTCAAAGGCTAACATGCATGTTTCATCGAAGATAAATGGTGTATCAGATACAAGGAGATTGCTTAAGGGTTTGGCTATCTTTGAAAAATCTTTAATAAACCTTCTGTAAAAATCAGCATGCCCCAAAAAGCTCCTAATTGCCCTGACATCACTGGGTGGAGGCAGTTTTTCAATAAGTTCTACTTTAGCTCTGTCAACCTCAATCCCTTGGTTAGAAACTTTGTGACTAAGGACTATTCCTCCTGTCACCATAAAGTGACATTTCTCCTAGTTCAAGACCAGATTGGTCTCTTGGCATCTTTTCAATACCAAGGCGAGGTGATGTAGGCAACTAGGGAAGGAATCTCCAAATACTGAGAAATCATCCATAAAACTTCAATGAATTTTTCTATCATATCTGAAAAGATAGAAAGCATGCAGTGTTGGAAAGTCGCAGGTGCATTACATAGCCCAAATGGCATGCGCCTGTAGGCAAACACTCCATATGGGCAAGTGAATGAGGTTTTCTCTTAATCTCTGGGATCAACCACTATTTGGTTATATCCTAAATAACCGTCGAGAAAACAATAATATGTGTGCCCTGCAAGTGTTTCTAACATCTGATCCATGAATGGAAGGGGGAAATGATCTTTTCGTGTAGCCTCATTGAGCTTCCTGTAGTCTATGCACATCCTCCATCCTGTGACTGTCCTTGTAGGAATTAGTTCGTTCTTCTCATTGGGAACTACGGTAATTCCTCCCTTTTTTGGGACGACATGCACGGGGCTAACCCAGGGGCTGTCTGAGATTGGGTAAATTACCCCCCTTGCCATAACTTCATAACTTCCTTCTGTACCACTTCCTTCATGATTGGGTTCAACCTTCTTTGGGATTGAATGGATGGTTTGGCATCATCTTCTAGCAGTATCTTGTGCATGCATACGGCCGAACTTATCCCCTTCAGGTCAGTAAGTGTCCAACCAATGGCATCCTTGTGCTGTCGCAGTACTTTGATCAGTTCATCCTCTTGATCTTTGCTGAGGCATGAGCTTATGATCACTGGGTAATTTTCATTTTCTCCTAAGTATGCATATTTGAGAGTGGGTGGCAGTGCTTTGAATTCAAGTTTAGGTGCTTCTGACTTTTCGTTCTCTTCCTTTGGTGCACCTGGTATGCCAATTTCTTTTGTTGCAACCTCTTCACTTGATGTACACTCTTCCTCTATTATTCTTTCCGGCTCTTCAGACTCTTCTTCTTCAAAACTCTCCTGCACTTCCTCTTAAAGTGAGTCCAACCTCATACATTCCCCCAGTTGTTCTTGTGGGTAACTCATGGCCTTGAACACATTGATCGTCATTTTTTTATTGTGTAATCTCAGGGTGAGATCTCCTTTTTGTACATCAATGACAGCTCCAGTAGTGGCCAAGAATGGCCTTCCCAGGATGATGGAAGCCTTGGCTTCCTCCTGCATGTCCAGCACTACAAAGTCTGCTGGGAAGATAAAATCTCCCACTTTCACTAGCAAATCTTCTACGACGCCATGCGGGAACTTGAACGATTGGTCTGCCAATTGTAAGGCCATCTTTGTTGGTTTAGCCTCCTCAATCTTCATCTTTCTCATCATAGCTACCGACATCAAATTGATGGTGGCTCCTAAGTCACAAAGAGCCTTTTCCACTGTGATTTCCCCTATAATACAAGGGATCTGAAAACTCCCGGGATCCTTCAATTTCTGGGGTAGTTTGTGCTGAATGATAGCACTACATTCTTCGGTTAATATTACAGTCTCGTTGTTCTTCCAGCTTCTCTTCTTAGTCATTAGCTCCTTTAAAAACTTGGCGTAGAGTGGCATTTGTTCTATTGCTTCAGCAAAGGGTATGTTGATTTGTAGTTTCTTGAAGATTTCCAAAAATCTCGAAAACTGGTTGTCATCCCCCTTCTTCTTTAATTGCTAAGGATATGGAACTCTTGGTATGTCTGGCTTCAGTACTCCTTCCCCTTTTTGTGAACTCAGATTAGGAACTTGAGCTCCATCCTGCTCTTCTTCCTCTTTATCTGAGTCCTTTTCTTGTGGTTTCTGGGGGGTTTCCTTCAGTTCCTTCCCACTCCGAAGGGTGATAGCCTGACACTCCTCCCTCTGTGTTGAGCTAGTATTGTTGCGAAGGTTGTGGCTGGAAATTTGCTTGAATAAGTAGCCAATTTGTGTCTCAAGTTTCTTGATGGTAGCATCCTGATTCTGCATATTGGACATCACTTCTTCTCGGAATGCTTTACTATCTTGAATCTCTTTGCCTATGCCTTCAAGTAGATTCTCAATCCTTGAGAGTCTGTCGTCAAATGATTGTAGATTGGGATTAGAGGTGGAAGAATGAGGTAAGTTATTTTGGTTTTGATATGGATGTGGAGAGGTGTTGTTATGGGAGTATTGATATGGTCTAGATGTGAAATGTTGGTGAGCTGCATTGTTGGGATTTGGGCGTCTTTGATCAAGGCTTTGGTCTTGTTGATTTCCCCACCCAAAGTTTGTGTGATTCCTCCATCCAGGGTTATAGGTCTTGGAGTATGGATCATGGTTTTGCCTAGGTGAATTCCCAATGTAGTTGACTTGCTCCTGACTTCCCTCTGCTTCTTTATTCACTCCTTCTTGGGTTGTTGATAAAGTGGATATTGCTGCTACTTGGTTCCTCTCTATCTTCTTGGTGAGGTCAGCCAGCTGTTGGGTAATGAGCTTGTTTTGGACCAGCAGAGCATTTACATTGTTTAGCTCCATTACTCCTCTAGTGTTGCCTCTTTCAAAAGCATAGAAATAATCATTCTCTGCTACTGTTTCAATGACATCTATGGCTTCCTCAATGGTCTTCTTCTTGTTCAAAGATCCTCCGGATGAATGGTCTACTGCTTTCTTTGATTCATAAGATAGCCCTTCATAGAAAATGTGCAGCTGCACCCATTCGTTGAACATGTTAGGTGGACACCTCCTTGTCAGGTCCTTAAACCTCTCCCATGCTTCATACAGAGTCTCACCATCTTGTTGCCTAAAAGTTTGGACCTCAACTCTCAGCCTATTGATTCGTTGAGGGGGGTAAAATCTTGCTAAGAAATTTTTCACCACATTTTCCCAAGTTGTCAAGCTCTCCCTTGGGAAAGACTCCAGCCACTTAGCTGCCTTGTCCTTGAGTGAGAATGGAAATAAAAGCAGTCTATAGGCATCAGGATGAACACCATTAGACTTCACTGAGTCACAAATTCTCAGGAAGGTGGTTAGATGTTGATTGGGGTCTTCTTGGACACTTCCTCCGAACGAACAGTTGTTCTGAACAAAGGTGATGAGCTGTGGCTTCAGTTCAAAATTGTTGGCGTGGATGGTTGGCTTTTGAATGCTACTTCCACAGTTTCCTTTTCTCCGGATCAATTTCATTTTCATCTCTTCCTCAATCAATGCACTCATTGATCTCCTTGGCAATCTTAAGTGATCAAATTACAATTCCTTGTAATTCAATCTCTCAACCTTGATCAATAGCCAATTCCTTGGTCAATTGCTCATGAGAAGAGATGAAGTATGGTCACTGATTATACCACATGCATTTCCCAAATCAAGTGTTGAGAGGATTATAGTCACATATCCATCCAAACCCAATTTGGTCCAGCATGAGAAAGCATTTCTAGCATGATCTCTTCATTCCTCTTTCAAGGTTCAGAAGAGATCCAAGTTTGAATAGCTTCTTTTCTAAGATAACTACCCAATTGGATGAAGATCGAAAGCTTTCAAGTAAAATCAAGAGAAAAGATAGAAGAAGAATAATGAAAACTAGTATTGATCCATCAAATTACAACAGAGCTCCCTAACCCAATGAAAGGGGTTTAGTTGTTCATAGCTCTAGAAAATGAAAACAAAGATGGAGAATACATTATGAAACTAGAAGTGCAGAGAAGGTAAAATACAGAGAGTAGTTCTACGCCAAGAGGCTCCCTCTAATTTCCAACTCTCTTTTCAATTCAAAGCTACTCCTATATATACTACTCTTCTGATCTTCTAGTTGGCTCTTCAAGTCTTGGGTATGGGCCTTTGGATCTTGAGTTTGAAGCAGTTATCTTCTTCATTGGGCTTGGCTTTACTTGCAGAGAGAAAGTGTGAAGTGGGCAGAGACTTTAGCTCAGGACGTTAGTGGTGTTAACGTTCAGTGAAAATATGGGTTCGAGAACGTTAGTGACAATTACCTTTTTCACTAACCTTCCTCAACAAAGTAAGAGCCACGTTAACTTCAACGTTAGTGGCTGCCTCTATGTCCTTCGCACACATTATTGGGACTCACCTTTCCCAGTAACGTTGAGAAGTCTCCCCCTTCCTTACGTTAGAGTCCACGTTAACTTAGTTAACGTGGCTCTTTTAACGTAGGCTTGCCAACCTTCGAGAACATTTGTGACACTTACCTTTGTCACTAACGTTCCAATGTGCCCTTAGCTCCCACGTTCGAGTCCACGTTATATGTTCCAAATGTCCTTAAGTTGGACATTTGGTGAGCTCCCTGTTATGGTGGCTTGTGCTTGAACTCATCCAGGAACTGATGCCAGGGTATTTTGGCCAGTTTCACTGACCTTTTCTTTACTGTTTTTAGGGTAGTTTCATGCATTTCCTTAGAAAATAAGCTAGTTTTGGGTAGATATTCACTTACATCTTGATTCAAGCATACATTGTGCACTTTACATGATTTCATGAGGATTTTGCATGAATTTTATGACAAATTTGATGTTGCATTTCCCATGACTTGGACCAGAACTTTGATGCACTTGATTGCTTGATTTCAGGACAAAGGAAGCAAAGAAGAACCACATTAGTGGCTACGTTAGTTACACTAACGTGGGCACTAACGTGGAATGGGAGTAACTTGCAAAGTTAATAAGAAATGTAATCGCCAATAATGCTCTCGAAGCCATCATTGCCCACGTCAAGAGTCACGTTAACTAAGTTAACGTGAACTCTCACGTGGAAGAAAGTAAAGGGAGCCAACGTTAGTGACACTTAACATTATCACTAACGTTGGACCAAGCTCATAAGTGGCCACGTAAAGAGCCACGTTAACTTAGTTAACGTGGCCTCTAACGTTAAGAAGTAAAGGGGAAGCCAACGTTAGTGACATTCAACTTTGTCACTAACGTTGGCCAAGTCACAATAAGCCACGTTAACTCCCACGTTAACCTAGTTAACGTGGAAGCTAACGTGAAGAAAGTAGGTGGTCGACAATGTTAGTGACACCAAACATTATCACTAACGTTGGGATTAACCTACACAAGCCCCAATAAGCCACGTTAACTCCCACGTTAACCTAGTTAACGTGGAAGCTAACGTGAAGAAGGAAGGTGATCGCCAACGTTAGTGACACCTAACATTGTCACTAACATTGGAAGGAGCCCACACAAGCCATAATGAGCCACGTTAACTCCCACGTTAACTTAGTTAACGTGGAAGCTAACGTGAGGAGGAGAGATGATGAGCCAACGTTAGTGACATTCACCTTTGTCACTAACGTATTTCCATGGTTTGATGTATGCATGCACTTATATGATTGAGGCCTTTGTTTCACTGAGCTTACATACCCATATGGCCTTAACCCTTCATTATACCTTGCAAACCAATTTGAGCCTATTTTTACCCCTCTGTTCTTTATTTTTAGCACATCATTAACTCTAAGCAAAAAACAATAATGTCCTTAATTTAAATCCTTGATTAGCTTAGACTAGTGAGAGTGCTCATGAATTAAGTGTGGGAAAATTGGGTTTGAAAACATTTGGTTTGAGAATTGAGTATGTTAGAATTTTCTGAAAATGTGAAAAGAAATATTTAGGACATGTTCATGCATTCAATAATTTAACCATATGCATTGAAAAAAATAAAATAAAATAAAATAAAAGAAAAAAATATAAAAAAAGAAGAAGAAAAAAAGAGAAAAAGAGCAAATAAGTTAAAGGGGACAAAATGCCCCAAAGTAAGTGGTGAAAGCAATGCTTATGTTCTGTACTTAAAATTAGAATGCATGAATATGTGTAAAACATGGTTAATGGATAGTTAGATGTTATATTATGATTACATGGATTGTCTTAAGTTAGGTGGGAAAAGTTTAAGTTAATTAAGGATTCAGATTTTAGTCCACTTGACCAAATACAATCCTACCTTGACCCTAACCCCATTACAACCCTTAAAAGACCTCTTGATTTGTGTATTTGTGCATTAAATTTTTTGTTGATTGTTAGATAAAGAGCAAGCCTTAGAAAGCAAGCTTAGTAGAGAATTGAGAGAATCGAACCTTAAACACTTGAGTGATTAGAGTGTATACACTACCAGTGAGGGTTCGATGCTCAATTCCTTGTTCCCTGCTTTCATGAGCTATTTTCTTCTTGCAAGTCTATTTGTACTTCATTTTTATGATTTGAATTAGTGAAATCCAGTTCATACTTCTTCTTGAAGGATTTGTTTACTTTTAACCATGTAGGTAAAAGCATTTAGTATTTAGTTGCATTCATAGGTTGCATTTCATACAATCTACCATTCCTCTTCATCTTTATAGCTTCTCTTGAGCTTAGCATGAGGACATGCTAATGTTTAAGTGTGGAGAGGTTGATAAACAACTATTTTATGGTTTATCTTGTGCTCAATTGAGTGGATTTTATCAACTCTTTACCCACTTATTCATACTATTTGCATGAGTTTACATTCTCCTTCCTGATTTTGTGCTATGATTAAAAACATGCTTCTTTGACCTTATATTTGCTAATATTAATCCTCTCTTATTACCATTAGATGCCTTGATATGTGTGTTAAGTGTTTTCAGGGATTACAGGGCAGGAATGACTTAGAGGATGGAAAGGAAGCATGCAAAAGTGGAAGGAATACAAGAAGTTGAAGGAACTGCAAAGCTGTCCAGCCTGACCTCTCTGCACTCAAACGGTCATAACTTGAGCTACAGAGGTCCAAATGATGCAGTTCCAGTTGCGTTGGAAAGTTAACATCCGGGGCTTCGATTTGATATATAATTTATCATAGCTGCCTCGAAGTTAGATGACGCAAACGCGTGAATGTCGCGCCCGCGTCGCATCTGCGAATTGCAATCCGCGCGAACGCGTGGACAACGCCTCCGCGTCACTTTCCCGCGACCTGAACGTAACAGAAATCACTGGGAGTGATTTCTGGGCTGTTTCTGACCCAATTTTCAGCCCAGAACACATAGATTAGAGGCTATAAAGTGGGGGAATGCATCCATTCATCATCATACCTTCATATTCACAATTTTAGGATCTAGATCTAGTTTTTAGAGAGAAAGGTTCTCTCCTCTCTCTTAGGATTTAGGATTTTAGGATTTCTATTAGTTTAGTTCAATTCATCTTCAGTCACAGGTTCGATATTGCTTTTATTTTATATTTCTCTTTTACTTTCAGATGCTTTAATGCTTGTATTAATTATGTTGCCTAATTGGCTTATGAACCATCCAAGTTAAGGATTCTCTTTATTTGATATAATTTGAGGTATTTCAGAATTATGATTGCTTTCCTTTATTTATATAAATAATTTAGATTTTTCCCTTTTAGCTTTGGTTGAGTCATTGGAGACACTTGAGTTAACAAATTCATTATTGATTGAAAATTGGAATTCTTCAAGAATTAATTCGAGTTCCAATAACTCTAACTTTTCCCAAGGAAAGACTAGGACCTAAGGAATAAAAATTAATTCATCCACTTAACTTACCTTCATAGTTAGAGGTTAACAAAGTGGGAGAAAAATCCAATTCTCATTACAATTGATAAGGATAACCAGGATAGGACTTTCAGTTTTCATACCTTGCCAAGAGTCTATTTTATAGTTATTTATTTATTTTATTCTTCTTATCATTCAACATACTACTTCCTTACTTTCAAAACCCCCAATTTACAAGACTCATAACCAATAATAAGAACATACTTCCCTGCAATTCCTTGAGAAGACGACCCGAGGTTTAAATACTTCGGTTATCAATTTTTAAGGGGTTTGTTACTTGTGACAACCAAAACTTTTGTATGAAAGGACTTTTGTTGGTTTAGAAACTATACTTGCAACGAGGATTTATCTGCGAATTTCTAGACCACGCAAAAGTTCTCTCATCAGATACTTTGAGGCTCCCTCCCTTAAAAAGGTCAGCAGCTCGTTTTGTGTTAGCAGATAAAAGCATAATTACAGTGGTTGGAATTACTGAAGACGTATTAATGAGCATTAAGGGACTCACATTTCCCATTGACTTCTATATCCTAGAAATGCCCCCTAATGACTCAGGAAAGCCATCATCAATCCTGCTTGGAAGACCATTCCTGAAGACTTCAAAGTTTAAGCTGGACGCATTTTCAGGAACTTATTCCTTTGAAATAGATGGCAGAATAGTGAAATTCAGTTTAAATGGAGCTATGGAGCACCCTCTGGATGACCTTTCTATCTCCTAGTGTGACATCATAGACGAAACCATGGCTGAAGTTCACCAGGAGGAGTTAGAAGAGAAGTACACCGGACAAGGTCCAAGTGTGGAGACACTTTCAGAGGACAATGAAGGTCCTTTGCCACTATCACCAGCCCCAGATAATCCAGAGCCTGACCATGAGTAGAAATTAGATTATAAGCCCCTCCCTCCACACCTCAAGTATGCTTACCTTGAAGACAAGCAGAAGTTTCCAGTTATTATTGCAAGGGAACTCACTTCCCAACAAGAAGAGCAGTTACTCAATGTACTGAGGAAACAGAAAAGGGCAATTGGATGGAGCTTGGCAGACATAGAAGGCATCAACCCTCAAGTTTGTGAGCACAGAATAATTTTAGAAGAGGGAGCTAGGCCTGTTCGTCAACCCCAGAGAAGACTGAATCCCACTATCCTGGAGGTTGTCAAAAAGGAAGTGACCAGACTACTTGAGGCGGATATCATCTATCCCATCTCAGACAGTGAATGGGTAAGACCAGAACAAGTGGTACCCAAGAAGTCTGGAGTCACTACAGTGAAGAATGAGCATGGAGAGCTCATAGCAACCAGAGTACAGAACGCCTGGAGAGTCTGCATTGATTACAGGTGCCTCGACCAGGCCACTCGTAAGGATCACTACCACCTTCCATTTATTGATCAAATGCTGGATCGCCTGT
This sequence comes from Arachis hypogaea, assembly GCF_003086295.3. Classification (NCBI taxonomy): domain Eukaryota; kingdom Viridiplantae; phylum Streptophyta; class Magnoliopsida; order Fabales; family Fabaceae; genus Arachis; species Arachis hypogaea. The sequence goes on from NC_092053.1 coordinate 85,573,149, forward strand.
CAGGTAAATCACATTATTGCTTTTTAGATGGTTACATAAGCTATTTCCAGATTCATATAACTCCTGAAGATCAGGAAAAGACTACTTTTACATGTCCTTTTGGAACTTATGCCTATAAGAGAATGCCCTTTGGCTTGTGCAATGCACCAGCTACTTTCTAAAGGTACATGATGAGTCTTTTCTCTGACCTTATTGAGGACTGTATGGAGGTTTTTATGGATGATTTTAGCGTTTATGGTGATTCCTTTAGCCTTTGCTTAGATAGTTTATCTAAAGTATTAGAGAGATGTGTCAGTACAAACCTTGTATTGAATTTTGAAAAATGTCACTTTATGGTAAAACAAGGGATTGTACTAGGACATGTTGTGTCTAATACTGGCATTTCTGTGGATCCAGCAAAGGTGGATGATATTTCTAGTTTACCTTACCCCTCCTCTGTGAGGGAAGTCCGCTCGTTCCTTGGCCATGCAGGTTTTTAGTAAGGTAGCACTACCCTTATCCAGACTACTGCAGAAGGATATTGAGTTCGAGTTCAGTGAGGATTGCAAACAAGCGTTTGATAAGCTAAAGACTACCCTAACTCAAGCTCCAATTTTGAAAGGACCAGACTGGAGCCAGTCATTTAAAATCATGTGCGATGCTTCCAACCATGCAGTAGGAGCAGCACTGGCTCAGCATGACGGTAAGGACCCTTTTGTAATTGCTTATGTGTCTAAGACTTCAGACACAGCTCAGTCTAATTACACTACTACTGAGAAAGAGCTTCTTGCTATTGTTTTTGCTCTGGATAAATTCCGAGCCTATTTACTTGGTACTAAAGTTGTAGTGTACTCAGACCACGCAGCTCTAAAGTATTTATTAAGTAAAAAGGAGTCCAAACCAAGGCTTATACGTTGGATACTGCTACTACAATAATTTGATTTAGAAATTAAGGATAGGAGTGGTAACCAGAATCTAGTGGCAGACCACTTGAGTCGCCTTGAACACATTAAGGATGCTGCCACTCCTATAAATGATAATTTCCCGTTTGATAACTTACAAGCAGTATCTGAAGTAGTCCCTTGGTATGCGCCTGTAGCTAATTATCTAGTTAGCCACACCTTTCCTCCAAACTTTACTAAGCATCAAAGAGACAAGCTGAAAAGCGAGTCCAAATATTATATATGGGATGACCCATATTTATGGAGATGTGGCGCTGACCAGGTAATTAGACGGTGTGTGCCTCAATCAGAATTCCAGTCCATTTTAGAGGCCTGCAACTCATTTGAGAGTGGAGGACATTTTGGCCCTCAAAGAACAGTTAGGAAAATTTTAGACTGTGGATTCTGGTGGCCTACTCTTTTTAAAGACGCTGCTGAATTTTGTAAATCTTGTTCCCCATGCCAAAGGTTTGGTAATATATCCAAGAGGGATGAGATGCCTCAACAAACTATGCTTTTCTGTGAAAATTTTGACGTTTGGGGCATTGACTTCATGGGTCCATTCCCAAATTCTAATGGTCATTTTTATATATTGTTAGCTGTAGATTACGTTTCTAAATGGGTGAAAGCAATTCCTACCCACACTGATGATGCTAACACCGTTGTTTCCTTTGTTAGAAACCACATTATTTGTCGCTTTGGATCACCACGAGCAATCGTGAGCGATCAAGGCACCCATTTCTGTAATAGGAAACTAACAGGATTACTAAAAAAGCATGGGATAGTTCATAAAGTGGCAACAACCTATCATTCCCAGACTAATGGGCAAGCTGAGGTGTCTAACAGAGAGATAAAGAGTATATTGCAGAAGATAGTCAAACTTCATAGAAGAGACTGAAGCACCAGGCTACAAGATGCACTTTGGGCATACAGAACTGCATACAAGACACCCATTGGGATGAGTCCCTTCTGCTTAGTTTATGGAAAGGCCTGTCACCTCCCAGTAGAGGTCGAGCACAAAGCCTTTTGGCCAGTAAAGGAGTGCAATATGGGATTTGAGAAAGCCAGAGCTGAAAGGAAGTTGCAACTGCAAGAATTAGAAAGCCTTCGCCTAGAAGCTTATGAGAACTCAAAGCTGTACAAGGAAAAGATGAAGGCTGTGCATGATAAGCACATCAAGAGGAGAGAGTTCCAACTTGGGGACTTTGTCCTCCTTTACAACTCTAGACTGAGACTCATGCCAGGCAAGTTAAGATCAAGATGGGAAGGTCCATATAGAGTAGAGAAAGATGAGCCATACGGAGTCTTCCATCTGAGTCATCCTTCAAGCTCTGAATTCATCAAAGTCAATGGGCATCGCTTAAAGCTATATCATGGTGAGAAGGCGATGAAACCCAAGGAGCACGAGATCTTCCTCTTGGAGGATCCACCCACAGCAGAAGACTGAGCTAGTGGAGTGTCCAACTTAAGGACGTTAAAGCAAAGTGCTGGGTGGGAGACAACCCACCATGGTATGATCGTTCCTTTCTTTATTCTTAGTTTTATTTTTCAATAACTCTTCTCTTTATTAGCACATTTATTTTGCATCTGCATTTACATATTTTTAATTTAAAAAAAAAGGAAAAAGGAGCACGCGATGCGACAGCGTCACCAACGCGTCCGCGTCGCAGGTGGCTCAGAAAGAATAAGAAATCGAACAGAGAGTCACGCGAGAGTGTGGCTGGAGGCCTGCCTTTGGCACAAATTACCCCACGTGACCACGTCATTGACGCGTCCGCGTCATGTGGGAAAATTGCCTTCCACGCGTCCGCGTCACCCACGCGGACGCGTGACCTGAAATCGACGTAAAAAAGAGGGTGCATGGCAGAAAGTTGGGCTAGAGTGGTGCTGGACTGGCGCTGGACGCATAGTCCCTACCATGCAAACGCGTGCCCCACGCGTCCGCGTCATATCCCAATATTGGCCACTCACGCGATCGCGTCAACCACGCGACCGCGTCACCCAAATACTTGGCAATAATAAGTTCTGAACAGAGAGTTGTGCGAGTGCGAGGCTGCCCTCGCGCCACTCGCACCAATCATGTCACGCGACCGCGTGACCGATGCGACCACGTCGACCCATCTAAGCGCCTTCGGCACGAACACGTACCCCACGCGTCCGCATCGCTGGCGTTGCACAGCTCAACCTAATCTGCCAAAATATCTTATCTTTCTCTTCCCCAAATCCTATTTTTCCTTTATCCCCTTATTTCTTCCTTCTTCCTCCTTCCTTCTTTCTCACTCTCTACTTTTTCTCTCTCACCACCATTAACAAGGTTTTTCTTTTCTTCTTCCCTCCTTACTTCTCTATTCTTGTTTTTTATATTGTCTTTTTCTTCCCTTTTTATTTTCATTATTCATGTTTTCTTTTTCTTTCTTTCTCTTTTATTTGGTGTTGGAAATTTATTTGGGTCATTGTTTCTTATGATATGCTTGTGGATTGTTGCAAAATTGTTTGGCAATTATATATCAATTTTTAAAGGGTTGCTTGCATGTTCAACTTATTATTTTCAATTAATTACCTACCATGCATGCTATGTGTTTGCGAAAATGCCCTTATGGCATTGTGCACTATTTTTGGATTTCTTTTATCCTACTACTCTAAATTTTTGCTTTTCACAATACCCTTTTTATATTTTATTCATTTAATATAATTGTCAATACAAACAAATTATCAGTTTGAAAGGCTTGGTAATCCACCATGGACATTGAATGCCTGCTCTATGCTACTCATGTCTTTGCCTGTATATAAACACCTTGCATTTAATTGTCATCATATGCACTTCCTATATTTCCATTTATGATTTTTCACATGTAGTCATGACCATGCGTTAACATCATTTACCTTTTTATGTGTAGTAATTACCACCTTTCCTGTTCTCTTCCTTGCTCTATCCCTTGACATTTTGACATACTTTCTCTTTTCTCCCTTTTAGGATGGCCACCAAGAAAGGCAAGGAGAAAGCTACTCCCAAACCTCCAGCAAGAAGGGGAAAAAAGAGAGCATTAGTGGCAGAGCCATCTTCGACTGCAGTTAAGCCCTCAACAAAAAGAATTAAGAGGATTATAAAGGTTGATGAAAAGGAGAAAGCCTTCCCAGCAAAGGACACTGCGCGATTTTCTAATCGCTTCTGTGAGCAAATGTTCCCCATCCTGGCAGAAAGGAGTTACAACAATGAATACCTTCTTATCCTCCCGACCCGTATTGCTGAATTTGTTGAGCCGCAAATTGAACGAAGATAATTGGGTTTCCTACGGAGACAGCCACGGCAGGTTAATCTTTCTTGGGTAGTCGAGTTCTACTCCAATTTCCACCTGCCAACTCTGCAGTCTGTCTATGTCCGTCAGAAGTAAGTCCCCATTACAGAAGAGGCCATTCAATGAGCTTTAGATCTTCCCCCTACTCCAGAAGGACTGGACTCATTTCACGAAGTCGCACTTAAGTGCCAGATGTACCAATTTAACTGGAACGCCGTTCTCAGAGTTATCGCCCTACCTGGCAGCAGATGGATCTACGGATACCATCGTTCTCGTCCTAAGGGAATCTTGGCTTCTGCACTTACCTTGGAGGCTCGCGTATGGACACAGATCATGTCCCATTATGTCTTTCCGAGCACTCACGAGTCCTCCTTCACTGCAGACATGGCCGTTCTACTGTGGTGCATCCTTACAGACCAGCCTCTGAACCTACCAAGACACATCCGAAATGCCATGGGACATGTACAAATTGCGGGCAACTTACCTTTTCCCGCCTTAGTCTCAGATCTTGTCTCAGCAATCGGAGTCTCCTACAGAGTTGGGGACACCAAAGCCATGCTCCCACGAGATGATCAATATGTCCCTAACAGGAAATATATCAGACCTCCGACAGCCACTACAAGCCAGCCTACTGAACCGGCTGAAGACATTCCTCCTTCAACACCACAAGCACCTACAACAAACCAACTGCTCCATCATATACTTGAAAGGTTGTATCGGCAGGAACACAAAGCAAAGCTAAGAGAGCGCCATAACAAGCGCCGATTCACATACCTCAAGGAGCTACTTAAAGGAAAATACGGAGACTCAGACACCCCGGACTCCACTTCCTTTACCAGCACAGGGAGCCATGATGGTCCCGACTATAGAGATACTGCTACCAGCCCACCTTTGTTCCTGACAGATGGCACCAAGGACGGTGCAAAGCCTTAAGTGTGGGGAGGTCGGTCAGTAAAATAGAATATTTAGTTAGTTTTTCTTTTGTAGAATAGGATAAATTGCATAGTAATAGATTAGTTGCATGCATGTTCTACTTGATTGAAAAGAAAATAAGTTTCCTCTAAGACCCTATTTTTAGAACAAAATTTCACTAATTTTAATCAAAACTTTTATGTTAAAATTTGCTTGAAGTTGTATTTGGAACATGGTTTTTGAGCTAAGAACACACAACCTGTGAGATTTGAGCCTTTAAACATGGTTACAATATTTAACCATAATTATTTTATTCTTGTGTGTTTACTTCTCTATAATTGTAATCTATATTTTGTTTCATCCTATATGTCCAATGTTTAATATATTTATATGCTTGCATATGATTGAGGCCATTAATTATTTAGCTTACTTATCCAAATTAAGCCTACCCCTTAAGTTACCTTTGTTAGCTACTTTGAGCTTTAAATCCCATTTGTTCTTTACTTTACCACTTAATACGCACAAAACTTATCTCTCAACAAATTTTCTTCGGCAAGTGTATCGAATTTGTCGTCAAGTAAAAACTCACAATAGAGTGAGGTCGAATCCCACAGAGATTGATTGATCAAGCAACTTTAATTAGAGGAATGTTCTAGTTGAGCGAACCAGAATTTGATTTGAGATTTGCAGAAAATTAAATGGCAGGAAAGTAAATAGCAAAAACAGTAAATGCTAGAAATAAAGAGCTAAATGTAAATGCGGAAAGTAAATTGCAGAATCCTAAACGGGAATGGGGTAATTGCTCATAAAAGTAAATGGCAGAAATTAAAGAGAATGGGTAAAATCAGAAATGGGGAGTTCATTGGGCTCAGGAGATGTTGCATTCTCCGGATCAAGTTCATTTTTATCTCTTCCTCAATCAATGCACTCATTGATCTCCTTGGCAATCTTAAGTGATCGAATTCCAATTTCTTGGTAATTCAATCTCTCAAATCTTGATCAATAGCCAATTCCTTGGTCAATTACTCATGAGAAGAGATGAAGTATGGTCACTGATTATACCACATGTATTTTCTAAATCAAGTGTTGGTAGAATTATAGTCACATATCCATCCAAACCCAATTTGCTCCAGCATGAGAAAGCATTTCTAGCATGATCTCTTCATTCCTCTTTCAAGGTTTAGAAGAGATCTAAGTATGAATATCTTCTTTTCCAAGATAACTACCCAATTGGATGAAGATCGAAAGCTTTCTAGTAAAATCAAGAGAAAAGATAGAAGAAGGAGAATGAAAACTAATATTAATCCATCAAATTACAACAGAGCTCCCTAACCCAATGAAAGGGGTTTAGTTGTAATTCAAAGCTCCCTATAGTTTAGTTTAGTTGCAGAGAAAGTAAATACAGAGAGTAGTTCTATGCCAAAAGCTCCCTATAGTTTCCAACTCTCTAAACTAATTCAAAGCTACTCCTATATATACTACTCTTCCGATCTTCTAGTTGGCTCTTCAAGTCTTGGGTATGGGCCTCTGAATCTTGAGTTTGAAGCAGTTATCCTTTTCCTTGGGCTTAGCTTTGCTTGCAGAGAGAAAAGGTAAAGTAGGCAGAGACTTTGGCTTAGGACGTTAGTGGTGTCAACGTTAAGTGAAAGTGTGGGTTCGAGAACGTTAGTGACAATCACCTTTTTCTCTAACGTTCCTAACCCAAATATGATCACGTTGACTTCAACGTTAGTGGCACTAACGTGACCACTAACTTTTCCTCTTGGTCCTTCGCACACGTTATTGGGACTTACCTTTCCCAATAACGTGGAGAGTCCTCCCCTGTCCCTACGTTAGAGTCCACGTTAACTAGGTTAACGTGGCTTCTAACGTAGTAATGCCAATCCTTCGAGAACGTTAGTGACACTTACCTTTGTCACTAACGTTCCAATGTGCCCCTCTTTCCCACGTTAGAGTCCACGTTAACTAAGTTAACGTGGCTTCTAACGTAGTCATGCTAGCCATCTCCAATGTTAGTGACAAAGGTGAGTGTCACTAACGTTGGCTCATCATCTCTTTATCCACGTTAGCTCCCACGTTAACTAAGTTAACGTGGGAGTTAACGTTGCTCATGGTGGCTCTTGGTGGTTCACCCCAACTTTAGTGACAAAGGTAAGTGTCACTAACGTTGGCTATCAATTGCTCTCTTGTTAACTAAGTTAACGTGGGAGTTAACGCGGCTTATGGAGGCTTGGCCAACGTTAGTGACAAAGGTGAATGTCACTAACGTTGGCTTCTCTTTTGCTTCTTAACGTTAGAGTCCATGTTAACTAAGTTAACGTGGCAACTAACGTGGCCAATTATGAGCTTGGTCCAACGTTAGTGACAAAGGAGAGTGTCACTAATGTTGGCCTTGTTGTCTTCTTCCACGTTAGAGTTCACGTTAACTTGGTTAACGTGACTCTTAACGTGGGCTTATGATGGCTTCGAGGGCATTATTGGCGATTACCTTTCTCATTAACTTTGCAAGTTAGCACCCATTCCATGTTAGAGGTCACGTTAGTGGGACTAACGTGACTGCTAACGTGGTTCTTCTTTGCTTCCTTTGTCCTGAAATCAAGCAACAAAGTGCATCAAAGTTCTAGTCCAAGTCATGAGTCATGCATCATCCAATTTGTCATATAATTCATGCAAAATTCTCATGAAATCATGTAAGGTACCCAATGTATGCTTGAATCAAGATGTAAGTGAATTTCTACCCAAAACTAGCTTATTTTCTAAGAAAATGCATGAAACTACCTGAAAAATAGTAAAGAAAAGGTCAGTGAAACTGGCCAAAATGCCCTGGCATCACCACATCACTAGCCTTAAGCAGAAAAACAATTTTATATCCCAATTGAATCTTTAGTTAGCTTAAGATAGAATTGTGTGTTAATTGAGTATGGGAAAATTATGGGAACAAAAGATAATAAGGGAATGTGTCATGATAATATAATGGGAATTTGGGTACCTACTCATGTTAGACCATAAAAAAAATTAAAAATCTATGTGCATTGATAAACTATGTTTATATGTATGATTCAAAAAAAATCCAAAAATATTCAATAATTAAATAAGAGGACAAAATTACCCCAATGTTAAGTTAAGAATTCAAAGATCAATGCATGTAAGATAAAATTAAAATAAAAGTTGATACCTGAGTAAGGAATGTGAAAAGAAAATTTTGGGTAGCTAGTTGTGAAATTTAAGCTATAAAGAATATATATGTGTGTTAGGTGAAAGCTTGGGTTAATTAAAGATTCAATTTATATGCTTACTTAGCCATATACATGTACCCTTACCCATACCATGGCCCTATTACGACCTTGAAAAGACCTCATGATGTTTGCATTGGTATATTAAATGTTATTGATTGGTTAGGAGAAGAACAAAAATTAGAAAGCATGATTAGAGAAGGATAGAGTGATTATCCTATACACTAGAGAGATTAGAGCATACATACATCATCAGTAAGGGTTCAATGCTTAAATTCTATGTTCCCTGCTTTCATGAGCTACCTTCTTGCATTTTTATCTGTTCTTACTGTATAAGAATTGAATTAGTGGAATTTAATTTGTAATTGTCTTGAAGAGCTTATTTACTTTTGACCAAGTGGACAAGAATCATATAGTTGCATTCACATATATAGGTTGCATTACATTACATGAGTTTTACATGTTCCTACTCAATTATTTTATCTCCTTCAACTAAGCATGAGGACATGCTAATATCTAAGTGTGGGGAGGTTGATAAACCATTATTTTATGGTTTATATTGTGCTTAATTGTGTGGTTTTATCAAATCTTTACCCACTTATTCATATGATTAGCATGCATTTACAATTGCTTCCCAAAATTACTTCATGGTTGAAAACTTGCTTCCAAGAGACTTTTAATTTTGTATTTTAAAGTCTCCTTTATTCCATTCGATGCCGTGATCTATGTGTTAAGTGTTTCAGGCTTTATAGGGCATGAATGACTTGGAGATTAGAAAGGAAGCTTGGAAAAATGGAAGAAACACAAGAAATGGAGGAGATGACCAGCGAGAAGTGACGTGGACGCATGGCTCACGCGACCGCGCGGATTGGAAACTGCACAAGTGACGCGAAGGCGTGGACGATGCGCACGCATGGCAAGGCAAAACGCTAGATGACGCGAACTCCTGGATGATGCGATCGCGTGACATGCGCGATCTGCAGAATCTGCAGAATTTGCTGGGGGCGATTTTGGGCCCTGTTTTGACCCAGTTTTTGGCCCAGAAAAGCATATTAGAGCCAGGGAACATGCAGAGACGAAAAAAACAACATTCATTCCGCATAATTTTTAGTTTTAGATCTGATTTTACTCCTCCTCTAGGTTTTCTCTCTACACATTCATAGTTATTAGGATTTTGATTTTATTGGTTTTTGGACTGGGATATTGTTCATACCCTAGGTCGAACTATCCGACCCGGAATGATCAATGATAAAGCGACCGACCTCTTCAGGTCGAGCGGACCGACTTCTTCTTAAAGAACTCGGCCGTGTCAACAAAAGAGCACAGTAAAGGGCCCAAATGGAGGAACACGACCCAAATCCAAAGGCACTTCAAGCCTATAGAGATAAAGGCGGTTCCCTTGAAGATAAGCTGACTTCACTCAAAATAAGATAAGATAAGATAAAGTAACTAACTTATCTTACGCGAAAGGTCAGCCCACATTACTATAAATACACTGGAGCACCCAGGTATAACTCATACTCTGATTCTACATAACACCTGTTTAATACCCATGCTAACTTAAGCATCAGAGTCTCTTGCAGGTACCCCCCACCCTTCGGTGACAGAGGATCAGCAGCACGTTCAAGTCCAAAGAAGTCGGATGTACCAGCTCCGGTCACCATTCATCAGCCGGACACATTGGTTCCGACAAGCACAGAAGATCTCGTCCGAGATCGACCTACAGTTTCAGGTAACCCTCGGAACATTGGCGCCGTTGCCGGGGAACCTGGAAGTCATCCCATCACCATGGCAGACAACCATGACAACGACCACGACTCAAATCTAGAAAATAGAACACCGCACAAAAATGCGGATACCCCACTAAAAGACACTCTGGAATCTAATGAAGACAAAAATTCAGCTAAACCGGGAGCAATAGAAGCCCTTCAATATCGCTTGAAGCAACTTGAAGAAGAAACCCAACGACAACGAGAAATCGGAAAAGATCTACAAAAAGAAGTACGGTGACGTCGTGAATTGGAAGACAAGTTACAGCAATTAGAAGCCGATCTCAAATTAAAAGCCCCTCGGGTCACTCCTGAGGAAAGCTCACGCAAAGAACAGGATCTGTTCACCAGGGAAATCATGAAAACCAAAATTACAAAAGACTTCAAACTCCCGGATATGATTTTGTACGACGGCACCACCAATCCCAACCATCATCTCAGTAATTTCAGAAGCAGAATGTACCTTACCGATGCCTCAGATGCCGTTCGCTGCAAAGCCTTTCCGACAACCCTCATGAAGACGACGATCAGATGGTTCGACAGCCTACCTCCCAAGTCCATCTCAAACTTCGACGACCTTGCCGGAAAGTTCCTTGCCAGATTCTCCATCCAGAAAGATAAAGCTAAACACGCCCCCAGTCTACTAGGGATCAAGCAAGGAGATCGGGAGAGCCTCCGCAACTACATGGAAAGATTCAACAAAACATGCATGGACATACAAAGCTTACCCACAGAGGCCGCCATCATGGGACTTATCAACGGCCTACGAGAGGGACCTTTCAGCCAGTCTATATCAAAAAAGTACTCGACCTCCTTAGACGAAGTGCAGGAACGGGCAGAAAAATACATCAACATGGAAGAAAACGCTCGGTTAGGAGAGACCTCAAAATCGGGGGCCTCCTACCGTGACAGAGACAAGGAATCTAAAAGAAAAGAAGACCGACAAGGGGAGAAAATTAAAAAATACCATAATTATACTCCCCTCAGAGCATGCCTAGTCGAAATATACAAAGAGGTATGCCATACAGAAAAAATTCCCCCAGCACGGCCTCTCAAAGGAAAAAGGGGAGGAAGAAATCGGAAGGAATATTGTGAATATCATCGGGTCAGAGGACACGCCACCAACGAATGCTTCGACTTAAAAAATATCATAGAAAAATTGGTGAGGGAAGGAAAATTAGATCGATTCCTGGCCACACGAGATGATGATCAAAGAAAAAGACGAAGGGATGAAGATACCGAACGAACAGAACGATCACCTCGGACACCAGAAAGACATGTCCACATGATACATGGCGGATTCGCAATAGGAGGGATCTCCAAATCTTCCCGCAAAATGTATCTCAAAGAAGTATATCATATCGAAGGAGAGGAGGAAGCACTCAACATCCCAGCAATAACATTCACTAAGGAGGACGCGTCCGGCATCATCACAGGACACGACGATCCCATGGTCATCACCATCATATTGGCAAACGCCAACCTACACCGCACCTTAATAGACCAAGGGAGTTCTGCCGGCATCTTATTCAAGACAGCCTTTGATAAACTCGGCTTAGAAGAAAAAGAACTTAAGGCATATCCAAACAGTCTGTTCGGGTTAGGAGATACCCCGGTTCGACCACTAGGATATATATCACTGTATACAACTTTCGGAAAAGGAGACCAATCCAGGACCCTCAAAATAGACTACATCGTAGTCGATGTAAGTTCAGCTTACAATGCTCTCATAGGTCGGACAACACTCAACCAACTCGGTGCAATAGTCTCGACCCTACACCTATGTATGAAGTTCCCAACTCCAAAAGGGATAGCCACGATAAAAGCTGACCAAAAGATGGCACGTCGCTGTTATAACGAAAGCCTAAACCTCAGAGGCAAAGGAGAAGAGTTCCACGCAATCGAGTTGGGCGGAGTTCAACGACGAGAAGATCTTCGACCCCAACCATAGGGCGAGATAGAAAAAATTCAGATCGGGGACACCTCGGAAAAAATAACTAATATCGGCACAATCCTCAAAGGAGATTTAAAAGAATTGCTAATACAATTCTTACGAGATAATGTCGACCTCTTTGCATGGAAAGCCGCAGACATGCCAGGCATAGACCTTAAGCTAATGTGCCACAAGTTGGCGGTCTACCCAGGATCTCGACCGGTACAGCAGAGACAAAGAAAGCTTGGGCCAGAGCGATCCCAGGCTGTGGAAGAGCAAGTACGGGCACTGCTGGAAGCCAGATTTATAAGAGAAGTTAAATACCCGCTATGGCTAGCCAACGTCGTCTTGGTGAAAAAATCGAATGGGAAGCGGCGAATGTGCACCGATTACACCGATCTCAACAAAGCTTGTCCAAAAGATCCATACCCACTCCCAAGTATTGACGCCCTGGTAGATGCTTCCTCTGGATATAAATATCTCTCGTTTATGGATGCATATTCAGGATACAACCAAATTCCCATGTATCTACCAGATCAAGAAAAGACCTCATTTTTAACACCAAAGGCGAACTACTGTTACATCGTGATGCCCTTCGGTCTCAAGAACGCAGGAGCTACTTATCAAAGACTAATGAATAAAGTTTTTTCGGATCACATCGGAAAGATCATGGAGGTCTATGTGGACGACATGCTAATAAAAACACAAAGCGAAGAGACACTATTGTCCGACCTGGCTCAAGTATTCGACACCATAAGGAAGCATGACATGCAACTCAATCCCGCGAAATGCACCTTTGTAGTAGAAGCAGGCAAATTCTTAGGCTTCATGCTCACTCAAAGAGGAATTAAAGCAAATTCAGATAAATGTCAGGCCATACTCAACATGAAGAGCCCAACCTGTGTTAAAGAAGTACAGCAACTCAACGCGAGACTGGCCGCCCTATCCCGATTCTTAGCAAGAGCCGCGATAAGATCTCTTCCCTTCTATGCTACTTTAAGAAAGGGAAAACAATTCGAATGGACAATAGAGTGTGAGCAAGCCTTCCAAGAACTCAAGAAGTTCCTAGGACAGCCACCTATCCTATCCCGACCGTGAGTTGGAGAACCACTCATATTATACCTCGCAGTGGGAAGCAAGGCAGTAGCATCAGCACTAGTCAGAGAAGACGAAAATGGACAACAACTTGTCTACTTCATTAGCAAGGCACTACAGGGATCCGAGCTGAACTACCAGAAAATAGAAAAATTCGCCTATACTCTTATCCTAACATCTCGACGACTCCGCCCGTATTTCCAGGCTCACACCATTAAGGTTCGAACTAACCAACCCATAAAATGAATATTGCAGAAAACAGATCTAGCAGGCAGAATCTTACAATGGGCAGTCGAGTTGTCAGAGTTTGATCTCCAATATGAAGCTCGGACGGCAATCAAATCACAACATCTGGCCGACTTTATCACAGAATTCACAGATGCCCTAGAAACCCCCACAGAATGGAACCTTTACGTGGATGGTTCTTCAAATAAGACTGGAAGTGGCGCAGGCGTGATAATAGAAAGCAACCAAGGAACCCAAGTTGAGCTCTCCCTCAAGTTTGGGTTCCCGGCCTCAAACAACCAGGCAGAATATGAAGCATTATTTGCTGGCTTGAAGCTGGCTAAAGAGGTCGGAGCTCAAAAACTCAATATTTACAGCGATTCACAAGTGGTTACATCACAAATAACAGGGAGCTACCAAGCCAAAGATCCCACCATGAAAAAGTATATGGATAAAACCAAGGAATAGCTTGGACAAATTGGGGAGTATAAGATCTGCCACATACCCCGCGAACAAAATGCCCGAGCTGATGCACTCTCAAAACTAGCCAGCACCAAACCAGGGGGTAACAACAGAAGCCTCATCCAGGAAATGTTGCAGAACCCGTTAATCTCGGAAGAGGAAAAAGTCCTGACTATAATAAGTCAGGACCAAGGATGGATAACCCCTATAACCAACTACCTCAAAACAGGAACGCTCCCCATAGAAGAAAAGGAGGCAAAAAGGTTAAAAAGGGAGGCACAGTACTACACCATCATAAACAACATCCTGTACAAAAGAGGAATCTCAACACCTTTACTAAAATGCGTGCCAACCTCCAACACAAGAGAAGTGCTAGAAGAAATACACGGCGGTATCTGTGGCAATCATCTCGGAGCACGAGCTATCGCCAAAAAAGTGCTTCGGGTGGGATTTTATTGGCCAACTCTACATAAAGAAGCCACAGAATTTGTAAAGACATGCCCACCATGTCAGAAACATGCCAACTTTCACATCGCCCTGCCAGAAGAGCTCATCAGCGTGACCTCACCTTGGCCGTTTGCAAAATGGGGACTCGATCTTCTTGGCCCCTTCCCACAGGGATCAGGACAAGTTAAATTCCTCAAAGTAGGGGTAGATTACTTTACAAAGTGGATCGAGGCAGAGCCCCTAGCCAATGCCACCGCTCAAAGAAGCCGAAAATTCTTATATAGAAACATTGTCATGAGGTTCGGGGTTCCATATTCAATAACCACAGACAATGGCACTCAATTCACAGATGCAGGCTTCAGAAAACTAGTAGCCGACTTGAATATAAAGCACCAGTACACCTCCGTTGAACATCCACAAGCCAACGGACAGGCCGAAGCTGCTAACAAAGTCATACTGGCCGGATTAAAACGGAGATTACAAGATACAAAGGGAGCCTTGGCAGAAGAGCTTCCACAGGTCCTATTGGCATATCGAACAACGCCACATTCCACCACGAAGGAATCCCCCTTCCGATTAGCATACGGAATAGAGGCAATGATTCCAATAGAGATCGAGGAAGGGTCGCCCAGAGTAGTTCACTACAATGAGGGAGCAAACTCCCAACTTCAGAGAGAAAAGCTCGACTTGTTACCCGAACTCCAGGAAAGAGCTCGGATCAGGGAAGAAGCTCTAAAGCGCCGAATGGCTTCCAGATATAATCAAAAGGTAGTGCCGAGAAGTTTTGCAGAGAATGATCTCATCCTAATCCGAAATGATATCGGAACAACTCAACCAGGAGAAGGAAAGCTGGCAGCAAACTGGAAAGGACCCTACCGAGTTGTAGAAGTACTTGGAAAGGGCTACTACAGACTGTCTGAACTCGATGGACGAGAGCTTCCTAGGTCGTGGCACGCTTGCAACCTAAGAAGGTACTACAGTTAAGAAATGATAAAAATATCTCATCATTGGATGCAATCTTTTTCCTGAAAAGGTTTTTTAATGAGGCACCAAGTTGAGACTCAGACAAACCCATATGTATCTATTTGCACTTTTCCTTTAAATAAAATATATTTTAGATATTCTACAAAGATTTCAAGATGCATTAATCTGAAGAATTCATCGTCTGATTATAAAGCAACAGATCGGCAGAAAGTGAAAAAGAATTTCACTGCACGATCACGATAAAGACAACCGTCCGATAAAGGTGAAAACGCGATTCACCCAAAGGACGATCTAGAGATGACAACCACTTTCTACAAATCGGCAAAGATGAACACAGAATAATGTAAGAAGTTATCGAAAGTGATCTAAAAAAGTACCTGACGAGGTCTTACGGATCGGTAAAATAATAACTTAAAGACTGGTCGAACATTAAGAAGTCGAACCAAGTCAAACCAAGTTATAAGTGAACCCTGGAAAGAGGTCTGGCCAACCCTATTAAAGAGGATTACTTTAACTTAGAAGGGCCCGACATAACAAAGTCAGCCCAAAACAAAAAGTTATTAAAGTAGTCCCTGAAAGAGATCTGACAAAGATACAAGAAAGAGGACTACAAATAATAACTTAAGGGAGACCGACATAACCAAGTCGGACTCCTACTACCAAAAAAGTTATCAAAGTAGTCCCTGAAAGAGATCTGACAAAGATCCAAGAAAGAGGACTACAAAAAATAACTTAAGGGAGACCGACATAACCAAGACGGACTCCTACTACCAAAAAGTTATCAAAGTAGTCCCTGAAAGAGATCTGATAATGATCCAAGAAAGAGGATACAAAAAATAACTTAAGGGAGACCGACATAACCAAGTCGGACTCCTACTACTGATAAGTTATCAAAGTAATCCCTGAAAGAGACCTGACAAAGGTCCAAGAAAGAGGATTACAAAAATAACTAAAAAGAGATCGACCTGACGAAGTCAATCTCCTACAGACAAGTTATAAAAAAAGTAATCTCTAAAAGAGAGGATTACAATAATAACTTAAAAAGGGACCAACGCAAAGGAACTAGTCACAAATACGGAAAGCCGAGAAACAAGTTGGACCTCACAAATCATAACCTCAAAGGATTCAAGCTGCAAACAACGAAATAACCCAAGGAGGTCGAGCCACAAGATATCACACATCAGCAGAAAACAGAAAAATGGCAAATCAAAAGGCATTATGTAAAATCTACAAAGTTGCAAAAGCCTCGAAGGCCAGCAAAATCTAAGGATGGCGAGCTACCTTTTTTGTTTGTCAAAATAAAAGTTGCTAGAAAAGCAACTAGGAAAGCGTCAATAAATAAATAAGAAAGTTTTAAAAAGCCCACAAGCCGGGCCAACTACACAAATACCCAGGAAAGAGATCAGCAAGCATCAGGAACTTTCTTGGCAGTATCAGGACAAGGAGAAGGAGGACGAGTATGAATCGGTACGGCATCTACAGTTCCATCCTCCCGGTTCAGAATCTGGCAATCCGAATCAGGTGCAACTGGAGGAACAGAAGAAGTCGGCACTTTAACAGAGGACACAGGGGGAGGAACAACCTCATCATCATCACCCTCATCATCAGGGACAATCTTGCCATCTCTAACAATATTATCCAGGCTAAAAAGGGTGAGATCGGCCTCGAGAGCAATGACCCGAACTTGCTCCTTCAAGTTCTCGTAAGCAGCAGTCACGCTGCCAACGAGATGACCTTGAAGCTCAGAATAATCTTCCCGGGCATGGTCGAGCTCCTCCCTCAGGCGCATCACCTCTCGATAAGAGGTAACGTAACTATCCTTGTGCATCAAGACTGCGTCCTCAGCCAACCTCAACGAAGCTGCCAATGACTGAGAACTCGCCTCCTCATTCTTCAAGTCCTTCTCCAGCTTGGCCACCTTCGTCTCAAGCTCCTCCTTTAACTCCTTCATCCGATCAAACTCTTGTTTCGCCTCCTCCATAAACGCTTTAGTGGTGGGGAGAGGGAGATTCTGAGCAGTCCGATATATGGCAGCCGACATATACGCCATCTTCACATGATTTCGGGCCATGAATTTCAAGTGATGAAGGATGGACACATCGTCCATGGAGAGAGCGCCGTAGGGACCGATTTGTTGATCCACGAATTCAATAGCATTAAAATCAGGAGCATCGAGGTCGAAGGGCTCGGCAGTCTTTTGATTTTTATTGGGAGGAGCAACAGAAGGAGCAGTAGAGGCGACGTGAGGATCTACCAAACAAACTCGGGGTGTAGGGATCACTTTCTTCACCCCGGCGGAACTATGCACTGATGGCTTCTCGCGCACCAGGGAGGATCCTTCCCCAGCTGCCCTGGCAGCAACATTTCTGGCAGTAGTCGCCCTTTGTGCCCTCTTAAAAGCTTTCATAGCTTCATTATTCTTCATTGCCTCTGCAAGCAAAATAGAAAATTCAGCTACAAGTCGGATAAGTCGGAAAAGACAGCTACAAGCAACATAAACAAGATAATAAAAGAAACACAAGATACCCAGTTCAGTTTGAAGAAGAGAAGGATTGGTTAGAAATTTCTTTGTGTCAAGATGGGGAGGTTGACCCAGCGTTCTTCCAAGATAGTCACAAAGGCTCGCTCAGCCTCATCCAACATTTCCCACGAATACCGGGAGACCCTCACGTCTTTTTGCCATTCCAAGGGAAAAGCAGGTTCGTCATTCTCATCCAGAAAAAAGGGCCGAGCTCCTTCAACAGCTCGGACCTTGAAAAAGTAGTTTTTAAAATCACAGAACGACTCGTCAAACATGGAAAAAACCTTCTTTCCTTGGGTAGAATGAAAGGAGACCCAAGCTGACTTCTTTTTTACCACACCGGGCTTAGTCAAGACAAACAGATAGAAAAAGAGAGATTGAGAAGCAGGAATACCAAAACCATCGCACAGCAATTGGAAAATTTTAATAAAACCCCAGGAATTGGGATGAAGTTGAGAAGGGGCAACATTACAAGACCATAATAGATCGGCTTCAAATTTGGTAAAAGGAAGGGTGATACCCAGCTGACCAAAGAAAAAATCATAAGCATAAAAGAAAGGGCGACCATCAACAACCCGAGTTGAAAAGCAGACTCTCTCGTCAGAAGAGGGGGGGACAAGTTCATAGTTCTTCTCATCTCCAGAATTACTACAGACACTATGAAACTGCCTAAGCTGAGCACAAAAATCAGAATCAACCAACGAGACACACATGAGAACCATGGAGTCCACCCAGTCGGCCATACCCGCGGGAACTTGGGAAGGCATCTCTACAACGTTATTTCGGGAAGACATGAGGTCAACTAAATCCTACAAAAGAAAAGAAGATTGGATTACTAATAAAACATCTCGGATGAGGGGCAAAACAACTCGACAGACAAACAAACAGGAAAGGAAAACCCCAAGACTCAAACCAAAGCCCTTGGGGCATCCCTTGGAGGCAGTAAACAAACAAGGACTTTCAAGTTACTTCTACAGCCTACATCCCGGCACTCATCAAAATAAAATACAGAAAGAAAAACAAAAGAAGCAAAAACGCAAAAGGTCCACCCTCCTACAATTTATCAGAAGTTCCAAAAAAGGCCAAGGCAGAAAAACAGCAAAAGGCGCAAACTTTCTCGAAATACAGCAAAAAATCGGTAGAGAACAAGCATCAACATCGAAACACGAATCATCAAAGACGCAACTCACAAACATGCAAAGCCCCAAAAAGCATCAAGCAACAGGAAAGCAAAAAGGATCATGCAGAAGAGGAAAGAAACTCCCGGAACACACATTTCAAATAGGAGCGACAAAAAATAGAAAAGATACAAACTTTCCTTAAAAGAAAAATCAAAACTCCATCATAAAACCAAAGCGACAAAAGAAGAAGAAAAATGCGAGTGAAACTAACCTGGAGAAGAAAGAAGCTTCAAGGGAAGGAAGAGACGTAGAAATGAAAGCTACCCAGAAAAACGCCAAGCAACGCCGCAACGCAAGGAAAATAGAAATATGGGCGAAAAGCAGAGAGTAAGAGAACAAATGAAGAAATTGCAAAGAAATTACGAAAAGAGCGAAGAAGGGAAACCGTTTCCTGAGTATGAAATTCAAAAATAAAGAAGTTTAAGGGAAACGGGGCAATTAAATGCCAATTAATTAGGGTATTAAACCCTCGCACGTTCCCCAGAACAAAGCACTAATACAAAAGCGTGCGCTTTTTGAGGGAAAACGTTCTACATTCAAAAGCTACTACGAAGGAATCGACAAAAATGCTTGAGTTCGGCTTCAAGAAGGACTGAAGTCAAGGACTCGACCTCAACAAAGAAGACCGATCTCAAGCAGGGGCACTGTTCATACCCTGGGTCGAACTATCCGACTCGGAATGATCAATGATAAAGCGACCGACCTCTTCAGGTCGAGCGGACCGACTTCTTCTTAAAGAACTCGGCCGTGTCAACAAAAGAGCCCAGTAAAGGGCCCAAATGGAGGAACACGACCCAAATCCAAAGGCACTTCAAGCCTATAGAGTTAAAGGCGGTTCCCTTGAAGATAAGCTGACTTCACTCAAAATAAGATAAGATAAGATAAAGTAACTAACTTATCTTACCCGAAAGGTCAGCCCACATTACTATAAATACACTAGAGTACCCAGGTATAAGTCATACTCTGATTCTACATAACACCTGTTTAATACCCATGCTAACTTAAGCATCAGAGTCTCTTGCAGGTACCCCCACCCTTCAGTGAGAGAGGATCAGCAGCACGTTCAAGTCCAAACAAGTCGGACGTACCAGCTCCGGTCACCATTCATCAGCCGGACACATCGGTTCCGACCAGCACAGAAGATCTCGTCCGAGATCGACCTACAGTTTTAGGTAACCCTCGGAACAGATATTAAGAAGAGTTATTACTTCCGTCAAGAGTTCATCACTCTAGTTTGTTTCCTTACTTGTCACTTACTCTTCTATATCCTTTATTTACTCAGAATTATTATTGGATTATTTTTAGAATTTATTAATACAAGAACTATTTCTTTTTTTATTTTTAATTGATCCTTTTGATTATTATTTATCATGTCTTTCAATATTTCCTTTTCCTATTTCATGGATTTTACAAACATAATGAGCGAGTAGTTCCATAACTTGTTTGGGAGTTGATTGAAAGGAGGACCTTGAGTTGGATGCTCAAGAGAAAAATTATAATTGGGATTCGCGTTGGGTCGCCATCTAATCACTGACACTAATCCTTCCCAAGGGAGAGGATTAGAACTTGTGAATAGAAACTGACTTCCAACTTGCTTGACTTTCCTTTATCCGGTAAAGGATAACTGAGCAGATAACCTTCAATTATCAAATGATCTTGAGAGAACTCCATCAAGGATAGGGCTTCCAACTAATCTACTCCCAGTCAAGGTTTTTATTTAAATTACATAAATTCTCCAATTTAATTTCCTGTTTATCAACTCAAATCATTTGTTAGAAAACATCTGATTAATAAAATAGCACACCTTTCTGCAACTCGTTGGGAGATGACCTGGGATTCATACTCCCAGAATTTTAATTTTAATTTTGTGACAACCCTTCTAAATTGATAAGTGGATTTTTGGTTGGTTAAGAACTATACTTGCAACGTATCTCTTATAACAAATTCTTAACTCGCCAATTTCCGCCATGTCATTGACCATGTCTTCTCGCAAAAATATTGTAGAGGCGTCTTCTAAGGTTCCTGACGGGATGTTTGACTGGTTGGACTCCCTTGTTTTAATGTGTGTTTCCGTGGAACTTAGGAAACATCAGCGGATTTGTAGTAATCGGGTGCAGGAAAAAAATTATGAGCTAGTAGCACCTGATTCTGATGAGAGGGTCTGTTTCCCGACTTCAGTCCAGGGGGAACGTCCTTTCTTTTATGCCTACGACTATTTTTTAGTCAAATGAGCATTACCTTTCCCTTTACTCCCTTTGAAACCAATTTATTGTGGTCATGCAATGTGTCTCCATCCCAACTTCATTTGAATTCATGGGGTTTTGTTAAGATTTTCCAGTTGTTGTGTTAAGAATTGGATGTTAAGCCTTCTCAGACTCTCTTTCTTTACCTTTTCGTTTTGACCAAGCCTGTGATTTCTGCCAAAAAGAAAGCTTCCTAGGTTTCTTTTCGGTCTACCCAAGGAAAGAAAGTTTTTTCAATGTATGATGAGTCTTTTAGAGATTTCAAGAATTATTTCTTTAAGGTTCGAGCTGTTGAATGACCTCATCCCTTTTTTCTGGATGAGAACGATGAGCCCGCCTTTCCCTTAGAGTGGCAAAAGAATGTTGTAGTGTCGAGGTATACGTGAGAGATGTTGGATGAGGTCGAACAGGCCTTTGTTAACGTGTTGGAGGAGAACTGGGGACAGCCTCCTTATCTTGACACAAAAAGGTTTTTAGGGGATCCTTCACTTCTTCGAGCTGAGCTGGGTAGTGGTTGTCTTATCTTGTTTTCGTTTTGTTTCCTTTTTGTCGAGCTTTGTTCTTTTTCTCTCAATTTGTAACAATATTTGTGTTTTTTCCAGAGATGGTGAAAAACAATGAATCTATGAAGGCCTTTAAGAAGGCGAGAAAAGCTACTGCAGCTCAGAAGATCTCGGCCAAGATGGCCGGTGTTTATACCCTAGGTCGAGCTATCCGACCCAGGATGTTCAGTAACAAGGCGACCAACCTCTTTAGGTCAGACTATCCGACCTCTTCTCAAAGAGCTCGGCCAAATCGACAGGAAAGCCCAAAGAAGGGCCCGAAATCAAGGAACACGACCCAAATCCTAAGGCAGCCCAAGCCTACAAAGAGAAGGGCGGTTCCCTTGAGGATAAGCTGACCTCACCCAAAGATAAGATAAGATAAGATAAGATAACTAACTTATCTTATCTAAAAAGCTCACTCCACACTACTATAAATACACTAGAGCACCCAGGTATAACTCATACTCTGATTCTACTAAAAACCTACTTAATACCGTTGCTAACTTAAGCAACGGAGTCCCTTGCAGGTACCCCCACCCTCCGGTGGTGAAGGATCAACAGTACAGCCAAGCTCAACAAGTCGGATATGATAGCCCCGGCCTTCACTCACAGTTGGACACATCATGTCCGATCAGCATAGAGGATCTCGTCCGAGATCGACCTACGGTTTCAGGTAACCCTTGGAACATTGGCGCCGTTGCCGGGGAACCTGGAAGTCATCCCACCGCCATGGCAGATGACCATGACAACGACCACGAGTCAGATCTAGAAGATAGAACACCGCATAAGAACACGGACACTACACCAAAAGATGCCCCTCAACCTGACAAAAACAAGGATTCACCAAATAAGGAAGCAGTGGAGGCACTTCAAGATCGCTTGAAACAGCTCGAAAAGAAGGTGGAGCATCAACGAGAAGCTGAGAAAGATCTACAAAGGGAAGTTAGACGACGCCGTGAGATAGAAGACAAGCTCTTAAAACTTGAGGCCGATCTCAAAACCAAGACTACTCGATCCGGTCACGAAAATGACTCCCGCAAGGACCAAGATCCATTCATTAAAGAAATCATGAAGACTAAAATCCCAAAGGACTTCAAACTTCCTGACATGATTCTGTATGATGGCACTACAGGTCCCGGCCACCATCTCAGTAATTTCAGGAGTAGAATGTACCTCACTGACGCCTCAGATGAAGTCCGCTACAAAGCCTTTCCGACTACTTTAACAAAAACAGCAATTAGATGGTTTGACAATCTACCTTCTAGGTCCATCTCAAGTTTTGAGGACTTAGCTAAGAAGTTTCTAGCCAGATTCTCCATCCAAAAAGATAAGGCTAAGTACACCCCAAGTCTACTAGGAATCAAGCAAGGAGAACGATAAAGTCTTCGCAACTACATGGAATGATTTAACAAAACATGCCTCGACATACAAAGCCTACCAACAGAGGCCGCCATCATGGGCCTCATCAATGGCTTGCGAGAGGGACCTTTTAGCTAATCTATATCAAAAAAACACCCCACATCTCTGAACGAGGTTCAAGAACGAGCAGAGAAGTACATTAACATGGAGGAGAACTCTCAACTAGGAGAGACCTCAAAGTCCGGATTCACCTACTCGTCTCGAGATAAGGATAAAGAATCCAAAAAGAAAGAAGATCGACATGGGGAAAAAATAAAAAAATACCACAATTACACCCCCTTCGGGTGTCCCTTGTGGATGTTTACAGAGAAGTCTGCCATACTGAAAAAATACCCCCAGCTCGACCACTCAAAGGCAAGAAGGGAGGAGGAAATCGGTCTGAATATTGCGAATACCATAGACTCTGCGGACATTCCACCAACGAATGCTTTGACTTAAAAAATGTCATAGAAAAACTAGTAAGAGAAGGAAATTAGATCGATACCTAGCCACCCGAGACGATGAGCAAAGAAAAATAAGAAGGGACAAAGATGTCAGACGAACTGAGCGATCACCTCGCACACCAGAAAGACACGTCCATATGATACATGGAGGGTTTGCAGGAGGAGGAATCTCCAAATCATCTCGCAAAAGATATCTCAAAGAAGTATATCATGTCGAGGGGAAGGAGGAAGCACCCGACATCCCTGCGATTACTTTCACCAAAGAAGATGCATCTGGTGTCATCTCAGGACGCGACGATCCCATGGTCGTCACCATTATATTGGCAAATGCAAATCTCCACCGCACACTGATAGACCAAGGGAGCTCTGCCGACATCTTATTCAAATTTGCCTTCGACAAGCTCGGCCTAGAAGAAAAAGAACTCAGGACATATCCGAATAGCCTATTCGGACTAGGAGACACCCTAGTTCAACCACTTGGATACGTCTCGCTACACACAACCTTCGGCAAAGGGGGCCAGTCAAAAACGCTCAAGATAGACTACATCGTGGTCGACGTGATTTCAGCCTACAACGCCTTAATAGGTCGGACAACGTTGAATCAGCTCGGCGCAATAGTCTGGACTCCACATCTATGCATGAAATTTCCAACTGCAGAAGGGATAGCCACAATAAAAGTAGACCAGAAGACGGCACGCCGCTGCTACAACGAAAGTCTAAACCTCAGAGGCAGAGGAGAAGAGTTTCACACAGTCGAACTCGGGGGAGTTCAGAGGCGAGAAGAACTCCGCCCACAGCCCGAAGGTGAGATAGAGAAAGTACAGATCGGAGACATCCCGGACAAAACGACCAATATTGGAACAAACCTAAAGGGAGACATAAAAGAATCACTCGTACAGTTCTTACAAGACAATGTCGACCTCTTTCCATGGAAGGCTGCGGAAATGCAAGGTATAGACCCTGAGGTAATGTGCCACAAGTTAGCAGTCTATCCAGGATCTAGGCCAATACAACAGAGACGTAGGAGGCTCAGACCCGAACGATCCCAGGCTATGGAAGAGCAGGTACAAGCTCTACTAGAGGTAGGATTCATAAGGGAAGTCAAGTACCCACTATGGTTGGCTAACGTCGTCTTGGTGAAAAAGTCAAATGGAAAGTGGCGAATGTGCACCGACTACACCGATCTCAACAAAGCCTGCACAAAAGATTCCTATTCACTCCCAAGTATCGACGCTTTGGTAGATGCCTCCTCTGGATATAAATACCTCTCGTTTATGGACGCATATTCGGGATACAATCAAATCCCAATGTATCCACCCGACCAAGAGAAAACTTCATTCTTAACTCCAAAGGCAAATTATTGCTACATTGTCATGCCTTTTGGTCTTAAAAACGTAGGAGCTACTTATCAAAGGTTAATGAATAAGGTCTTTTCAGATCATATCAGAAAAATCATGGAAGTCTATATGGATGATATGTTAATAAAGACACAGAGTGAAGAGATGCTATTGTCTGACTTGGCCCGAGTGTTCGACACTATAAGAAGGCATGGCATGCGACTCAATCCTGCAAAATGCACCTTCGCAGTAGAAGTTGGCAAATTCTTGGGTTTTATGCTCATACAAAGAGGAATCGAGGCAAATCCGGATAAATGCCGGGCCATACTCGACATGAAGAGCCCGACCTGCTTCAAAGAGGTACAACAACTCAACGGGAGGTTGGCAGCCTTGTCCATATTTCTAGCTGAATCCGCAATAAGATCCCTCCCCTTCTACGCCATTCTAAGGAAAGGGAAGAAATTTGAATGGACCACCGAGTGCGAGCAAGCCTTTCAAGATTTCAAAAGGTTCCTGGGACAACCACCTATCCTATCTCGGCCACAGGAAGGAGAACCACTCAAATTATACCTCGCGGTAGGAAGTCAAGTAGCAGCCTCAGCATTGGTTCAAGAAGATGACAGTGGGCAGCAACTCGTATACTTCATCAGTAAGGCGCTACAAGGATCCGAACTGAACTACCAAAAAATAGAAAAATTTGCCTATGCCCTTATACTAACATCTCGACGACTTCGTCCATACTTCCAAACTCACACCATTAAGGTTCGGACTAACCAGCCCATAAAAGGGATATTACAGAAAACAGACTTAGCAGGCAGAATCTTACAATGGGCAGTCGAGTTGTCCGAATTCGACCTTCAATACGAAGCTCGGACAGCCATCAAATCACAATACTTAGCCGACTTTATAGCGGAATTCACAGAAACCTCGGAAAACCCCTTAGAATAGAATTTCTACGTGGACGGCTCTCTCAAATTCGGGTTCCCTGACTCAAACAACCAAGCTGAGTATGAGGCATTACTAGCCAGTTTGAAGCTGGCTAAAGAGATTGGAGCTCAAAACTTATTATCTTCAGCGATTCGTAGGTGGTCACTTCACAAAAAACAGGTAGCTACCAAGCCAAGGACCCCACTATGAAAAAATACTTGGATAAAACCAGGGAACAGCTCAGATAATTCGGAGAATATGAGATCCGCCACATACCCCGCGAATAGAATGCCCGAGCTGACGCACTCTCAAAGCTAGCCAGCACCAAACTAGGGGGCAACAATAGAAGTCTCATCCAGGAAATGCTGCAAAACCCATCAATCTCGGAAGAGGAAAAAGTTCTAGCCATAACAGATCTGGATCAAGGATGGATGACCCCCATAATTAAATACCTCAAAATAAAAACACTCCCTACATATGAAAAGGAAGCAAAGAAGTTAAAGCGGGAGGCACAATACTACACTATCATAAACGATATCCTATACAAAAGAGGGATTTCAATACCATTACTAAGATGTGTTCCGACTTCCAATACAAACGAAATTCTAGAAGAAGTACACAGTGGCATCTGTGGCAATCATCTCAGAGCGCAAGCACTCATCAAAAAAGTACTCCGGGCAGGGTTCTATTGGCCAACTCTACAAAAAGAAACCACGAAGTTCGTAAAGACATGTCCACCATGTCAGAAACATGCCAACTTCCACATTGCCCCGCCAGAGGAACTTATCAACGTAACCTCACCTTGGCCATTCGCAAAATGGGGACTCGACCTTCTCGGACCCTTCCCTCAGGGATCGGGACAAGTTAAATTCCTCATAGTAGGGGTAGACTACTTCATGAAGTGGATCGAAGCAGAACCCTTATCTAATGCCACTGCTCAAAGAAGTCGAAAATTCCTATATAGAAATATTATCACAAGGTTCGGGGATCCATACTCCATAACCACAGACAATGGCACTCAATTCACAGATGCAGGCTTCAGAAAGTTAGTGGCTGACTTAAACATAAAACACCAGTTCACTTCTGTAGAGAACTCCCAAGCCAATGGACAAGCCGAAGCTGCCAACAAAGTCATATTGACTGGACTCAAGCGGAGATTACAGGATGCAATGGGAGCCTGGGCTGAAGAACTCCCACAAGTCCTATGGGCATATCGAACAACGCCGCATTCTACCACAAAGGAATCACCCTTCCGATTAGCATACGGAATAGAGGCAATGATCCTAGTGGAGATCGAAGAAGGTTCGCCTAGAGTGATCCACTATAATGAAAAATCCAACTCCCAACTTCAAAGTGAGGAACTCAACCTACTCCCAGAAGTCCAAGAAAGAGCTTGGATCAAGGAAGAGGCATTAAAACGATGAATGGCTTCAAGATACAACCAAAGAGTGGTACCGCGAGGATTTGCTGAGAACGACCTCGTCTTAATCCAAAATGATATCGGAACAACTCGACCTGGAGAAGGAAAGCTGGGAGCAAAATGGAAAGGACCCTACCAAGTTATAGAAGTACTTGGAAAGGGCTACTACAGACTGTCCGAACTCGATGGGCGAGAGCTTCCTAGGTCATGGCACGCCTGCAACTTAGAAGGTACTATAGTTAGGGATGATAAAGGATCTTAGGATAAGGCGCACTCTTTTTTCTAAAAAGGTTTTTTAATGAGGCGCCAAGCCAAGACCTATCAATCGCTCAACCTATAGGGATAAATCTCCCACATGCATATATTTGCATTTTTCGACTTGAATAAAATCTGTTAAGATCTTCTACAAATTCTTAAGACGCATTAATCTGAAATATTCGTCGTCCGATTACGAAGCTACAGATCGGCAAAAAGTGAAAATCAAATTCACTACACGATCACGATAAAGACCAACAAAGATGAAAACCAAATTCACTAAGAGGTCAACCAAATGGGGATTAAACCCAATTTCTACAAAATCGGCAAAGACAAATACAGAATAATGCAAGAAGTTATCGAAAGTGATCCATAGAAAAGACCTGACGAGGTCTTAATAAAAATGGGTCGCTAAATAATAACTTAAAGACTGGTCGACATAGAGAAGTCGGACCGGTCGCAATAACCCAAGTTATAAGCAAATCCCTAGAAAGAGGTCTGGCCAACCCTATAAAAGAGGATTGCTATAACTTAGAAGAGACCGACATGACGAAGTCGGTCTCCTACCAAAAACGTTATAAAAGTCATCCCTGAAAGAGACCTGGACAAGGTCCAAGAAAGAGGATTACAAAAATAACTTAGAAGAGACTAACATGACGAAGTCGGTCTCCTACCAAAAAAGTTATAAAATTTATCCCAAAAGAGACCTGGACAAGGTCCAAGAGAGAGGATTACGAAAATAACTTAGAAGAGACCGACATGACGAAGTCGGTCTCCTACCAAAAAAGTTATAAAAGTCATCCCTGAAAGAGACCTGGACAAGGTCTAAGAAAGAGGATTTAAAAAATAACTTAGAAGAGACTGACATGACGAAGTCGGTCTCCTACCAAAAAAGTTATAAAAAGTAATACCTAGCAATAGACCTCATAAAAGGTCCAAACAAAACATGATTACTAGAAATAACTTCAGAAGCCTCAAGGAACTGAAGCCACAAGCAGGGAATGCAAAGGCAATCCAAAGAGGTCGAGCTACAAGGCTCTAACACTACCAAAAACCTAAAAAAGGTACCAAGATAAACTAAAACGAACATGATATTAAAGGTATGAAGTTATAATTATAACAAGCTCAAAGAGGCTACCAAAACCATTCCCAAGAACTTGGAAACTATTTTTTTTTCAAAATAAAGTTGCTAAACAAGCAACCAAAAGAGTGTCAACAGCCAGCAAACATCATAAAAAGTTTAAAAACGCCCACAATCCGGGCTATCTACACAAAAACTTAGAAAACTATTCATCAGAAGGCTTCTCGGCAACACGACGTGAAGGAGGGCGAGCCTGAATGCGCACAGCATCCACAGTACCATTATCCCGGTTCAAGATTTGACAGTCAGGATTTGAAACAGGATGACCGGCCTCAACTGAAGGAGCTGAAGAACTCGGCACCACAGAAGCTTTGGCAGCAAGAGCAGAGGAAGGTTCAACATCATCGTCGTCAGGTCGTCAGGGACAATCTTGCCATTCTTTACAACATTATCCAGGCTGAAGAGAGTAAGGTCAACCTCTGGAGCAAGAACTCGAACTTGCTCCTTCAGGTTCTCATAAGCAGCATTTACTCTGCCTACAAGGTGACCCTGGAGCTTGGCATAATCGACCCTGGCAGACTCTAGCTCCTCCCTGAGATGCATCACTTCCCTGTAGGCCGTGACATAGCTATCCTTGTGCCTCAAAGTGGTATCTTCAGCCAACCTCACAGAAGCCGCCAGGGCAACAGAACTAGCCTTTTCGGTCTCCAACTCCTTCTCAAGCTTGGTCTCTTTCACTTGGAGCTCCTCCTTCAGACCCTTCATTTGGTCGAACTCTTTCTTGGCCTCTTCCATAAAAGCTTTGGTAGCATGAAGAGGGAGGTCTTGGGAAGTCCGGTATAGGGCAGCTCCCATATGTGCCATCTTGACGCTACTCCGAGTAATAAAATCCAAGTGGCGAAGGAGAGAGACATCGTCCGTAGGAATGGTACCGTATGGACCAATCTGCTGACAAACTCAACCGCATCAAAGTCAGGGGTATCGAGGTTAAAAGGCTCAGTTGTTTTTTGTTTTTTTTTTGGAGGAGCACCAGCAGTAGGAACAGAAACTTGAGAAGGATCAGCCAAACGAACCTGGGGAGTAGGGATTACCTTCCTCACCCCCGGCGAGCTCGGTACGGCTGGCTTCGACTGAGCCTGAGATGATCCCTCACTGGCCGCCTTAGCTGAGACATTTTGAGCTGTAGTAGCCTTTCTTGCCCTCTAAAGGCCTTCATGGATTCATTATTTTTAATCATCTCTATGAAGAAAACATAACAGCAAGAAACCAAGTTACGAATCAGAAAGAGCTTGCAAGAGATAAACTCGACAAACAAGGAAAACCAAAAACAATATCACTACCCAGCTCAGCTCGAAGGAGAGAGGGGTTGGTTAAAAATTTCTTTGTGTCAAGATGGGCAGGCTGCCCCCAATTTTCTTCCAGCACAGTCACAAAAGCTTGCTCAGCCTCATCTAACATTTCCCACGTATACCTAGATACCCTTACATACTTTTGCCATTTCAAGGGAAAGGCGGGTTCATCATTCTCATCCAGAAAAAAGGGCCGAGCTCCTTCAATAGCTCGGACCCTAAAAAAGTAATTCATGAAGTCACAGAAAGATTCATCAAACATGGAGAAAACCTTTTTTCCTTGGGAAGCTCGGAAAGAAACCCAAGCGGCTTTTTTCTTAACTACCCCAGGCTTTGTCAAAACAAAGAGATAAAAGAAGAGGGATTGTGAAGCAGGGATACCGAATTCATGACACAACAATTGAAATATTTTTATAAAACCCCGGGATTTGGGGTGAAGTTGGGACGGAGCTACATTACAGGACCATAACAGGTTGGTCTCAAAATCGGTAAACGGAAGAGTGATATTCATTTGGCCAAAAAAGAAGTCGTAGGCGTAGAAAAAGGGGCGCTCTCCAACAATTCGGGTAGAAAAACAGACCCTCTCCTCAGAATTTGGAGGTACAAGTTCATAGTTCTTTTCCTCACTACCACTACTACAAATCCTATTGATGAGCAGATAATTTATACGCTTTTTGACATTGTTTTTAGTATGTTTTTAGTAGGATCTAGTTACTTTTAGGGATGTTTTTATTAGTTTTTATGTTAAATTCACATTTCTGGACTTTACTATGAGTTTGTATGTTTTTCTGTGATTTCAGGTATTTTCTGGCTGAAATTGAGGGACTTGAGCAAAAATCAGATTCAGAGGTTGAAGAAGGACTACTGATGGTGTTGGATTCTGACCTCCCTGCACTCAAAGTAGATTTTCTGGAGCTACAGAACTCCAAATGGTGCGCTCTCAACGGCGTTGGAAAGTAGACATCCTGGGCTTTCCAGAAATATATAATAGTCCATACTTTGAATGATGATTGATGACGCAAAAGGACGTTGAACGCCAGTTCTACGCTGTAGTCCGGAGTTAAACGCCAGAAACACGTCATGAACCAGAGTTGAATGCCAAAAACACGTTACAACTTGGCGTTCAACTCCAGAAGAAGCCTCTGCACGTGTAAACTTCAAGCTCAGCCCAAGCACACACCAAGTGGGCCCCGAAAGTGGATTTATGCATCAATTACTTACTTCTGTAAACCCTAGTAACTAGTTTAGTATAAATAGGACTTTTTACTATTGTATTTAGATATCTTATGATTTTTAGTTCATCTTTAGTTTCATCTTTAGATCACGTTTGGGGGCTGGCCATTCGGCCATGCCTGGACCTCATCACTTATGTATTTTCAACGGTAGAGTTTCTACACACCATAGATGAAGGTGTGGAGCTCTGCTGTTCCTCAAAGATTAATGCAAAGTACTACTATTTTTTTATTCAATTCAACTTATTCCGCTTCTAAGATATTCATTCGCACTTCAATATGGTGGATGTGATGATCGTGATAGTCATCATCATTCTCAACTTATGAACGCATGCCTGACAACCACTTCCGTTCTACATGCAAACAAGCTAGAATGAATATCTCTTAGATATCTAATACAGGGGACCGAGTCCGAGTTATTAGTATCTTCGTGGTATAAGTTAGAATCCATGGATGGCCATTCCTGAGATTCGGAAAGTCTAAACCTTGTCTGTGGTATTCCGAGTAGGATCTGGGAAGGGATGGCTGTGACGAACTTTAAACTCGCGAGTGCTGGGCGTAGTGACAGACGCAAAAGGAGGGTGAATCCTATTCCAGTATGATCGAGAACCTCCAGATGATTAGCCATGCCATGACAGAGCATTTGGACCTTTTTCACAGAGAGGATGGGATGTAGCCATTGACAACGGTGATGCCCTTACAGAAAGCTTGCCATGGAAAGGAGTAAGACTGATTGGATGAAGACAGCAGGAAAGCAGAGATCAGAGGAACGAAAGCATCTCTATACGCTTATCTGAAATTCTCACCAATGATATACATAAGTATTTTTATCTTTATTTTATGTTTCTTTATTATTATTATTCGAAAACTCCATAATCATTTAATATCCGCCTGACTGAGATTTACAAGGTGACCATAGCTTGCTTCAAGCCGACAATCTCCGTGGGATCGACCCTTACTCACGTAAGGTTTATTACTTGGACGACCCAGTGCACTTGCTGGTTAGTTGTGCGAAGTTGTGAATTTATGTTTGGACCATGGTATTGTGCACCAGTTTGTTGGCGCCATTGCCAGGGAGAGAACGAACAACAAATTTTACAACATGAGTAACAATTTTGCATACCAAGTTTTTGGCACCGTTGCCGGGGATTGTTCGAGTTTGGACAACTGATGGTTCATCATGTTGCTCAGATTAGGTAACTTTCTTTTCGTTTCCTTTTCAAAAGTCAAAAAAAAAAAATTTTAAAAATATTTTCAAAAAAATTATATTTTTCTTCAGAATTTTTAAGAGTGAATTCTAGTATTTCATGAAGCATGTTGAAGCCTGGCTGGCTGTAAAACCATGTCTAAAATCTTTTGGACTGAGGCTTCCAAACCATCAGCATAGAGGCAAGTTAATTTGATGACTTAGCTGATGAATGTCTGATTTACATGCTAAAGCTTGGCTCGCCATTGGCCATGTCTAGTGTTTTGGACTGGAGCTTTCATTGAAAGCTTGGCTGGCTAGTGAGCCATGTCTAACTCCTGGACTGAAGCTTTAGACTAAGACGACAAGATTTCTGGAATTAATATTAAAAATTTTGGAATCCTTATTTTTCTTTTTCAATAATTTTTGAAAAAAATACCCAAAAAAATTAGAAAATCATAAAAATAAAAAATATTTCATGTTTCTTGTTTGAGTCTTGAGTCAATTTTAAGTTTGGTGTCAATCACATGTTTTAAAGTTTGCATAAAATTTTCGAAAAATTCATGCATTCATAGTGTTCTTCATGATCTTCAAGTTGTTCTTGGTAAGTCTTCTTGTTTGATCTTTAAATTTTCTTGTTTTG
The DNA here is from genome assembly GCF_003086295.3 of Arachis hypogaea. NCBI lineage: Eukaryota > Viridiplantae > Streptophyta > Magnoliopsida > Fabales > Fabaceae > Arachis > Arachis hypogaea. Next base: position 85,606,207 of record NC_092053.1, read on the forward strand.
TGTCTTTTTTTATTTTTCATATGCATTCTTGCATTCATCGTGTCTATACATGAAAAATTTCTAAGTTTGGTGTCTTGCATGTTTTCTTTTTCATGAAAATTTTTCAAAAATAAGTCTTGATGTTCATCTTGATCTTCAAAGTGTTCTTGGTGTTCATCTTGACATTCATAGTGTTCTTGCATGCATTGTGTGTTTTGATTCATAATTTTTATGTTATGAGTCTTTTTCATGTTTTTCTCTTTCATCATTAAAAATTCAAAAATCAAAAAAATATCTTTCCTTTTTTCACTCATAAATTTCAAAAATTTGGATTGACTTTTTCAAAAATTTTTAAAAAATCTAGTTGTTTCTTATGAGTCAAATCAAAATTTCAATTTGAAAACCTTATCTTTTTCAAAATCTTTTTCAAAAATCAAATCTTTTTCATTTTTCTTATTTATTTTCAAAAATTTTAAAAAATATTTTTCAAAAATCTTTTTCTCAATTTTATCTCATAATTTTCGAAAATATCATCAAAAATTAATGTTTTGATTCAAAAATTTCAAGTTTGTTTCTTGTCTAGTAAGAAAGGTTCAATCTTTAAGTTTTAGAATCATATCTTGTGATTACTTGTGAGTCAAGTCATTAATTTTGATTTTTAAAATCAAATCTTTTTCAAAAATAATTTTAATCATATCTTTTTAAATCATATCTATTTCAAAAATTTGATTTTAAAATATCTTTTTTAAAATTGATTTTCAAATCTTATCTTTTTGTTTCAATCATATCTTTTTAAATTTCAATCATATCTTTTTCAAAACCACCTAACTATTTTTCCCTCTCTAATTTTCAAAAATTCCTCCCACTTTTTTAAAAATTCTTTTTAATTAATTAATTGTTTTAAATTTTAATTTTAATTCTATTCTTCCTTTAATTTTCGAAAATCATTAACTCCTTTTCAAAATTTATTTTCGAAAACCTTTCTCTCTCATCTTATTCTATTTATTTATTCATTTACTAACACTTCTCTCCCATCCAAAAATTTGAACACCACCTCCCTTTCTGTGTTCGAGTTTTTCCTCTTTCCTTCTTTACATTACATTCTTTTCTTCTTCTACTCATACAGGGGAACCTCTATACTGTGGTAAAAAAGATCCCTATTATTATTTTTCTGTTCTCTTCTTTGTCATATGAGCAGGAGCAAGGACAAGAACATTCTTGTTGAAGCAGATCCTGAACCTGAAAGGACTCTGAAAAGAAAACTAAGAGAAGTTAAATACAACAATCCAGAGACAACCTTACATGAATTTTCGAACAGGAAGAGGAGATGGCAGCCGAAAATAATAATAATGCAAGGAGGATGCTTGGTGACTTTACTGCACCTAATTCCAATTTACATGGAAGAAGCATCTCCATCCCTGCCATTGGAGCAAACAACTTTGAGCTGAAACCTCAATTAGTTTCTCTGATGCAGCAGAACTGCAAGTTTCATGGAATTCCATCTGAAGATCCTTTTCAATTCTTAACTGAATTCTTGCAGATCTGTGATACTGTTAAGACCAATGGGGTTGATCCCGAGGTCTACAGACTCATGTTTTTCCCTTTTGCTGTGAGAGACAGAGCTAGAATATGGTTGGACTCTCAACCTAAGGATAGCCTGAACTCTTGGGATAAGCTGGTCACGCGTTTCTTAGCCAAGTTCTTTCCTCCTCAAAAGCTGAGTAAGCTTAGAGTGGATGTTCAAACCTTCAAACAGAAAGAAGGTGAATCCCTCTATGAAGCTTGGGAGAGATACAAGGAACTGACCAAAAAGTATCCTTCTGACATGCCTTCAGAATGGACCATCCTGGATATACTTGATGCACGGAAAACTTGTCTTTCAAAAAATTTCCTTCGGCAAGTGTACCGAATTTGTCGTCAAGTAAAAACTCACAATAGAGTGAGGTCAAATCCCACAAGGATTGATTGATCAAGCAACTTTAATTAGAGGAATGTTCTAGTTGAGCGAATCCAGGATTTGAGTTTAGAATTGCAGAAAATAAAATGGTGGGAAGGTAAATGAGAGAAAAAGTAAATGCTAGAATTAAAGAACTGAAAGTAAATGACTGAAAGTAAATTACAGAATTGTAAATGGGAATGGGGGAATTGCTCATAAAAGTAAGTAATAGAAATTAAAGAGAATGGGTAAGATCAGAAATGGGGGGTTCATTGGGCTTAGGAGATGTTGCATTCTCCGGATCAATTTCATTTTCATCTCTTCCTCAATCAATGTACTCATTAATCTCCTTGGCAGTCTTAAGTGATTGAATTACAATTTCTTGTAATTCAATCTCTCAAATCTTGATCAATAGCCAATTCCTTGGTCAATTGCTCATGAGAAGAGATGAAGTATGGTCACTGATTATACCACATGCATTTCCCAAATCAAGTGTTGAGAGGATTATAGTCACATATCCATCCAAACCCAATTTGGTCCAGCATGAGAAAGCATTTCTAGCATGATCTCTTCATTCCTCTTTCAAGGTTCAGAAGAGATCCAAGTATGAATAGCTTATTTTCCAAGATAACTACCCAATTGGATGAAGATCGAAAGCTTTCAAGTAAAATCAAGAGAAAAGAGAGATGAAGAATAATGAAAACTAGTATTGATCCATCAAATTACAACAGAGCTCCCTAACCCAATGAAAGGGGTTTAGTTGTTCATAGCTCTGGAAAATGAAAACAAAGATGGAGAATACATGATGAAACTAGAAGTGCAGAGAAAGTAAAATACAGAGAGTAGTTTTATGCCAAGAGGCTCCCTATAATTTCCAACTCCCAAAATAATTCAAAGCTACTCCTATATATACTACTCTTCTGTTCTTCTAGTTGATTCTTCAAGTCTTGGGTATGGGCCTTTGGATCTTGAGTTTGAAGCAGTTTTCTACTTCATTGGGCTTAGCTTTACTTGCAGAGAGAAAGTGTGAAGTGGGCAGAGACTTTTAGCTCAGGAAGTTAGTGGTGTTAACGTTCAGTGAAAATGTGGGTTCGAGAACGTTAGTGACAATCACCTTTTTCACTAACGTTCCTCACCAAAGTTAAGAGCCACGTTAACCTCAACGTTAGTGGCACAAATGTTGCCACTAACGCTTCCACTATGTCCTTCGCACACGTTATTGGGACTCAACTTTCCTAATAACGTTTAGGATTCTCCCCCTTCCCTACGTTAGAATCAACGTTAACTTAGTTAACGTGGCTCTTTTAACGTAGGCTTGCCAACTTTCGAGAACATTTGTGACACTTACCATTGTCACTAACGATCCAATATGCCCCTAATTCTCACGTTAGAGTCCATGTTAACTAGGTTAACGTGGCTTCTAACGTGGCCATGCTAGCTATCTCCAATGTTAGTGACAAAGTTGAGTGTCACTAACGTTGGCTCAACATTCCCTTATCCACGTTAGCTTCCACGTTAACTAAGTTAACGTGGGAGTTAACGTGGCTCATGTTGGCATGTGTGGGCTCCTTCCAACGTTAGTGACAATGTTGGGTGTCACTAACGTTGGCGTCACCTCCCTTCTTCACGTTAACTTCCACGTTAACTAAGTTAACGTGGGAGTTAACGTGGCTTATTGGGGCTTGTGTGGGTTCCTTCCAACGTTAGTGACAATGTTTGGTGTCATTAACGTTGTCGACCACCTTGTTTCCTCACGTTAGCTTCCACGTTAACTAGGTTAACGTGGGAGTTAACGTGGCTTAATGTGACTTGGCCAACGTTAGTGATAATGTTGAATGTCACTAACGTTGGCTTCCCCCCTTTCTTCTTAATGTTAGAGGCCACGTTAACTAAGTTAACGTGGTGACTAATGTGGCCACTTATGAGCTTGGTCCAATGTTAGTGATAATGTTAAGTGTCACTAACGTTGGCTCCATTTCCTTTCTTCCACGTTAGAGTTCACGTTAACTTAGTTAACGTGACTCTTAACGTGGGCAATGATGGCTTCGAGAGCATTATTGGCAATGACTTTTCTCATTAACTTTGCAAGTTACTCCCATTCCACGTTAGTGTCAATGTTAGTGTAACTAACTTTGCCACTAATGTGGTTCTTCTTGGCTTCCTTTGTCCTGAAATCAAGCAATAAAGTGCATCAAAGTTCTAGTCCAAGTCATGGGAAATGCAACATTCAATTTGTCCATAAATTCATGCATAATCCTCATGAAATCATGTAAAGTGCACAATGTATGCTTGAATCAAGATATAAGTGAATATGTACCCAAAACTAGCTTATTTCCTAAGGAAATGCATAAAACTACCCTAAAAACAGTAAAGAAAAGGTTAGTGAAACTGGCCAAAATGCCCTGGCATCACAACACCAAACTTAAAGCTTGCTTGTCCCTAAGCAAGTACTGGAACAAGAGAATGATGAATAGAATGCCAAGAGAAATGAGTCATTCTTGTGGAAGTCATGTCCCTGGTTTTATGGTAGTTTCATGCATAGCAACTTAGGTTCCTTCCTGGCTTTCAGACCTTTATCATGTCCTTGAATACTCACTGTGATTGCATCCCATGAGATTTTTATTCATTGATTCTTTTGTTGTTATTTCAGGGCTTATTTGTGTTCTTAGGCTAAGTGTTCTGTAAGGGGGCAACTCTTTAAAATAAGCTTTCAGCCAACACTCCCGAACCAGTTGGTTCAAGGTGCTAGGTGTTGAAGCACCCCTAAGGACTTACTTGCTCAAGTCTCTCCCCCATACATACACACCACATGCATATAGTTTATTTATTTTCTTTTCTTGAGACCTTGGTGTCCAGCACCTCTTTGGGTTACTAAATGCTTTGTAGTGAGGGTTACTCTTGATAGTGGACTTTCAGCTGATAATCCCGAGTTAGTTAACCCAAGTTACCAAGTGATAAGGCACCCCTAAGAACTTATTCATCCAAGTAGATCCCTCATACAGGAGCACCACAGACACATGCCTCAAGATTAAAAACCATTGGTGCCTAGCCTTATTGCTTGTTCTTTTTCTTTTATTCCTCAACTTTGATTGTTCTTTCCCTTTTTCTTATTAGGATCTTCTTATTTAGCTAGTCTCATGGGGTGTGTTTCAGCATAGCATTCCTGACAGATAGTTGTCTTCCCACCTTATGGTTGAACTAACTTAGCTAACTTATGACCCTACCAGAAACTCATGAACTTACTCCATGGTATGAACTCCTCTCTGGTCTTTAAAAACACACATTCTCTTTTCATTTGATTTAAAGGGACAAACATACAGGTAAGCAAAGTAAGGATGCAGTGACATAGAGACCAGCAAACATAGACCTTTTCAACAAAAACTTAAAAGACAGAATTTAAAAAAAAAATTTAAACTAATCATGGAAGCAAGTTCTATTTCATACAAGATCTTCCTTATTTAGAGCATAGAGAAAGATGGACCAAAGAAGGAACTCCACCACCTTTTACTCATGTGGTTGCCCATGCTTTCCTCCTTGTTTCTCTTCTTTGTGTCCTCTTGCATTCCCTCACATCCGTGCCAATCTTGCTTGCTTCCAATCCTCAAGTGCCTTCCTCACTGCTTCATGACTTTCTTCCACCCTTTGTCTTTCTTCTCGTGCTAATTCATCCCTCATTTCTTCATACCTTGTGATTCCTGGATGCAATATAGGCAGCTGTCCTACCAAGTAACCGAGCTTGACTTGAGTATTTATATGATGCCCAGTCTCGCTCAGGTAAACTCCTTCTGCGAATGCCCTTTGCTCGTCCAATAGTTCTGCCTGTTCTATCTGTCTTCGATGCATCTCATGTATATGTGCACCTTGATGTGCTTGGATATTGATTAGCCTCTGGATGGATTCTTGTTGCTCATTTTGCCTTTGTTCCATCCTGTGGAATGTTTCACCCCATTGTTGCCCTTGACTCAGTTGCTGATCCATCATTTGCTTTTGCCACTCCCCTTGTTGAGTCATCCATCTTGAGAGCGACTCCTCTTACTACCCCATCATCTGTAGTTGAAGCTCTCTCTGTGCTCCCTGGCTTTCCAAATATTGTCGAGATAGTCCATCAATGGCTTCCTGCAATTCGTGCATATCCAAGGTGGCTGGTGCTTGCCCCTCTAAGACTTGTCCTTCCACTACTTGAGGGGCTGTCCTCTTCCTTTGCTTCCGTTGAGGCAGGGGGGATGCGGTAGCATGCATTCGTCGAACGGTTATTGGAATGCCATCTTTTATCTACACAGGGTCCTCATCTTCAAACACCACCCCAGCTTTCTTGCACAGTCGGTAAATAGTACTGGGGTAACCTAACGTTCCTCTTGAGTCGCTTTTCTCTGCCATTTTTCTAATGCCTTCTGCTATGAGTTCATGAACCTTGATTTCTCCTCCTTTGAGTATACAGTGTACCAGTGTGGCTCTCTTGAGATTCACCTCCGAGTTGTTCGCTGCTGGGAGGATGGACCTCCTTACAATTTCGAACCACCCCTTTGCTTCCGGAGTGAGATCTGCTCTCTTGATGAACCTCGGTCTCCTATCTGCATATCTTTCCCAGTCAGCCCCTGGTACACAAATGTCTTGCACAATCTGGTCATGATTAGGGTTGTTGTCCATTCTTGAATGATAACTCTCTTCTTCAAATGGTATGGACCACAGTTTTAATGCCTTCATGACACTAATGGGACCAAAATCCACAATCTTTCCTCGCACAAAGCTTGTATATGACTCATCTACCTTATCATATCGGACTGCATTTGCATAAAACTCTCTTATAAGATTTGCATTCACCTTAATGACCGGATCATTAAGGAGCTCCCATCTTCTCTTTTCTACCTCCTTTGTGATTTCGGGACACTCAGTTTTCCTAACTTGAAATTCCAGCTCATAAATGATCTCCTTATCCACCATTCACCCGTATTGTAATGCATGGTGCAAGCTTCTAAATCTCTTTTCATCATACGGGTGTTGCTCCATAGGTTCCTTTCCCTTCCTTCTTTTAGAGCTCGAAGATGCCATGAATGAGGGTTAATGTGTGAAGTTGGCAAATGTGTGGAGACTTTTGGTTGTTTAGGGTTGAGTTCAATAAAGAAAGTGAAGGGGAATCCGAAATGGAGAAGCGTGCAAAGTGGGTACGGAACAAGGATCACTTATATAGAGAGGTTGTGAGTGAATGAAGGGTGTGGATTGATGAAGTGATTGTTTGATGAACGGTTGGGGTTGTGCATGGAGAAAGGACAAGGATCATCACTTTATGATGGAGATTGCTCGGTCTTCAAGGGTCCCATCCTTTTCAATGTTGCATGGCAACATTTTCCAATGCCTTCCCTTTTTAGAACAAGTGTGTAGTTTCTCCTCATGAAGTGGCCGAACTCTTCTCATTTAGTTGTCCAATCAATCTCCTTCAATGTTCCTCTCCTTTTCCCTATAAAATAAGAAAAATTAATGTCCTAAAAAGCATTTAAACTTTACGGCTAAACTAATAAAAAGAAGAAAAGATTTTGTTTATTCATGAACTCCAATTAACTAACTAACTGTGTATCCTTATATGCACCTTGGTGGCACCATGGGGTGACACCAAACTTAGTTTGGAGCACTGTGATGAAAATTTCTGTTCAAAGCTCCAAGACCAGCATGCTCTCAGTTGCATTCATGCTTTCTTGGCACGCTTTGAACACCAAACTTGTTCTTCACTATATACTGCTATATAAAGATTTCTCCAAGTGTTTGTCAAGTTTAGGTTGAAATTCATGAATATTGACTTATTCACTAGTAAAAGCTAATAAAACATGGGTTGCCTCCCATGAAGCGCTTCTTTAGCGTCACTAGCTTGACATTTCTCCTTCATCAGGGAGGTTGATAATGCTTCAAGTCCTCCCCTCTTGCCTTGGACTTATATCCATTGGTTGTGTCAATGATCTCTACATGTTCCAAGGAGAGGACTCTGTTGATAGTGAAGACCTTAGGTAACTGAGATGGTACAGTGGGGAGATTAGGGGGGATATCTGGGAAGTAAGCTGAGATCACTTTATCTCCTGGAGAGAAGTCTTCCGTAGGGATCTTCTTGTTCCTCCACCCCCTTGGTACCTTCTTTTTTGTCCCTTTTGATGTTGCCTTGCTCTTGGTGACTTCTTCTTCTAAGGGGATTTTGTTGTTGTCTTCACATGTCTCTGGTGGTTTAGGTTCCTCCAGCTTTTCCTTGAGTTGTGACAACTGCTTATTTCCTTGTTCATCAACCAAGGGCTTTCCTAGATGGGCTGGTTATCCTTCAATGCTTGCTTCCTCTGTCAGCATATCATTATGATCATTGCTTGGTTCTTTGCTTTCTTGGTCTGCTTCTTGTGAGAGTTTGAAGACATTAAAGCTGAGTCGTTCATCATGGATCCTCAATATTAGCTCCCCTCGCTCCACATCTATGAGTGCTCTGGCTATAGCTAGGAATGGTCTTTCCAATATGATTGGGTGAGTGTGACTCTCTTCCATGTCCAAGATGACAAAGTCTGTGGGAAGAAAGTATTTCCCAACCTTTAACAATACGTTTTCCACCACTGATGCCAGGGCATCTTGGCCAGTTTCACTGACCTTTTCTTTACTGTTTTTAGGTTAGTTTCATGCATTTCTTTAGGAAATAAGCTAGTTTTGGGTAGATATTCACTTATGCCTTGATTCAAGCATACATTGTGCATTTTACATAATTTCATGAAGATTTTGCATAAGTTTAGTGACAAATATTATGTTGCATTACTCATGACTTGGACTAGAGCTTTGATGCACTTTATTGCTTGATTTCAGGACCAAAAGAAAGCAAGAAAAGGGGAGGTAACTTGCAAGGTTAATGAGAAAAGTGATTGCCAATAACACTCTCAAAAAAAAGCCATCAATGCCCACGTTAGAGAGTCACGTTAACTAAGTTAACGTGAACTCTAACGTGGAGAAGAGAAGTTGAGCCAACGTTAGTGACACTTAACATTGTCACTAACGTTGGCAATTACACATAAGTGGCTACGTTAGAAGCCACGTTACCTCTAATGTTAAGGGGGGAAGAGAAGCCAACATTAGTGACACTCAACATTGTCACTAACGTTGGCCTATGGTGTAAAGTACCACGTTAACTCCCACGTTAACTTGGTTAACGTGGGAACTAACGTAAAGGATGAAGAGTTGTCGACAACGTTAGTGACACTCAACATTGTCACTAACGTTGAAGCAACCACACAACCCCCAAGAGTCACGTTAACTTGGTTAACGTGGAAGCTAACGATGAGGAATGAAGGATGAGCCGACGTTAGTGACACTCAACATTGTCACTAACGTTGGGATGACTAAAGATGGCCACGTTAGAAGCCACATTAACCTAGTTAATGTGGACTCTAACGTGAGACCTGGGGGCACATTGGAACATTAGTGACAATGTTGAATGTCACTAACGTTCTCGAAGGATGGCAAGGGCCACGTTAGAAGCCACGTTAACCTAGTTAATGTGGGCTTTAACGTGAAGCAAGAAGGGGCACATTGGAACGTTAGTGACAATGTTGAGTGTCACTAACGTTCTCGAAGGATGGCAAGGGCCACGTTAGAAGCCACGTTAACCTAGTTAACGTGGGCTTTAACGTGAAGCAAGAAGGGGCACACTGGAACGTTAGTGACAATGTTGAGTGTCACTAACGTTCTCGAAGGTTAACAAGGCAACGTTAAAAGCCACGTTAACCTAGTTAATGTGGGTTTTAACATGAGGCAAAGGGGTGCATTGGAACGTTAGTGACAATGTTAAGTGTCACTAATGTTCTCGAACTTATATTCTCACTAAATATTAACACCCCTAACGTCCTGAACTAAAGTCTCCGCCCACTTTGTACTTTCTCTCTGCAAGTAAAGCCAAGCCCAAATAAAGAAAGGAACTGCTTCAAACTCAAGATCCAAAGGCCCAAGACTTGAAGAATCACACTAGAAGCTGAGAAGAGTAGTATATATAGGAGTAGCTTTGAATTGAGAAGAAGTTCTGGAGGCTGGGAAAAAGAGAACTACTCTCTGTATTTTACTTTCTTTGTAATTTCTAGTTTTATGATGTATTCTCCATCTTTGTTTTTATTTTCAAGAGCTATGAACAACTAAACCCCTTTCATTGGGTTAGGGAGCTCTGTTGTAATTTGATGGATCAATACTAATTTTCATTATTCTTCTTCTATCTTTCCTCTTGATTTTACTTGAAAGCTTTCGATCTTCATCCAATTGAGTAGTTATCTTGGAAGAGAAGCTATTCAAACTTGGATCTCTTTTGAACCTTGAAAGAGGAATGAAGAGATCAAGCTAGAAATGCTTTCTCATGCTGGACCAAATTGGGTTTGGATGGGTATGTGACTATAACCCTCTCAATACTTGATTTGGGAAATGCATGTGGTATAATCAGTGACCATACTTCATCTCTTCTCATGAGCAATTGACCAAGGAATTGGCTATTGATCAAGATTTGAGAGATTGAATTGCAAGAAATTGTAATTCAATCACTTAAGATTGCCAAGGAGATCAATGAGTGCATTGATTGAGGAAGAGATGAAAATGAACTTGATCCGGAGAATTGCAACATCTCCTAAGCCCAATGAACTCCCCATCTCTGATCTTACTCATTCTCTTTAATTTCTGCCATTTACTTTTATGAGCAAATCCCCCATTCCCATTTACAATTCTACAATTTATTTTCAGTCATTTACTTCCAATCCTTTAATTCTAGCACTTACTTTTCTGTTATTTACATTCCCGCCATTTTATTATCTGCAACTCTCAACCCAAATTCTGGATTCGCTCAACTAGAACATTCTTCTAATTAAAGTTGCTTGATCAATCAATCCCTGTGGGATTCGACCTCACTCTATTGTGAGTTTTTACTTGACGACAAATTCGGTACACTTGCCGAAGGGAGATTTGTTGAGAGACAAGTTTCCCCCCATCAAGTTTATGGTGCCGTTGCCGGGGATTAATTGTGCATCAACAATGATTAGATTGGAAGATCACTAGATTGAGCATTTTTATTTTGTGAATTTCATTTTTCTGTTTGAGTGATTTACTTTTTGTTTTAGATAAACTTCTTCCCTTCCCCCTCTACTCTTTTGTTTTTGTTTGTTATTTTCAATTCTGTTTGCTAACCCACTAACTGTTTGATATATTGCATCACCCACAACTAACAGCAATTCTGACACAAATACTATCTGCACCTATTTTCTTTGCTTGTACTTGTTGGTTGTATTACAGGGAGAAGAAGCGGGGCTTCAACTTCCTTTGATTCTGAACCTGAGAGAACCTTCCTTAGACTAAGGAGGGAGGCAAAAGAAAAACGTGTAGTTGGTGCTGAAGAAGAGGAGGAACACTTTGAGGAATACTTTGAACCTAACATGGAAGACAACATGGAAAACCATCATGAAGAAGAGACTCACAACCATGGCAGAGGAGGTGGAGCAAATCATGCTGGGGAGGATAGAAGAGTTTTGGGCTCTTATATTAATCCAAACCCAGGCAATTGTGGAAGTAACATCCAAAAGCCAACAATCCATGCCAACAACTTTGAACTTAAACCACAGCTCATCACCCTTGTTCAGAACAACTGTTCGTTTGGAGGAGGTGTTCAAGAAGACCCCAATCAACATTTGACCACCTTCCTGAGAATATGTGATACAGTGAAATCTAATGGTGTTCATCCTGACGCCTATAGACTGCTCTTATTTCCTTTTTCACTCAGGGACAAAGCAGCCAAGTGGCTGGAATCCTTCCCAAGGGAGAGCTTGACAACTTGGGAGGATGTGGTTAATAAATTCTTAGCAAGATTCTACCCTCCTCAACGAATCAATAGGCTGAGAGCTGAGGTTCAAACTTTCAGGCAACAAGATGGCGAGACTCTGTATGAAGCATGGGAGAGGTTCAAGGACTTAACAAGGAGGTGTCCACCTGACATGTTCAACGAATGGGTCCAGCTGCACATTTTCTTTGAAGGGCTCTCTTATGAGTCAAAGAAGGCCGTAGACCATTCATCTGGAGGATCCTTGAACAAGAAGAAGACCATTGAGGAAGCCATAGATGTTATTGAAATAGTAGCAGAAAACGACTACTTCTATGCTTCCGAAAGAGGGAACACAAGAGGAGTGATGGAGCTAAACGATGTAGATGCTCTGTTGGCCTAAAACAAGCTCATTACCCAGTAGCTGGCTGACCTCACCAAGAAGATGGAGAGGAACCAAGTAGCAACAATCTCATCTTCATCAACAATCCAAGAAGGAGTGAATGAAGAAGCAGAGGGGAGTCAGGAGCAAGCCAACTACATTGGGAATTCACCAAGGAAAAACTATGATCCATACTCCAAGACTTACAACCCTGAATGGAGAAACCACCCAAATATTGGGTGGGGAAGTGAGCAAGATCAAAAGCAGGTCACACAGAGGACGTCTCAACACCTCCACAACAACACTTCTTCATATGATTATCAAAATCAAAATAGCACATCTACTCCGAATCACCCATCAATTGATGACAAGCTTTCTAAGATCGAAACCTTCATTGAAGGAATATGCACAGACATTCAAGACAGTAAAGCATTCAGAGAGGAAGTGCAGTCAAATATGCAGAATCAAAATGCTGCCATCACAAAACTGGAGACACAAATCAGCTATCTGTTTAAGCAGCTTCCTAACCACAATTTTTGCTATGATGCCCATTCAAGCAAAAGGGAGGAGTGTCAAGCTATCACACTTAGGAGTGGGAAGGAACTGAAGGAACATCCCCAAAAACCACAAGAAGAAGGCTCAAATGAAAAGGAAGAAGAGCAAGATGGAATGCAACCCCCACGCCAAGTCTACAGAAAGAAAAAAAGATACCCCAACTGAACGTCTCAAGAGCTCCATACCCCCAGCTATTGAAGAAAAAGGAAGTTGACAACCAATTCTTGATATTTTTGGAAATCTTCAAGAAGATACAAATCAACATACCATTTGCTGAAGCCATAGAACAAATGCCACTTTATGCCAAGTTTTTGAAGGAGCTAATGACTAAGAAGAGAAGCTGGAAGAACAATGAGACTGTGATACTAACTGAAGAGTGCAGTGCTATCATTCAGCATAAACTACCTCAGAAACTGAAGGATCCTGGGAGTTTTCAGATCCCTTGCATTATAGGAGAAATCACAGTAGAAAAGGCTCTTTGTGACTTAGGGGCCAGCATCAATTTGATGTCAGTAGCTGTTCCGTGGGTTACCTGAATTTGGTGGTCGATCTCGGTCGAAATCTTCTGTGCTGGTCGAAACTGAGGTGTCCGGTTCGTGAATGGTGAATAAGTTTGCAAGGGTGGGTACCTGCAAGAGACTCTGATGCTTAAGTTAGCAAGGGTATTGAGCAGGTTTTTTGTAGAATCAGAGTATGAGTTATACCTGGGTGCTCCAGTGTATTTATAGTAGTTGTAGAGTGACCTTTCTAGATAAGATAAGTTAGTTATCTTATCTTATCTTTTTCTTTGAGTTGAGGTCAGCTTATCTTCAAGGGAACCGCCCTTATCTCTTATAGGCTTGGACGGCCTTTGGTCTTGGGCCGTGTTCCTCTACTTAGGCCCTTTATGGGCTTTCCTGTCGACTTGGCCGAGTTCTTTTAAGAAGAAGTCGGTCCGCTTGACCTGAAGAGGTCGGTCGCTTTGTCGTCGATCATATCAGGTCGGATAGCTCGACCCAGGGTATGAACAGTGCCCCTGCTTGAGCTCGGTCTTCTGCTTTGAAGTCGAGTTTTTTGTCTTCGAACTTCTTTACAGCGAAGCCGAACTCGAGCAATTTTGTCGATTCCTTTCTACGTAGAGCTTTTGAATGTAGAACGTTTTCCTCTAAAAACGCGCGCTTTTATATCAGCGCTTTTGTTCTTGGGAACGTGAGAAGGTTTAATGCCTTCATTAATTGGTTATTAATTGCCCTCGTTCTCTCTTGGCTTTTATTTTGAAATTCTCAATCAAAAAACGGTTTCTCTTCTTCACTCCTCTTCGTAACTTCTCCCTTTACTATCTCATTTTCTGTTTCTTTCGCAATTTCTCCTGCAACGTCTGTTCTGTTACTGCTTTCTGTGGGAAAGGGGCGATTTCCAGATTTCTCCTTCAATCTTCATAATTTCTGCTTCGAGGGTGGTTTTGCTTCTGCTCTTCGGCTTTCTTTTACAGTCTTTCTTCTATTTCTCCAGGTTCGACTTTTCTTTCTACCTTTCTCTATGCCTATTTTTGTGTCTGTTTTGAGAAAGTTTGGGTTTTTCTGTCTTTTTGCTGATCATTGTGTGTCTTGTAGTTTCTCCCTCTGTTGCTTGATACTTTTAAGAACTTTGCATGTTTTGTGAATACTTTTGTATTTGAAGCTTTGGAATGATGACTTTGTTTGATTCTGAAAAAGGTTGCTCCTTTGACGATTTTGGGAGTGTTCGATGTTGGTGCTTGTTCTCTGCTGATGATTTTTTGCTTGATTTCGAAAAAGTTTGCGTCTTTGCTGTTTCTCTACCTTTTGATGGTTTTCTGTTTGGCATTGTTGACGTTGACAGTGCTTTCGCTGGTAGACTGTAGAAAGATAGTTGCTTTGATGACTTTGCGTTTTTTAACTTGATGGACGAAATGCTTGCTGCTTTAGGTCTTCTTTCCTTGTTTTGAGAGATACTGGGGTGTAGGTTTTTCCTAGAAATCTTGCTTTGTTATTGCCTCCAAAGGATGTCCCAGGACTTTTTGGCTTTAGTCTTGGGGTTTTCCTTTTGTTTATCCGCCCGTCGAGATGTTTTGACCCGTGTCCGAGATGTTTTTTGAGTAATCCGCTCTTCTTTTCTTTTGTAGGATCTTAGTTGACCTCATGTCTTCCCGAAATAACGTCGTAGCGACGCCTTCCCAGGTCCCTACGGGTATGGCCGATTGGGTGGACTCCATGGTTCTCATGTGTGTCTCGCTGGTTGATTCTGAGTTTTGTTCTCAGCTTAGGCAGTTTCACAGCGTCTGTAGTAACTCTGGTGATGAGAAGAATTATGAGCTTGTTCCTCCTTCCTCTGACAAGAGAGTCTGTTTCTCGACTCGAGTTGTTGACAATCACCCTTTCTTTTATGCTTATGATTTTTTCTTTGGTCAACTCGGAGTTACTCTTCCCTTTACTCCATTTGAAGTCGACCTGTTATGGTCTTGTAATGTTGCCCCTTCTCAACTTCACCCCAACTCTTGGGGTTTTATTAAAATCTTCCAATTGTTGTGTAATAGTTTTGGTATTCCTGCTTCCCAATCTCTCTTTTTCTATTTGTTTGTCTTGACTAAGCCTGGTGTGGTGAAAAAGAAGTCAGCTTGGGTCTCCTTCCGTTCTACTCAAGGAAAGAAAGTTTTTTCCATGTTTGACGAATCGTTTCGGGATTTTAAAAACTATTTCTTCAAGGTCCGAGCTGTTGAAGGATCTCGGCCCTTTTTCTTGGATGAAAATGATGAGCCCGCCTTTCCCTTGGAGTGGCAGAAGGATGTTAGGGTCTCTAGGTACTCTTGGGACATGTTGGATGAGGCTGAGCGAGCCTTTGTGATTGTTTTAGAGGAGCGTTGGGGTCAGCCTCCCCATCTTGACACAAAGAAATTTCTAACCAATCCTTCTCTTCTTCAATCTGAACTGGGTATCTTGTGTTTCCTTTGCTGTTTGTCTTATGATGCTTGTAGCTGTATTTTCGACTTGTTTGATTTGTAGCTTGACTTCTATTTTATTTGCAGAGGCAATGAAGAACAATGAGTCTATGAAAGCTTTTAAAAGGGCACAGAAGGCGACTGCTGCCAGGAATGTTGCCACCCGGGCTGCTGGGGAGGGGTCTTCTCAGCCCCGCGAGAAGCCGGCCATGCCGAGCTCTCCCGGGGTGAAGAAGGCGATCCCGATACCTCGGGTTTGTTTGGTGGATCCCCCTTCTTCTTCTGCCGCTCCATCCGCCGCTCCTCCAAGTAAAAAGCAAAAAACTTCTGAGCCTTTTGACCTCAACGCTCCTGACTTCAACGCCATTGAGTTTATAGATCAACAAATTGGGCCATATGGTACCATTCCCATGGATGATGTGTCCATTCTCCATCATTTGGAGTTTGTGGCTCAGAATCATGTGAGGATGGGCTTTATGTCGGCTGCACTTCATCGTACTGCCCAGAATCTTCCTCTCCACGCTACCAAGGCGTTTATGGAGGAGGCGAAACGAGAGTTTGACCGGATGAAGGGTTTGAAGGAGGAGCTCGAGGTGAAGGTGGTCAAATTGGAGAAGGATCTCGAAAATGAGAAGGCGAGTTCTGAGGCGCTAGCTGCTTCCTTGAGGTTGGCTGAGGATGCGGCCATGATGCACAACGACAGCTATGTGACTTCTTATAGGGAGGGGAGGCGCCTGAGGGAAGAGCTCGACAATGCCTGGGAGGATTATGCTGAGCTCCAAGGTCAACTTGTTGGCAGCGTAACTGCTGCTTACGAGAACCTGAAAGAACAAGTCCGAATTATTGCTCCCGAGGCCGATCTCACCCTTTTTAGCTTGGATAATGTTGTCAGAGATGGCAAGATTGTCCCTGATGATGAGGGTGATGATGATGAAGTTGTTCCTCCCCTTGTGTCTTCCACCAAAGCGCCGGCTTCTTCCGCTCCTCCTGTTGTGCCTGACCTGGATTGCCAGATCCTGAATCGGGAGGATGGGACTGTTGATGCGGTGCCGATTCAAGCTCGCCTTCTTTCTCCTAGTCCTGATGTCGCCAAGAAAGCTCATGATGCTGCCGAGAAAACTTCTGATGTTTGTTGATTGTAGTTGGCCTGGCTTGTGGGCGTTTTTTGAAACTTTATTAAGATGTTGACTTCTTAGTTGCTTTCCTAGCAACTTTTTATTTAAAAAACAGACAAGTAGCTTGCGATCCTTTGGGTAGTAAGTGTTGGTGGTCCTTCGAGGCCTTTATAACTTTATATAAAACCTGCTGATGTTGAACTCTCTCAATTTGAACTTCTTGAGTTTTTGACTCTTTGTAGCTGTAGGGGTCTAATTTGGTTTTCTTGCTTTGCGTGTGTTCTTTAGTGCCTTGTGACCGACTTCTTTTCGTTGGTCCCCTGATAGGCTCCTTTTTGTAATCCTCTTTCTTGGACCTTCGTGAGGTCTCTTTCAGGGATTGCTTAGATTTTTGTAGTGGATCGACTTCGTTGGGTCGACTTCTTCTAAGTTATTTCGTAATCCTCTTTCTTGGACCCTTGTTAGGTCTCTTTCAGGGATTACTTTTATAACTTGTCTTTTGTAGGACGTCGACTTTGTTAGGTCGATCTCTTCTAAGTTATTTCGTAATCCTCTTTCTTGGACCCTTGTTAGGTCTCTTTCAGGGATTACTTTTATAACTTGTCCTTTGTAGGAGGTCGACTTCGTTAGGTCGATCTCTTCTAAGTTATTTCGTAATCCTCTTTCTTGGACCCTTGTTAGGTCTCTTTCAGGGATTACTTTTATAACTTGTCTTTTGTAGGAGGTCGACTTCGTTAGGTCGATCTCTTCTAAGTTATTTCGTAATCCTCTTTGTTGGACACATGTTAGGTCTCTTTCAGGGATTACTTTTATAACTTGTCTTTTGTAGGAGGTCGACTTCGTTAGGTCGATCTCTTCTAAGTTATTTCGTAATCCTCTTTCTTGGACCCTTGTTAGGTCTCTTTCAGGGATTACTTTTATAACTTGTTTTTGTAGGAAACCGACTTCGTTAGGTCGATCTCTTCTAAGTTATAGTAATTCCTCTTTAATAGGGTTGGCCAGACCTCTTTCCAGGTATTCGCTGATAACTTGGATTGACTTGGTCCGACTTTTTTATGTCGGCCAGTCTCTTTAAGTTATTTATATTAGCTATCCGTAAGACCTCGTCAGGTTCTTTTTAGATTGCTTTCGATAACTTCTTACATTATTCTGTGTTCATTTTTGCCGATTTGTAGAAAGTGGTTGGCATATCGAGCTCGTCTTTTGGGTGAATCACGTTTTCACCTTTATTGGACGATTTGTCTTTATCGTGGTCGTGCAGTGAAATTGTTTTTCACTTTTTGCCGACCTGTAGCTTTATAATCGGACGATGAATGCTTCAGAATAATGTGTCTTGAAATCTTTGTAGGATACCTAGGTAATATTTTATTCAAAGAAAAATGCAAATATACACATGTGGGATTTTTCTCATCCTCTTAAGTTGGGTCTGGGTCTCGACATGGTGCCTCATTAAAAAACCTTTTCAGGAAAAAGAGCGCATCCACTGGTGAGATCCTTTACCCTTTCTAGCTGTAGTACCTTCTTAGGTTGCAGGCATGCCATGACCTTGGAAGCTCCCGTCCGTCGAGTTTGGATATTCTGTAGTAGCCCTTCCCGAGTACTTCTGTGACCCGGTATGGTCCTTTCCAATTGGCTGCCAGTTTTCCCTCTCCGGATCGAGTTGTTCCTATGTCGTTTCGGATTAAGATGAGATCGTTCTCAGCGAAACTCCTTGGTACTACCCTTTGGTTATATCTGGAAGCCATTCGACGTTTTAGCGCTTCTTCCCTGATCCGAGCTCTTTCCTGGATCTTAGGTAGTAGGTCGAGTTCTTCCCTCTGAAGTTGGGGGTTTGCTCCCTCATTATAATGGACTGCCCTGTGCGATCCTTCCTCAATTTCTACTGGAATCATTGCCTCCGTTCCGTATGTTAACCGAAATGGGGATTCCTTTGTGGTAGAATATGGCGTCGTTCGATAGGCCCATAGGACTTGTGGAAGCTCCTCTGCCCAAGCTCCCTTTGCATCTTGTAGTCTTCGTTTTAACCCTGCTAATATGACTTTATTGGCGGCTTCGGCCTGTCCGTTGGCTTGAGGGTGTTCGACAGAGGTAAACTGGTGCTTTATATTCAAGTCGGATACTAGTTTTTTGAAGCCGGCATCTGTGAATTGGGTGCCATTGTCTGTGGTTATTGAATATGGGACCCCAAGTCTTGTGACAATGTTTCTGTATAAAAACTTCTGGCTTCTTTGGGCAGTGGCGTTGGCTAAGGGTTCTGCCTCGATCCACTTTGTGAAGTAATCTACCCCTACTATGAGGAATTTAACTTGCCCCGATCCCTGGGGAAAGGGGCCGAGAAGGTCGAGTCCCCACTTCGCAAAAGGCCAAGGTGCGGTTACACTGATGAGTTCTTCTGGTGGGGCATTGTGGAACTTGGCATGCTTCTGACATGGTGGACATGTCTTTACGAACTCTGTAGATTCTTTCTATAGAGTTGGCCAGTAAAACCCTGCCTGGAGTATCTTTTTGGCAAGATCCCTCGCTCCGAGATGACTGCCGCAGATGCCGCTGTGTACCTCTTCTAGCACTTCCCTGGTGTGGGAGGTCGGCACGCACTTTAGTAATGGCACCGATATCCCTCTTTTGTACAGGGTGTTGTTTATAATGGTGTAGTATTGTGCTTCCCTTTTTAGCTTCTTTGCTTCCTTTTCTTCTGCGGGGAGCGTTCCTGACTTGAGGTAGTTGATTATGGGGATCATCCAGTCTTAGTCCTGGCCTGTTATGTTTAGGACTTTTTTTGTTTCTGAGATTGATGGGTTCTGTAGCATTTCCTGGATGAGGCTTCTATTATTAACTCCTGGTTTGGTGCTAGCCAGCTTTGAGAGTGCGTCAGCTCGAGCATTTTACTCGCGGGGTATGTGGCAGATCTTGTATTCCCCGAATTGTTCGAGCTGTTGCTTAGTTTTATCCAGGTATCTTTTCATGATGGGATCTTTGGCTTGGTAGCTCCCTGCTATCTGTGATGTGACCACTTGCGAACCACTATAGATGTTGAGTTTTCGCGCTCCCACTTCTTCAGCCAGTTTCAAGCCAGCTAGCAACGCTTCGTATTCCGCCTGGTTATTTGAAGCCGGGAATCCGAACTTGAGGGAAAGCTCAACTTGGGCTCCCTGGTTGCTTTCTATTATCACTCCTGCGCCACTTCCTGTTTTGTTTGAAGATCCATCCACATACAAATTCCACTCTATAGGGGCCTCTAGGGCATCTGTGAACTCGGCGATAAAATCGGCTAGGTATTGTGATTTGATGGCGGTCCGAGCTTCATATTGGAGGTCGAATTCCGACAGCTCGACTGCCCATTGTAGAATTTTACCAGCTAAATCCGTTTTCTGTAGTATTCCTTTTAAGGGTTGATTAGTTCGAACTTTGATGGTGTGGGCCTAGAAGTAGGGGCGGAGTCGCCGAGATGTTAAGACGAGAGTGTAGGCAAATTTTTCTATTTTCTGATAGTTCAGCTCGGATCCCTGTAGTGCTTTGCTAATGAAGTAGATAGGTTGTTGCCCGTTTTCGCTTTCTCGGATCAATGCTGATGCTACTGCCTTTTCTCCTACTGCAAGATATAGTATGAGTGGTTCTCCTTCTTGAGGTCGGGATAGGATAGGTGGCTGTCCTAAGAACTTCTTAAAGTCTTGGAACGCTTGTTCGCATTCTGTCGTCCATTCGAACTGTTTTCCTTTTCTTAAAGTTGCATAGAAGGGGAGAGATCTTATTGCAACTCCTGCTAAGAATCGGGATAGGGCGGCCAACCTCTCGTTGAGTTGCTGTACTTCTTTCACGCAGGTTGGGCTCTTCATGTTCAATATGGCCTGGCATTTATCTGGGTTTGCTTCAATTCCCCGTTGTGTGAGCATGAAGCCTAAGAATTTTCCTGCTTCTACCGCGAAGGTGCATTTAGCTGGATTGAGTCGCATACCATGTTTCCTGATGGTGTCGAACACTTGGGCTAGGTCGGTCAACAGTGTCTGTTCGCTTTTCGTTTTAATTAGCATGTCGTCCACATAAACTTCCATGATTTTCCCGATGTGCTCCGAGAAGACTTTATTCATCAATATTTGATAAGTGGCTCCTGCGTTCTTAAGGCCAAAAGGCATTACAATGTAGCAGTAGTTTGCCTTTGGCGTTAAGAACGAAGTCTTTTCCTGGTCCGGAGGGTACATGGGGATTTGGTTGTATCCCAAATACGCATCCATAAACGAGATATATTTATACCCAGAGGAAGCGTCTACCAGGGCGTCGATACTCGGGAGTGGGTATGGATCTTTTGGGCAAGCTTTGTTGAGATCTGTATAATCGGTGCACATTCGCCACTTCCTGTTTGATTTCTTCACCAAGACAACGTTGGCTAGCCATAGTGGGTATTTGACTTCTCTTATAAATCCAGCTTCCAATAGTGCCTGCACTTGCTCTTCCACAGCCTGGGATCGCTCTGGCCCGAGCTTTCTTCGTCTCTGTTGTACTGGTCGAGATCCTGGATAGACTGCCAACTTGTGACACATTAGCTTAGGGTCTATACCTGGCATGTCTGCAGCTTTCCATGCAAACAGGTCGGCATTATCTCGCAAAAATTGTATTAGCAGTTCTTTTAGATCTCCTTTGAGGATTATGCCGATATTAGTTATTTTTTCCGAGGTGTCTCCGATCTGAATTTTTTTTATCTCACCCTCTGGTTGGGGACGGAACTCCTTTCGTCGTTGAACTCCGCCTAGCTCAATTGTGTGGAACTCTTCTCCTTTGCCTCTGAGGTTGAGGCTCTCGTTGTAACAGCGACGTGCCATCCTCTGGTCTGCTTTTATTGTAGCTATTCCTTTTGGAGTTGGGAATTTCATGCACAGGTGTGGGGTCGAGACTATTGCACCGAGTTGGTTGAGCGTGGTCCAACCTATAAGAGCATTGTAGGCTGAGCTTACGTTGACTACGATGTAGTCTATTTTGAGAGTTCTTGATTGGTCTCCTTTTCCAAAGGTTGTATGCAGTGGTATGTATCCTAGTGGTCGAACCGGAGTGTCTCCTAACCGGAACAAACTGTTTGGATATGCTTTAAGTCCTTTTTCTTCTAGGCCGAGCTTATCGAAGGCTGTTTTGAATAAGATGTCGGCAGAACTCCCTTGGTCTATTAATGTCCGGTGTAGGTTGGCGTTTGCCAAGATGATGGTGATAACCATGGGATCGTCGTGTCCGGTAATGATACCAGTTGCATCCTCCTTAGTAAATGTTATCGCTGGGATGCTGAGTGCTTCTTCCTCTCCTTTGACATGGTATATCTCTTTGAGGTATCTCTTACGAGAGGATTTTGGAGATTCCTCCTGCTGTGAAACCGCCATGTATCATATGGACATGTCTTTCTGGCGTCCGAGGTGATCGTTCTGTTCGTTTGGTATCATCATCCCTTCGTCTCTTTCTTTGCTCGTCATCTCGGGTGGCCAGGAATCGATCTAGTTTTCCTTCCCTTACCAATTTTTCTATGATGTTTTTTAAATTGAAGCATTCGTTAGTGGAGTGTCTTCGGACCCGATGATATTCACAATACTCTTTTCGGTTTCCTCCTCCCTTTTTGCCTTTAAGTGGCCGAGCTAGGGGGATTTTTTCCGTGTGGCAGACTTCTTTATATATTTTGACCAGTGATGCCCTAAGAGGAGTGTAGTTATGGTACTTCTTAATTTTCTCTCCTTGTCTGTCGTCTTTCCTTTTGGATTCTTTGTCTCTGTCACGGTAGGAAGCTCCCGATTTTGAGGACTCTCCTAGGCGAGCGTTTTCTTCCATATTGATATATTTTTCTACTCTCTCCTGAACTTCGTCGAGGGTAGTCGGGTACTTTTTTGATATAGATTGGCTGAAAGGTCCCTCTCGTAGGCCGTTGATGAGTCCAATGATTGCGGCTTCCGTGGGTAAACTTTGTATGTCCATGCATGTTTTGTTGAATCTTTTCATGTAGTTGCGAAGGCTCTCCCGATCTCCTTGTTTGATTCCTAATAAACTGGGGGCGTGCTTAGCTTTATCCTTTTGAATGGAAAATCTGGCTAAGAATTTCTTAGCTAAGTCGTCGAAACTTGAGATGGATTTTGGTGGTAAGTTGTCGAACCACCGCATAGCTGTCTTTGTCAGAGTTATTGGGAAGGCTTTACAGCGAACAGCGTCTGGGGCGTCAGTAAGATACATTCTGCTTCTGAAGTTACTAAGATGGTGGTTAGGATCCGTGGTGCCGTCATATAGAACCATATCCGGGAGTTTGAAGTCTTTTGGAATTTTGGTTTTCATGATTTCCCTAGTGAAGGGGTCTTGCTCTTTGTGTGAATTCTCCTCGAGATTAGCGCGAGGGGCTTTTGATTTGAGATCGGCTTCCAATTGCTGCAGTTTTTCTTCCAACTCCCGACGTCGCTGCATCTCTCTTTGTAGATCTCTTCCGATTTTCCTTTGTTGGTGGGTTTCTTTTTCCAGTTGTTTTAGGCGATCTAGGAGTGCTTCTATGGCCCCTGAATTTGGTGAGTCTTTGTCTTGGTTGGTCTCCGGAGTGTCTTGCAGCGTGACGTTCGCGTTTTTGTGCGGTGTTTGATCCTCCAGACCTGAATCGTGATCGTTGTCATGGTTGTCCGCCATGGTGATGGGATGACTTCCAGGTTCCCCGGCAACGGCGCCAATGTTCCGTGGGTTATCTGAATTTGGTGGTCGATCTCGGTCGAGATCTTCTGTGCTGGTCGAAACTGAGGTGTCCGGTTCGTGAATGGCGACCGGAGCTGGTGCGTCTGACTTGCTGGACTGGTTGTGCTGCTGATCCTTTGTCACCGAAGGGTGGGGGGTACCTGCAAGAGACTCCGATGCTTAAGTTAGCAAGGGTATTGAGCAGGTTTTTTGTAGAATCAGAGTATGAGTTATACCTGGGTGCTCCAGTATATTTATAGTAGTTGTAGAGTGACCTTTCTATATAAGATAAGTTAGTTATCTTATCTTATCTTTATCTTTGAGTTGAGGTCAGCTTATCTTCAAGGGAACCGCCCTTATCTCTTATAGGCTTGGACGGCCTTTGGTCTTGGGCCGTGTTCCACTACTTGGGCCCTTTATGGGCTTTCCTGTCGACTTGGCCGAGTTCTTTTAAGAAGAAGTCAGTCCGCTTGACTTGAAGAGGTCGGTCGCTTTGTCGTCGATCATCCCAGGTCGGATAGCTCGACCCAGGGTATGAACAGTAGCTATGATGAGAAAGATGAAAATTAGGAGGCTAAACCAATAAAAATGGCTCTACAATTGGCAGACCGGTCGTTCAAATTTCCTCACGGGATAGTAGAGGATTTGCTAGTAAAAGTAGGAGATTTCATATTCCCAGCAGATTGGAACATTAGTGACAATGTTGAATGTCACTAACGTTCTCGAAGGATGGCAAGGGCCACGTTAGTAGCCACGTTAACCTAGTTAATGTGGGCTTTAACGTGAAGCAAGAAGGGGCACATTGGAACGTTAGTGACAATGTTGAGTGTCACTAACGTTCTCGAAGGATGGGAAGGGCCACGTTAGAAGCCACGTTAACCTAGTTAACGTGGGCTTTAACGTGAAGCAAGAAGGGGCACACTGGAACGTTAGTGACAATGTTGAGTGTCACTAACGTTCTCGAAGGTTAACAAGGCAACGTTAAAAGCCACGTTAACCTAGTTAACGTGGGTTTTAACGTGAGGCAAAGGGGTGCATTGGAACGTTAGTGACAATGTTAAGTGTCACTAAC
The DNA here is from genome assembly GCF_003086295.3 of Arachis hypogaea. Classification (NCBI taxonomy): domain Eukaryota; kingdom Viridiplantae; phylum Streptophyta; class Magnoliopsida; order Fabales; family Fabaceae; genus Arachis; species Arachis hypogaea. The sequence goes on from NC_092053.1 coordinate 85,630,652, forward strand.
GTTCTCGAACTTATATTCTCACTAAATATTAACACCCCTAACGTCCTGAACTAAAGTCTCCGCCCACTTCGCACTTTCTCTCTGCAAGTAAAGCCAAGCCCAAATAAAGAAAGGAACTGCTTCAAACTCAAGATCCAAAGGCCCAAGACTTGAAGAATCACACTAGAAGCTGAGAAGAGTAGTATATATAGGAGTAGCTTTGAATTGAGAAGACGTTCTGGAGGCTGGGAAAAAGAGAACTACTCTCTGTATTTTACTTTCTTTGCAATTTCTAGTTTTATGATGTATTCTCCATCTTTGTTTTCATTTTCAAGAGCTATGAACAACTAAACCCCTTTCATTGGGTTAGGGAGCTCTGTTGTAATTTGATGGATCAATACTAATTTTCATTATTCTTCTTCTATCTTTCCTCTTGATTTTACTTGAAAGCTTTCGATCTTCATCCAATTGAGTAGTTATCTTGGAAGAGAAGCTATTCAAACTTGGATCTCTTTTGAACCTTGAAAGAGGAATGAAGAGATCAAGCTAGAAATGCTTTCTCATGCTGGACCAAATTGGGTTTGGATGGGTATGTGACTATAACCCTCTCAATACTTGATTTGGGAAATGCATGTGGTATAATCAGTGACCATACTTCATCTCTTCTCATGAGCAATTGACCAAGGAATTGGCTATTGATCAAGATTTGAGAGATTGAATTGTAAGAAATTGTAATTCAATCACTTAAGATTGCCAAGGAGATCAATGAGTGCATTGATTGAGGAAGAGATGAAAATGAACTTGATCCGGAGAATTGCAACATCTCCTAAGCCCAATGAACTCCCCATCTCTGATCTTACCCATTCTCTTTAATTTTTGCCATTTACTTTTATGAGCAAATCCCCCATTTCCATTTACAATTCTGCAATTTATTTTCAGTCATTTACTTCCAGTCCTTTAATTCTAGCATTTACTTTTCTGTTATTTACATTCCCGCCATTTTATTTTCTGCAACTCTCAACCCAAATTCTGGATTCGCTCAACTAGAACATTCTTCTAATTAAAGTTGCTTGATCAATCAATCCCTGTGGGATTCGACCTCACTCTATTGTGAGTTTTTACTTAACGACAAATTCGGTACACTTGCCGAAGGGAGATTTGTTGAGAGACAAGTTTTCCCCCCATCAACCACCCCTATTGCTTGTTTTTGAGTTTTATCAGCCAGCCTGATGACAACATCTGTGGGTAATATCTCATTGATCTGCAGCCTCTTCACCAGTGATAAGGGCATTAAGTTGATGCTTGCTCCCAAATCGCAGAGTGCTCTATCAAACATTGTTTCCCCTATGGCACAGGGGACATGAAAACTCCCTGGATCTTTTTTTTTTTCATAGGAAACTATGGTTGAATGAGGGCACTGCACTCCTTGTTCATCACTATAGTTTGGCATCCCTTGAGTGAGCTTTTCCTAGGAAGCAGCTCCTTCATATACTTGATGTACGCAGGCATTGTTGGATAGTCTTGATGAACGGTATGTTCACATGCAAAGATGCAAACAAGTCAAGAAATCTTGAGTATATTCTCTTCTCCACAGCACCATTGAGCAGTTAGGGAAAAGGTGCATAGAGTCTCAGCAGCTCCTGTTTTGAGATTTCTGGTTCTTGGAAATCTTTTTCCTTCTTCTCTACTGAGGTATCTTTAGGTTGTTCTGACAGCTTGCTTGGCTTGTCCTCAGTCTCCTTATCACTTATAGTGACCATCTTGCAATCTTCCCATCTTACTTTCTTTGTTTCACCTCTCGGATTCTTCTCTGTGTCACTTGGGAATCCATCTGTGGGTTTGGGAATTTTTTCAGAGAGATACCCCACTTGAGATTCCAACCTCTTGATTGTGTCTCCCTGGTTCTTGAAACTGGCTCGCACTTCTTCCTTGAACACCTTGTTGTCTTGAATCTCCTTGCCTATGCCTTCAAGTAGATTCTCAATCCTTGAGATTCTTTCATCTAATGATGATAGGTCAGGCTGAGGAGGGTTATTCTGGCCTTGATATGAACGTGGAGAGGTGTTGTTATGGGGGTGTTGATATGGTCTAGATGTGAAGTGTTGGTGGGCTGCATTGTTTGGATTTGGGCATCTTTGATCAAGGCTTTGGTCTTGTTGATTTCCCCACCCAAAGTTTGGGTGATTCCTCCATCCAGGGTTGTAGGTCTTGGAGTATGGATCATGGTTTTGCCTAGGTGAATTCCCAATGTAGTTGGCTTGCTTCTGAGTACCCTCTTCTTCTTCATTCACTCCTTCTTGGGTTGTTGATGAAGTGGAGATTGCTGCTATTTGGTTCCTCTCCATCTTCTTGGTGAGGTCAGCTAGCTGCTGGGTAATGAGCTTGTTTTGGGCCAGCAGAGCATCTACATTGTTTAGCTCCATTACTCCTCTTGTGTTCCCTCTTTCGGAGGCATAGAAGTAGTCATTCTCTGCTACAGTTTCAATGACATCTATGGCCTCCTCAATGGTCTTCTTCTTGTTCAAAGATCCTCCAGATGAATGGTCTACGGCCTTCTTTGATTCATAAGAGAGCCCTTCATAGAAAATGTACAGCTGCACCCATTCATTGAACATATCTGGTGGGCACCTCCTCGTTAGGTCTTTAAACCTCTCCCATGCTTCATACAGAGTCTCACCATCTTGTTGCCTGAAAGTTTGGACCTCAACTCTCAGCCTATTGATTCGTTGAGGTGGGTAAAATCTTGCTAAGAATTTGTTCACCACATCTTCCCAAGTTGTCAAGCTCTCCTTTGGGAAAGACTCCAGCCACTTGGCTGCCTTATCCTTGAGTGAGAATGGAAACAAGAGCAGTCTATAGGCGTCAGGATGAACACCATTAGACTTCACTGTGTCACATATTCTCAGGAAGGTGGTTAGATGCTGATTGGGGTCTTCTTGGACACTTCCTCCGAACGAACAGTTGTTCTGAACAAGCGTGATGAGCTGTGGTTTTAGTTCAAAATTGTTGGCATGGATGGTTGGCTTTTGAATGCTACTTCCACAGTTTCCTGGGTTTGGATTGATGTAAGAGCCTAAAACTCTTCTATCCTCCCCAGCATGATTTGCTCGACCTCTTCTGCCATGGTTGTGAGTCTCTTCTTCATGATGGTTTTCCATGTTTTCTTCCATGTTTGGTTCAAAGTATTCCTCAAAGTGTTCCTCCTCTACTTCAGCACCAACTACACATTTTCTCTTGCCTCCCTCCTTAGTCTAAGGAAGGTTCTCTCAGGTTCAAAATCAAAGGAAATTGAAGCCCCGCTTCTTCTCCCTGTCATACAACCAACAAGTACAAGCAAAGAGAATAGGTGCAGAAAGTATATATGTCAGAATTACTGTTAGTGTGAGTGATGCAATATATCAAACAGTTAGTGGGTTAATGAGATAAATGGTAAATAACAAAGAAAAAGTAGGGGGAAGGGAAGAAATTAACTAAAACAGAAAGTAAATGACTCAAACAGAAAATTAAATCAAACAAAACAAAAATGCTCAATCTAGTTATCCTCCAATTTAATCATTGTTGATGCACAATTAATCCCCGACAACGGCACCATAAACTTGATTCACGGAAAACTTGTCTCTCAACAAATTTCCTTCGGCAAGTGTATCGAATTTGTCGTCAAGTAAAAACTCACAATAGAGTGAGGTCGAATCCCACAAGGATTGATTGATCAAGCAACTTTAATTAGAGGAATGTTCTAGTTGAACGAATCCAGGATTTGAGTTTAGAATTGCAGAAAATAAAATGGCGGGAAGGTAAATGACAGAAAAAGTAAATGCTAGAATTAAAGAACTGAAAGTAAATGACTGAAAGAAAATTGCAGAATTGTAAATGGGAATGGGGGAATTGCTCATAAAAGTAAGTAACAGAAATTAAAGAGAATGGGTAAGATCAGAAATGGGGGGTTCATTGGGCTTAGGAGATGTTGCATTCTCCGGATCAATTTCATTTTCATCTCTTCCTCAATCAATGCACTCATTGATCTCCTTGGCAGTCTTAAGTGATTGAATTACAATTTCTTGTAATTCAATCTCTCAAATCTTGATCAATAGCCAATTCCTTGGTAAATTGCTCATGAGAAGAGATGAAGTATGGTCACTGATTATACCACATGCATTTCCCAAATCAAGTGTTGAGAGGATTATAGTCACATATCCATCCAAATCCAATTTGGTCCAGCATGAGAAAGTATTTCTAGCATGATCTCTTCATTCCTCTTTCAAGGTTCAGAAGAGATCCAAGTATGAATAGCTTCTTTTCCAAGATATCTACCCAATTGGATGAAGATCGAAAGCTTTCAAGTAAAATCAAGAGAAAAGAGAGAAGAAGAATAGTGAAAACTAGTATTGATCCATAAAATTACAACAGAGCTCCCTAACCCAATGAAAGGGGTTTAGTTGTTCATAGCTCTGGAAAATGAAAACAAAGATGGAGAATACATGATGAAACTAGAAGTACAGAGAAAGTAAAATACAGAGAGTAGTTCTATGCCAAGAGGCTCCCTATAATTTCCAACTCCCAAAATAATTCAAAGCTACTTCTATATATACTACTCTTCTGTTCTTCTAGTTGATTCTTCAAGTCTTGGGTATGGGCCTTTGGATCTTGAGTTTGAAGCAGTTTTCTTCTTCATTGGGCTTAGCTTTACTTGCAGAGAGAAAGTGTGAACTGGGCAGAGACTTTTAGCTCAGGAAGTTAGTGGTGTTAACGTTCAGTGAAAATGTGGGTTCGAGAACGTTAGTGACAATCACCTTTTTGACTAACATTCCTCACCAAAGTTAAGAGCCATGTTAACCTCAACGTTAGTGGCAAAAACGTTGCCACTAACGTTTCCACTATGTCCTTCGCACACGTTATTGGGACTCAACTTTCCCAATAACGTTTAGGATTCTCCCCCTTCCCTACGTTAGAATCCACGTTAACTTAGTTAACCTAGCTCTTTTAACGTAGGCTTGCCAACCTTCGAGAACGTTAGTGACACTTACCATTGTCACTAACGTTCCAATGTGCCCCTAATTCTCACGTTAGAGTCCACGTTAACTAGGTTAACGTGGCTTCTAACGTGGCCATGCTAGCTATCTCCAACGTTAGTGACAAAGTTGAGTGTCACTAACGTTGGCTCAACATTCCCTTATCCACGTTAGCTTCCACGTTAACTAAGTTAACGTGGGAGTTAACATGGCTCATGGTGGCATGTGTGGGCTCCTTCCAATGTTAGTGACAATGTTGGGTGTCACTAACGTTGGCGTCACCTCCCTTCTTCACGTTAACTTCCACGTTAACTAAGTTAACGTGGGAGTTAACGTGGCTTATTGGGGCTTGTGTGGGTTCCTTCCAACGTTAGTGACAATGTTTGGTGTCACTAACGTTGTCGACCACCTTGTTTCCTCACGTTAGCTTCCACGTTAACTAGGTTAACGTGGGAGTTAAGGTGGCTTAATGTGACTTGGCCAACGTTAGTGATAATGTTGAATGTCACTAATGTTGGCTTCCCCCCTTTCTTCTTAACGTTAGAGGCCACGTTAACTAAGTTAACGTGGTGACTAACGTGGCCACTTACGAGCTTGGTCCAACGTTAGTGATAATGTTAAGTGTCACTAACGTTGGCTCTATTTCCTTTCTTCCACGTTAGAGTTCACGTTAACTTAGTTAACGTGACTCTTAACGTGGGCAATGATGGCTTCGAGAGCGTTATTGGCAATGACTTTTCTCATTAACTTTGCAAGTTACTCCCATTCCACGTTAGTGTCAATGTTAGTGTAACTAACTTTGCCACTAATGTGGTTCTTCTTTGCTTCCTTTGTCCTGAAATCAAGCAATAAAGTGCATCAAAGTTCTAGTTCAATTAATGGGAAATGCAACATTCAATTTGTCCTTAAATTCATGCAAAATCCTCATGAAATCATGTAAAGTGCACAATGTATTCTTGAATCAGGATGTAAGTGCATCAATATTCTATGATAGTCTGTCTAAATTAGCTTAGATGTCATTGGATACCTCTGCAGGTGGATCCATTCACCTAAAGAAAACGCCTGCAAAAGCTCAAGAACTCATTGACATGGTTGCTAACAACCAGTTTATGTACACTTCTGAGAGGAATCCTGTGAGTAATAGGACGCCTCAGAAGAAGGGAGTTCTTGAAATTGATACTCTGAATGCCATATTGGCTCAGAATAAAATATTGACTCAGCAAGTCAATATGATTTCTCAGAGTCTGAATGGAATGCAAGCTGCATCCAATAGTACTCAAGAGGCATCTTCTGAAGAAAAAGCTTATGATCCTGAAAACCCTGCAATAGCAGAGGTGAATTACATGGGTGAACCATATGGAAACACCTATAATCCCTCATGGAGAAATCACCCAAATCTCTCATGGAAGGATCAACAAAAGCCTCAACAAGGCTTTAATAATGGTGGAAGAAATAGGTTTAACAGTAGTAAACCTTTTCCATCATCCACTCAGCAACAGACAGAGAATTCTGAGCAGAATCCATCTAGCTTAGCAAATTTAGTCTCTGATCTATCTAAGGCCACTCTGAGTTTCATGAATGAAACAAGGTCCTCCATTAGAAACTTGGAGGCACAAGTAGGCCAACTGAGTAAGAAGATCACTGAAACTCCTCCTAGTACTCTCCCAAGTAATACAGAAGAGAATCCAAAGAGAGACTGCAAGGCCATTGACATAACCATCATGGCCGAATTCAAGAAGGAAGGGGAGGACGTGAATCCCAAAGAGGAAGACCTCTTGGGACGTCCAGTGATCAATAAGGAGTTTCCCTCTGAGGAACCAAATGAATCTGAGGCTCATATAGAGACCATAGAGATTCCATTAAACCTCCTTACGCCATTCATGAGCTCTGATGAGTATTCCTCTTCTGAAGAGAATGAGGATGTTACTGAAGAGCAAGTTGCCAAGTTCCTTGGTGCAATCATGAAGCTGAATGCTAATTTATTTGGTAATGAGACTTGGGGAGATGAACCTCCTCTGTTTACTAATGAACTAAATGCATTGGATCAACTGAGATTGCCTCAGAAGAAACTGGATCCTGGAAAGTTCCTAATACCTTGTACCATAGGCACCATGACCTTTGAGAAGGCTCTATATGACCTTGGGTCAGGAATAAACCTCATGCCACTCTCTGTAATGGAGAAACTGGGAATCTTTGAGGTGCAAGCTGCTAGAACCTCATTAGAGATGGCAGACAATTCCAAAAAATAGGCTTATGGACAAGTAGAGGACATGCTAGTAAAGGTTGAAGGCCTTTACATCCCTGCTGATTTCATAATCCTAGACACTGGAAAGGATGAGGATGAATCCATCATCTTTAGAAGACCATTCCTAGCCACAGCAAGAGCTGTGATTGATGTTGACAGAGGTGAACTAGTCCTTCAATTGAATGAGGACTCCCTTATGTTTAAAACTCAAGAACATCCTTCTGTAAACATGGAAAAGAGGCACAGTAAGCTTCTCTCAAAACAGAGTCAACTAGAACTCCCACAGTAAAACTCTAAGTTTGGTGTTGGGAGGCCTCAGCCAAACTCTAAGTTTGGTGTTGAACTCCCATATCCAAACTCTAATTTTGGTGTTGGGAGTCTATAAAATTGACCTGATCACCTGTGTGGAGCCATGAGAGCCCGCTATGAAGCTATTGACATTAAAGAAGCGCTTGTTGGGAGGCAACCCAATTTTTATTTATCTAATTTTATTTTTATTTTATTGTTCTTTCATGTTTTATTAGGTTCATGATCATGTGGAGTCACAAAATAAATAGAAAAATTAAAAACAGAATCAAAAATAGCAGAAGAAAAATCACACCCTGGAGGAAGAGTTTACTGGCATTTAAACGCCAGTAAGGAGCATCTGGCTGGCGTTCAACACCAGAACAGAGCATGGATCTGGCACTGAACGCCAGAAACAAGCATAGAACTGGCGTTCAACACCAGAAACATGCTGCATCTGGGCGTTGAACGCCCAGAACAAGCATCAGTTCGGCGTTTAAACGCCAGAATTGCATGCAAAGGCATTTTACATGCCTAATTGGTGCAGGGATGTAAATCCTTGACACCTCAAGATCTATGAACCTCACAGGATCATCTCAGGATCTGTGGACCCCACAGGATCCCCACCTTCCCTCCTCATAATCCTAGATTCTTCCACATCTTCTTCTTCATCTATTCTTTCTTCTTTTGCTCGAGGGCGAGTAACATTCTAAGTTTGGTGTGGTAAAAGCATAGTTCTTTTTGTTTTTCTATAATCATTGATGGCACCTAAGGCCAGAGAAACCTCTAGAAAGAGGAAAGGGAAGACAAAAGCTTCCATCAAGGGTCTATAGCTCAGTGGTAGAATATTTGACTGCAAATCAAGAGATCCCTGAGATACCTCAGGGGATACATTTTCCCCCACACAATTATTGGGAGCAACTAAGGGTGGAACATCAAGAGCACTCCATCATCTTCCATGAAATTAGAGAAGATCAAAAAGCAATGAGGGAGGAGCAACAAAGACAAGGAAGAGACATAGAAGAACTCAAGGACATCATTGGTTCCTCAAGAAGGAAACGCCACCATCACTAAGGTGGATTCATTCCTTGTTCTTAAATTTTTTGTTTTTCGTTTTCTTTGTGTTAAGTGCTTATCTATGTTTGTGTCTTCATTACATGATCATTAGTATTTAGTATCTATGCCTTAAAGTTATGAATATGAATCTATCACCTCTCTTAAATGAAAAATGTTTTAATTTAAAAGAACAAGAAGTACATGAGTTTCAAATTTATCCTTGAACTTAGTTTAATTATATTGATGTGGTGACAATGCTTTTTGTTTTCTGAATGAATGCTTGAACAGTGCATATGTCTTTTGAAGTTGTTGTTCATGAATGTTAAATATGTTGGCTCTTGAAAGAATGATGACAAGGAGACATGTTATTTGATAATCTGAAAAATCATAAAAATGATTCTTGAAGAAAGAAAAAGCAGTGAATACAAAGCTTGCAGAAAAAAATAGCGAAAAAAAAACAGAGAAAAAGCAAGCAGAAAAAGCCAAAAGCTCTTAAAAACAAAAGGCAAGAGCAAAAAGCCAATAACCCTTAAAACCAAAAGGCAAGGGTAAAGAAAAAGGATCCCAAGGCTTTGAGCATCAGTGGATAGGAGGGCCTAAAGGAATAAAATCCTGGCCTAAGCGGCTAAACCAAGTTGTCCCTAACCATGTGCTTGTGGCGTGAAGGTGTCAAGTGAAAACTTGAGACTGAGCGGTTAAAGTCAAGGTCCAAAGCAAAAGAAGAGTGTGCTTAAGAACCCTGGACACCTCTAATTGGGGACTTTAGCAAAGCTGAGTCACAATCTGAAAAGGTTCACCCAGTTATGTGTCTGTGGCATTTATGTATCCGGTGGTAATACTGGAAAATAAAGTGCTTAGGGCCACAGCCAAGACTCATAAAGTAGCTGTGTTCAAGAATCAACATACTAAACTAGGAGAATCAATAACAATATCTGAACTCTGAGTTCCTATAGATGCCAATCATTCTGAACTTCAATGGATAAAGTGAGATGCCAAAACTATTCAAGAGGCAAAAAGCTACAAGTCCCGCTCATTTGATTGGAGCTATGTTTCATTGATAGTTTGAAATTTATAGTATATTATCTTCTTTTTATCCTATTTGATTTTCAGTTGCTTGGGGACAAGCAACAATTTAAGTTTGTTGTTGTGATGAGCGGATAATTTATACGCTTTTTGGCATTGTTTTTAGTATGTTTTTAGTAGGATATAGTTACTTTTAGGGATGTTTTTATTTGTTTTTATATTAAATTCACATATCTGGACTTTACTATGAGTTTGTATGTTTTTCCGTGATTTCAGGTATTTTCTGGCTGAAATTGAGGGACTTGAGCAAAAATCAGATTCAGAGGTTGAAGAAGGACTGCTGATGTTGTTGGATTCTGACCTCCCTGCAATCAAAGTGGCTTTTCTGGAGCTACAGAACTCCAAATGGCGCGCTCTCAACGGCTTTGGAATGTAGACATCCTGGGCTTTCCAGCAATATATAATAGTCCATACTTTGAATAAGGATTGACGATGCAAAAGGGCGTTGAACGCCAGTTCTACGCTGCAGTCTGGAGTTAAACGCCAGAAACACGTCACGAACCAGAGTTGAACGCCAAAAACACGTTACAACTTGGCGTTCAACTCCAGAAGAAGCCTCTGCACGTGTAAACTTCAAGCTCAGCCCAAGCACACACCAAGTGGGCCCCGGAAGTGGATTTATGCATCAATTACTTACTTCTGTAAACCCTAGTAACTAGTTTAGTATAAATAGGACTTTTTACTATTGTATTTAGATATCTTATGATTTTTAGTTCATCTTTAATTTCATCTTTAGATCACGTTTGGGAGCTGGCCATTCGGCCATGCCTGGACCTCATCACTTATGTATTTTCAACGGTAGAGTTTCTACACACCATAGATTAAGGTGTGGAGCTCTGCTGTTCCTCAAAGATTAATGCAAAGTACTACTGTTTTTCTATTCAATTTAACTTATTCTGCTTCTAAGATATTCATTCGCATTTCAATATGGTGGATGTGATGATCATGACAGTCATCATCATTCTCAACTTATGAACGCGTGCTTGACAACCACTTCCGTTCTACATGCAAACAAGCTAGAATGAATATCTCTTAGATATCTAATACAGGGGACCGAGTCCGAGTTATTAGTATCTTTGTGGTATAAGTTAGAATCCATGGATGGCCATTCCTGAGATTTGAAAAGTCTAAACCTTGTCTGTGGTATTCCGAGTAGGATCTGGGAAGGGATGGCTGTGACGAACTTCAAACTCGCGAGTGCTGGGCGTAGGGGCAGACGCAAAAGGAGGGTGAATCCTATTCCAGTATGATCGAGAACCTCCAGATGATTAGCCGTGCCATGACAGAGCATTTGGACCTTTTTCACAGAGAGGATGGGATGTAGCCATTGACAACGGTGATGCCCTTACAGAAAGCTTGCCATGGAAAGGAGTAAGACTGATTGGATGAAGATAGCAGGAAAACAAAGATCAGAGGAAAAAAAGCATCTCTATACGCTTATTTGAAATTCTCACCAATGATATATATAAGTATCTTTATCTTTATTTTATGTTTATTTATTATTATTATTTGAAAACTCCATAATCATTTAATATCCGCCTGACTGAGATTTACAAGGTGACCATAGCTTGCTTCAAGCCGACAATCTCCGTGGGATCGACCCTTACTCACGTAAGGTTTATTACTTGGACGACCCAGTGCACTTGCTGGTTAGTTGTGCGAAGTTGTGAAGTTATGTTTGGGCCATGGTATTGTGCACCAGTTTGTTGGCGCCATTGCCAGGGAGAGAACGAATAACAAATTTTACAACCTGAGTAACAATTTCGCATACCACCTATGAAATTGCCTAAGCTGCTGACAAAACTCAGAATCAACCAAAGAAACACACAAAAGAACCATCGAATCTACCCAATCAGCCATGCCCTCTGGGACTTAGGGAAGATGTTTCAACAATGTTCTTGCGAGAAGACATGAGGTCAACTAGTCCTACAGCACGAAAGAAGAAAAAAGATTACTAACCCAAACATCTCGGACAAAGTCAAAATCAACTCATAGCAGAATATGACTCAAGCATACAAACAGATAAAAGGAAAACCCCAAGACAAGGTCCAGGGGCATCCTTTGGAGGCAGTGACAGAGTAAGGACTTAGAAAAAATCTACAAGGCTAACATCTTCACAAAACCCTCGATGAAAGAAAAAACTTCACTTCGAGACAAACAACAACACGAAGAGAAAGACAAAGAAAATATAAGAAAGAGCATTATCTACAAAGCTACAAAAGGTGCAGTCGACCTTCAAAAGATTATCAAACAGTTCATCGACCCAAATTTCCAAAATACGAAGGCGACAGTCAGAAATAGTAATGCAAACAAACAAAACCTCAATCATCAGAAGAAAATGTCAGAAACGTGCATCACAATAGCAAATTAAGCATGACGACACAAAAAGGATCAAACTTTCCAGCATGCATCAGAACCTTATCAAAAAATTGAAGGAAAAACAAATAAAGAAGTAAAGAAACAGAAGACAGAAACCAAACCTGAAGAAAGGAGGAAAGCCCTGAAGAAAGCCGAAAGCCAGAGCAGGGAAGTTGTGGAAATCATCTCTCAAGCAAAGCACCCACAAAGTACCAAGACAAAGCGCCACAGAGAAAAACGAGGTGAAACAAAAAAACAGAGAGAAAAGAGGGAAAGTTACAGAAAAGAGAAAACCATTTTCTGAATGCAAAATTCAAAATAAAAGAGCCAAGAGAAACGGAGCATTTAAAATGCATTAATGAGGGCAGTAAACCCTCGCACGTTCTCAAGGTAAGGACGCTAATACAAAAGCACGCCCTTTCAGAGGAAACGAAAGAAGAAACGTTCCATATTCAAATAGGAGAACGCTACTAAGATGAAGTCGACAAGATGCTCGAGTTCGGCTTTACCAAAGAAGGATCGAAGTCCTAAGAACTAGGACTCGACCTCAAAAATAAAGACCGAGCTCGAGCAGGGGCACTGTTCATACCCTAGGTCGAGCTATCCGACCCGGGATGTTCAGTAACAAGGCGACCGACCTCTTTACGTCAGACTATCCGACCTCTTCTCAAAGAGCTCGGCCAAATCGATAGGAAAGCCCAAAGAAGGGCCCGAAATCAAGGAACACGACCCAAATCCTAAGGCAGCCCAAGCCTACAGAGAGAAGGGCGGTTCCCTTGAGGATAAGCTGACCTCGCCCAAAGATAAGATAAGATAAGATAACTAACTTATCTTATCTAAAAAGGTCACTCCACACTACTATAAATACACTAGAGCACCCAAGTGTAACTCATACTCTGAATCTACTAAAACCTGCCTAATACCCTTGCTAACTTAAGCATCGGAGTCCCTTGCAGGTACCCCCCACCCTCCGGTGGCGAAGGATCAGCAGTACAGCCAAGCTCAATAAGTCGGATATGATAGCCCCGACCTTCACTCACAGCCGGACACATCATCTCCGATCAGCAGAGAAGATCTCGTCATCGACCTACGATTTCAGGTAACCCTTGGAACAGCCGGGGAAGGGTCCTCTCAGGTTCAGTCGAAGCCATCCGTACCGAGCTCTCCTGGACCGAGGAGGATGATCCCTACTCCTCGGGTTCGTTTGGTTAATCCTCCATAGGCTTCTGTCGCTACCTCTGGCGCTCCTCCTCCGAAAAAGAAAAAGACAGCTGAGCCCTTTAACCTTGATGCCCCTAACTTCGATGCTGTCGAGTTTGTTGACCATCAAATCGGTCCTTATGGTACCATCCCTACTGACGATGTTTCTCTTCTTCGCCATCTAGATTTTATTACTCGAAGTAGCATCAAGATGGCACACATGGGGACGACTTTATATCGGACTACCCAGGATGTTCCCATTCATGATACAAAGGCCTTTATGGAGGAAGCCAATTTGGAGTTCGATCAGATGAAGGGTTTAAAGGAGGAGCTTGAGGTGAAGGTGACCAAGTTAGAGAAAGAGTTGGAGGGTGAAAAGGCTAGTTCTATTGCCTTGGCAGCTTCTGCTAAGTTGGCTGAAGACACGGCGTTGAAGCATAAGGAAAGCTATGTCACGACCTATAGGGAAATGATGCGTCTCAGGGAAGATTTGGAGTCTGCCCGAGCTAACTATGCCGAGCTCCACGGTCACCTTGTAGGCAGCATAACCGTTGCTTATGAGAACCTGAAGGAGCAGGTTCGAGTTCTTGCGTCCGAGCTCGACCTTACTCTCTTCAGTTTGGACAGCATTGTGAGGGACGATAAAATTGTCCCTGATGACCCTGATGATGATGATGATGTTGATCCTCCTCCTGTGCCTTCCGCTAAGGTCTCGGTTGTGCTGACTTCTTCAACCCCTGCAGTTATTCATCCTGAGTCGGATCCTGATTGTCGAATCTTGAACCGGGATGATGGGACGGTGGATATGGTGCCTCTTCAGACTCGTCCTCCTTCGCCCCATGTTGATGCAGTTGAGAAATCTTCAGATCCTCAATGATTATTCTGGATGTTTGTGTATATAGCTCGGCTTGTGGGCTTTGAACTTTTATATTTTTCTAATTGGTAGTACTGACTTCTTAATACTCTTTTAGTTGCTTTTTTAGCAACTTTATTTTGAAAAACAAAGTAGTTTCTCAAGCTCTTGGGGCTGACTTTTGGTAACCTCTTGGGTATGTTATTATTATAACTTGTGCTTTTCATAACATGTTTGTCTGCATCTGTCTGGTACTTTTTAGGTTTTTGGGAGTGTTGCAGCCTTGTTGTCCAACCTCTTTTGATTGCCTTTGTATCTTCATACTTGTCGCTTGATTCTTTTGAGATTGTGGATGTTTGGGTCCATCTTTGTATGTCGACTTCGTCACTTCTGCCTGAAGTTATTTTTAGTAATTCCATTTTGTTTGGACCTTTGTTAGGTCTCTGTTAGGAATTACTTTCTATAATCGTTGAGGTTTTTGGGCCGACTTCTTTACGTTGGTCCCTCCTGTTATTTCTAGTAGTCCTCTTTTTGGACCTTTGTTAGGTCTCTTTTAGGGATTACTTTTTATAACTCGTTTGTGGGAGGCCGACTTCATCATGTTGATGCCAGGGCATTTTGGCCAGTCTCACTGACATTTTTTTTACTGTTATAAGGTAGTTTCATGCATTTTCTTAGAAAATAAGCTAGTTTTGGGTAGATATTCACTTACATCTTGATTTAAGCATACATTGTGCATTTTACATGATTTCATGAGAATTTTGTATGAGTTATATGACAAATTGGATGATGCATGACTCATGACTTGGACTAGAACTTTGATGCACTTTGTTGCTTGATTTTAGGACAAAGGAAGCAAAGAAGAACCACGTTAGAAGTCACGTTAGTCCCACTAACGTGACCTCTAACGTGGAATGGGTGCTAACTTGCAAAGTTAATGAGAAAGGTAATCGCCAATAACGCCCTCGAAGCCATCATAAGCCCACGTTAAGAGTCACGTTAACTAAGTTAACGTGAACTCTAACGTGGAAGAAGACAATAAGGCCAACGTTAGTGACACTCTCCTTTGTCACTAACGTTGGACCAAGCTCATAATTGGCCATGTTAGTTGCCACGTTAACTTATTTAACGTGGACTCTAACGTTAAGAAGCAAAAGAGAAGCCAACGTTAGTGACATTCACCTTTGTCACTAACGTTGGCCAAGCCTCCATAAGCCACGTTAACTCCCATGTTAACTTAGTTAACATGGAAGCTAACGTGGAGAGAGCAATTGATAGCCAACGTTAGTGACACTTACCTTTGTCACTAACGTTGGGGTGAACCACCAAGAGCCACCATGAGCAACGTTAACTCCCACGTTAACTTAGTTAACGTGGAAGCTAACGTGGATAAAGAGATGATGAGCCAACGTTAGTAACACTTACCTTTGTCACTAACGTTGGGGATGGCTAGCATTACTACATTAGAAGCCATGTTAACCTAGTTAACGTGGACTCTAACGTGGGTAAGGGACACATTGGAACGTTAGTGACAAAGGTAAGTGTCACTAACGTTCTCGAAGAATTGGCACTGCTACGTTAGAAGCCACGTTAACCTAGTTAACATGGACTCTAACGTAGGGACAAGGGAGGACTCTCCACGTTATTGGGAAACGTAAGTCCCAATAATGTGTGCGAAGGACCAAGAGGCAACGTTAGTGGTCCCGTTAGTGCCACTAACGTTGAAGTCAACGTGATCATATTTGGGTTAGGAACGTTAGTGAAAAAGGTGATTGTCACTAACGTTCTCGAACCCACACTTTCACTTAACGTTGACACCACTAACGTCCTGAGTCAAAGTCCCTGCCTACTTCACCTTTTCTCTCTGCAAGCAAAGCTAAGCCCAATGAAAAGGATAACTGCTTCAAACTCAAGATTCAGAGGCCCATACCCAAGACTTGAAGAGCCAACTAGAAGATGAGAAGAGTAGTATATATATGAGTAGCTTTGAATTAGTTAGGGAGTTGGAAACTTTAGGGAGCCTTTGGCATAGAACTACTCTCTGTATTTTACTTTCTCTGCACTTCTAGTTTTACTTTCATCATGTATTCTCCATCTTTGTTTTCATTTTTTAGAGCTATGAACAACTAAACCCCTTTCATTGGGTTAGGGAGCTCTGTTGAATTTGATGGATCAATATTAGTTTTCATTCTCCTTCTTCTATCTTTTCTCTTTATTTTACTAGAAAGCTTTCGATCTTCATCCAATTGGGTAGTTATCTTGGAAAAGAAGCTATTCATACTTGGATCTCTTCTGAACCTTGAAAGAGGAATGAAGAGATCATGCTAGAAATGCTTTCTCATGCTGGACCAAATTAGGTTTGGATGGATATGTGACTATAATCCTACCAAAACTTGATTTGGGAAATGCATGTGGTATAATCAGTGACCATACTTCATCTCTTCTCATGAGCAATTGACCAAAGAATTGGCTATTGATCAAGATTTGAGAGATTGAATTACCAAGAAATTGGAATTTGATCACTTAAGATTGCCAAGGAGATCAATGAATGCATTGATTGAGGAAGAGATAAAAATAAACTTGATCCGGAGAATGCAACATCTCCTGAGCCCAATGAACTCCCCATTTCTGATCTTACCCATTCTCTTTAATTTCTGCCATTTACTTTTATGAGCAATTACCCCATTCCCATTTAAGATTCTGCAATTTACTTTCCACTATTTACATTCAGCTCTTTATTTCTAGCATTTACTGTTTCTGCTATTTACTTTCCCGCCATTAAATTTTCTACAAATCTCAAATCAAATTCTGGTTCGCTCAACTAGAACATTCCTCTAATTAAAGTTGCTTGATCAATCAATCTCTGTGGGATTCGACCTCACTCTATTGTGAGTTTTTACTTGACGACAAATTCGGTACACTTGCCGAAGAAAATTTGTTGAGAGACAAGTTTTGTGCGTATCAAGTTTATGGCGCCGTTGCCGGGGATTGATTTTGAATCAACAATGATTAAATTGGAGGATAACTAGATTGAGCATTTTTCTTTTGTTTGATTTAAATTTCTATTGAGTTAATTCGCTTTCAGTTTTAGTTAATTTCTTTCCTTCCCCCTACTTTTTCGTTTATTTTTTTAGTTATTTACAATTCAGTTCACTAACCCACTAACTGTTTGATATATTGCATCACTCACACTAACAGTAATTCTAACAGAATACTTTCTGGATTTGTTTTCTTACTTGTACCTTGTTGGTTGTATGATAGAGAGGAGAAGCGGGGCTTCAACTTCCTTTGATTCTGAACCTGAGAGGACCTTACTTAGATTAAAGAGGGAAGCAAGAGGAAAAAGAGTAGTGGGTGCTGAGGAAGTGGAAGAGTACTTTGAACTAGACATGGAGGAGAATATGGAGAACATTCATGAAGAAGAGGCTCACAACCATGGCAGAGAAGGTCTAGCAAATCATGCTGGGTAAGAGAGAAGAGTTCTAGGCTCCTACATCAACCTAAACCCAGAAAACTGTGGGAGTAGCATTCAAAAGCCAATCATACATGCCAACAACTTTGAACTAAAATCACAGCTCATCTCCCTTGTTCAGAACAACTGTTCATTCGGAGGAGGCGTCCAAGAAGACCCCAATCAACATCTAACCACCTTCCTGAGGATATGCGATACTGTGAAGTCTAATGGTGTTCATCCTGACACCTATAGACTACTTTTGTTCCCTTTCTCACTCAAGGATAAGGCATCTAAATGGCTGGAATCCTTCCCTAAGGAGAGTTTGACAACCTGGGAAGATGTGGTGAACAATTTTTTAGTCAGATTCTATCCTCTTCAAAGAATCAACAGGCTGAGAGCTGAGGTTCAAACTTTCAGGCAGCAGGATGGTGAGACTCTATATGAAGCATGGGAGAGGTTTAAGGACCTAACAAGGAGGTATCCACCAGATATGTTCAATGAATGGGTGCAGCTACACATTTTCTATGAAGGCCTTTCTTATGAATCAAAGAAAGTAGTAGACCACTCATCCGGGGGATCTCTGAACAAGAAGAAGACCATTGAGGAGGCCATAGATGTCATTGAAACTGTAGCAGAGAATGACTACTTCTATGCCTCCGAAAGAGGGAACACTAAAGGAGTGATGGAGCTAAACAATGTAGATGCTCTTATCCCTTATGAAGAGGCTGCAGATCAATGAGATAATGCCAACAGATGTAGTCATCAGGCTGGCTGATAAAACTCAAAAACAAGCAATAGGAGTGGTGGAAAATGTGTTGGTAAAGGTTGGGAAATACTTTCTCCCAACAGACTGTGTCATATTGGACATGGAAGAGAGTCATACTCACCCAATCATATTGGGAAGACCATTCCTATCTACAGCCAGAGCACTCATAGATGTAGAGCGAGAGGAGCTAATTTTGAGGATCCATGATGAACAACTCAGCTTTAATGTCTTCAAACTTTCACAAGAAACAAATCAAGAGAACAAGGAACCAAGGAAGAATCACAGTGAGATACTGAAGGAGGAAACAAGCACTGAAGCACAACCAGCACATCTGAAAACTCCCTTGATTGATGAACAAGGCAAACAGCAATTGCCACAGCTCAAAGAAAATCAGGAGGAACCCAAACCACCAGAATCATATGAGACCAGTAACCAAATTTCCTTAGAGAAAGAGGTCACAAAGAGTAAGACAACATCACAAGGAACAAAGAAGAAGGTACCAAGGAGGTGGAGGAACAAGAAGATCCCTACCAAGGACTTCTCTCCAGGGGATAAAGTGATCTCAGCTTACTTCCCAGATATCCCCCCTGATCTCCCCACTGTACCATCTCAGTTACCTAAGGTCTTCACTATCAACAGAGTTCTCTCCTTGGAACATGTAGAGATCATTGATACAACCACTGGATATAGGTTTACTGCCAGAGGAGAAGACTTGAAGCATTATCAACCTCCCTGATGAAGGAGAAACGTCAAGCTAGTGACGCTAAAGAAGCGCTACATGGGAGGCAACCCATGTTTTATATGCTTTTAGAAAATAGTGAATAAGTCAATATTCATGAATCCCAACCCAAACTTGACAAACACTTGGTGAAATTCTTATTAGGTAGTATATAGTGAAGAATAAGTTTGGTGTTCAAAGCATGCCGAGAGAGCATGAATACAAACCAGAGCATGCTAATTTTGGAGCCTTGAACAAAACTTTTTCATCACAGTGCTACAAACTAAGTTTGGTGTCACCCAAGGTGCCACCAATGTGCATATAAGGATACACAGTTAGTTAGTTAGTTGGTGTTCATGAATAAACAATCTAGTTCGTTTTCTTTATTATTCTAGCCATAAAGTTTAATTTCTCAATGATATTAATTTTTCTTATTTTATTTTTATAGGAAAAGGGAAAGGAGCATTGAAGGGGATTGATTGGACAATTAAATGAGGAAGGTTCGGACACCACAAGAGGAGGGTACTACACACGTGCATCAAGGAGGGATACATTGGAAAATGTTGCCATGCAACATTGAAAAGAATGAGACCCTTGAAGACCGAACCAAGCCCCCTCATAAAGACGATGATCCTTGTGCCCATCCCCTACAAAACCCCATCCGTCCATCCAACAACCACCACATCAATCCATACCCTTCATTCCCTCATCATTTCCCTATATAAGTGAGTCCTAGTCCGTACTTTCCCTTCACACTCAAACCCCCATTCTCCACACTTCACACTTTCAGCATCCAAATCACACCTTGTCCTAACCAACCAAATTCCTCATCTATCCGTACCTTCCACTATCTTCACACAGCAACTCAAATTCATGGCAGCATCAAGCTCCAAGAGGCAAAAGAGGAAGGAACCAGAGGAGAGCATTCCTTTCGACGAGAAGAGATTCAAAACTGCGTTCCATGAACTCGAATTCGAACGGATAAAGCTCAAAAAGATACTGCCTGAGTTAACATTCCAAATTGACGAGGATGAGTGCCCACAGATTCGAGAGAAGATTGAACAAAGGGGTTGGCAAAGACTTACGAACCTGAAGGGAAAGATTTATTCAAACCTCATCAAAGAGTTCTATGCAAATGTGGTCAGAGAAGACAAAACCAAGGCTCCCACCTTCAAAAGTTACGTAAGAGGGAGAGAGGTGGACTTCAGCCCCAATGCTATAACAAGGACTCTTCAGTTGAAATCACCACATTTTGATGAGCTTGGTTATCAAGCAAGAGTAAGTAAGAGCCCTGATGATGATGAACTCGAACAAGTCGTGAGTGACATATGTGTTATAGCAGCTGACTGGGAGAGGTATGCGGATCGGAGACCCCGATTCATCAAGAGAGGAGACCTCAGCCCAGAAGCCAAGGGATGGTTCGAACTCGTGAGGAGGTCTATCCTCCCAACCGCAAACAATTCTGAGGTCAACGTCACTCGAGCTACTATAGTACATTGCCTAGTACGGGGTGGAGATATCAACGTGCATGAACTGATAGCTGAAGGAATTCAAGAGTCAGCTGAGAAGATTGATTCGGGTGCCAGGCTTTGGTACCCCAGCACCATCCTCAGACTGTGCACGAAAGCCAGGGTTGTCTTCGAGGATAGCAACCCAGATTGGTTAAATCTTGGGAGGCTAATTACCTTTCAGCGTCTAACTTATACGACGCCTGCTCAGTAACAAAGAGGGCCTCAAATAGGGAAACGAAAACCAAAAGAAGGACCTCACCAAGAAGAGTCTCATCAGGAAGAATATCAACAAGAAGAACATCATGACCCAACCAACTTGAATATGAATCACCTTCTAAGAGCCATTGAAGATTTGGGGATGAGACATATGGAAGGACAAGAATAAATATTACGCCTTCAGTCCAACTGGATGAGCCAACAAGAGGAGTGGTAGAAATAACAGATGGAGCAGCAACAGGAACACTACTCCCAACTCACTCAAGCCATCCACCAAGTTACTGAGAGGCATGAACGTCAAGATAAGCACTTGCAAGAACTCAACCAGCGGCAAATAGCTCAGATGAAAGCATTCAATGAGTTCAATGTACTTAATGAAGGACAGCAACTACATAGGGAGGAGTTCAACGTAAACACTCAAGCCAAGTTGAACTACATGTCTGGTCATATGCATTATCTACACTATGCTATCCCCACATATGATGAGGTCCAAAAAGATTTTGTAGAACAAGAAGAAAGGAAGGTGAAACAGCAGAAGGAAACACTAAAGAAGAAGATGGAAGATGGTGGTTTCTGGAAGAAGTTGATTGGAAAAAGCAAATGGAGTGGGAGTACGAGCACTCAAGAGGGACACAAAGAGGACAAACAAGGAGGGGAGCATGGGCATCCACATGAGTAAAAGGTGGTGGAGTTCCTTCTTTGGTCCATTTTCTTTCTATGCTTTAAATAAGGAAGATCTTGTTTGAAATAGAACATGCTTCCATGTTAGTTTGAACCTTTTTCAATTCTGTCTTTTAAACTTTTTGTTGATTAGGGCTGTGTTTTCTAGTCTGAATGACATTATTGCATCATTTCCTTACTTAATTGTATGCTTGTCCTTTTGAATCAAATGAAAAGAGAATGAGTGTTTTATAAAAGACCAGAATGGAGTTCATACTATGGAGTAAGTTCCTGAGTTTGTGGTGTGGTCATAAGTTAGCTAAGTTGGTTCAACCACAAGGTGGGAAGACAACTATCTGTCATGAATCATATGCTTGAACACACCCCATTAGACTAGCTAAATAACAATATCCTAATAAGAAAAAAGGGAAAGAACAATCAAAGAAGAATAAAAGAAAAATAGCAAGAAAAGAGGCTAAGCACCAAGGGTTTGAGTCTTGAGGGATGTGTCTGTGGTGCTCTTGTACCAAAGATCTGCTTAGATTACTAAGCTCTCAGGGGTGCCTTATCACCTGGTAACTTGGGTTAACTAACCCGGGATTGTCAGCTGAAAGTCCACTATCAAGAGCAATCTTTGCTACAGAACATTTAGTAACCCAAAGAGGTGCTGGACACCAAGACCTCAAGGAAAGAAAATAAACAAACCATGTGCCTGTGGTGTGTATGTATGGGGGAGAGACTTGAGGAAGTAAGTCCTTAGGGGTGCTTCAACACCTAGCACCTTAAACCAACTGGTTCGGGAGTGTTGGCTGAAAGCTTATTCTAAAGAGTTGCCCCCTTACAGAGCACTTAGCCTAAGAACACAAATAAGCCCTGAAATGACAACAAAAGGATCAATGAATAAAAGTCTCATGGGATGCAATCAAGTGAGTATTCTAGAACATGATAAAGATCTGAAAGCCAGTGAAGGAATGAACCTAAGTTGCTATGCATGAAACCACCATAAAACCAGGAACATCACTTCCACAAGAATGACTCATTTCTCTTGGCATTCCATTCATCATTCTCTTGTTCTAGTACTTGCTTAGGGACAAGCAAGCTTTAAGTTTGCTGTTGTGATGCCAGGGCATTTTGGCCAGTTTCACTAACCTTTTCTTTACTGTTTTTAAGGTAGTTTCATGCATTTTCTTAGAAAATAAGCTAGTTTTGGGTAGATATTCACTTACATCTTGATTCAAGCATACATTGTGCACTTTACATGATTTCATGAGAATTTTGCATGAGTTATATGACAAATTGGATGATGCATGACTCATGACTTGGACTAGAACTTTGATGCACTTTGTTGCTTGATTTCAAGACAAAGGAAGCAAAGAAGAACCACATTAGCAGTCACGTTAGTCCCACTAATGTGACCTCTAACGTGGAATGGGTGCTAACTTGCAAAGTTAATGAGAAAGGTAATCGCCAATAACGCCCTCGAAGCCATCATAAGCCCACGTTAAGAGTCACGTTAACTAAGTTAACGTGAACTCTAACGTGGAAGAAGACAACAAGGCCAATGTTAGTGACACTCTCCTTTGTCACTAACGTTAGACCAAGCTCATAATTGGCCACGTTAGTTGCCACGTTAACTTAGTTAACGTGGACTCTAACGTTAAGAAGCAAAAGAGAAGCCAACGTTAGTGACATTCACCTTTGTCACTAACGTTGGCCAAGCCTCCATAAGCCACGTTAACTCCCACGTTAACTTAGTTAACGTGGAAGCTAACGTGGAGAGAGCAATTGATAGCCAACGTTAGTGACACTTACCTTTGTCACTAATGTTGGGGTGAACCACCAAGAGCCACCATGAGCAACGTTAACTCCCACGTTAACTTAGTTAACGTGGAAGCTAACGTGGATAAAGAGATGATGAGCCAACGTTAGTGATACTCACCTTTGTCACTAACGTTGGGGATGGCTAGCATGACTACGTTAGAAGCCATGTTAACCTAGTTAACGTGGACTCTAACGTGGGAAAGGGGCACATTGGAACATTAGTGACAAAGGTAAGTGTCACTAACGTTCTTGAAGAATTGGCACTGCTACGTTAGAAGCCACGTTAACCTAGTTAACGTGGACTCTAACGTAGGGACAAGGGAGGACTCTCCACGTTATTGGAAAAGGTAAGTCCCAATAACGTGTGCGAAGGACCAAGAGACAACATTAGTGGTCACGTTAGTGCCACTAACGTTGAAGTCAACGTGATCATATTTGGGTTAGGAACGTTAGTGAAAAAGGTGATTGTCACTAACGTTCTCGAACCCACACTTTCACTTAACGTTGACACCACTAACGTCCTGAGTCAAAGTCCCTGCCTACTTCACCTTTTCTCTCTGCAAGCGAAGCTAAGCCCAATGAAAAGGATAACTGCTTCAAACTCAAGATTCAGAGGCCCATACCCAAGACTTGAAGAGCCAACTAGAAGATGAGAAGAGTAGTATATATAGGAGTAGCTTTGAATTAGTTAGGGAGTTGGAAACTTTAGGGGGCCCATGGCATAGAACTACTCTCTGTATTTTACTTTCTCTGCACTTCTAGTTTTACTTTCATCATGTATTCTCCATCTTTGTTTTCATTTTCCAGAGCTATGAACAACTAAACCCCTTTCATTGGGTTAGGGAGCTCTATTGTAATTTGATGGATCAATATTAGTTTTCATTCTCCTTCTTCTATCTTTTCTCTTGATTTTACTAGAAAGCTTTCGATCTTCATCCAATTGGGTAGTTATCTTGGAAAAGAAGCTATTCATACTTGGATCTCTTCTGAACCTTGAAAGAGGAATGAAGAGATCATGCTAGAAATGCTTTTTCATGATGGACCAAATTGGGTTTGGATGGATATGTGACTATAATCCTACCAATACTTGATTTGGGAAATGCATGTGGTATAATCAGTGACCATACTTCATCTCTTCTCTTGAGCCAATGACCAAGGAATTGGCTATTGATCAAGATTTGAGAGATTGAATTACCAAGAAATTGGAATTCGATCACTTAAGATTGCCAAGGAGATCAATGAATGCATTGATTGAGGAAGAGATGAAAATGAACTTGATCCGGAGAATGCAACATCTCCTGAGCCCAATGAACTCCCCATTTCTGATCTTACCCATTCTCTTTAATTTCTGCCATTTACTTTTATGAGCAATTACCCCATTCCTGTTTAAGATTCTGCAATTTACTTTCCGTCATTTACATTCAGCTCTTTATTTCTAACATTTACTGTTTCTGCTATTTACTTTCCCGCCATTTAATTTTATGCAAATCTCAAATCAAATTCTGGTTCGCTCAACTAGAACATTCCTCTAATTAAAGCTGCTTGATCAATCAATCTCTGTGGGATTCAACCTCACTCTATTGTGAGTTTTTACTTGACGACAAATTCGGTACACTTGCTGAAGAAAATTTGTTGAGAGACAAGTTTTGTGCGTATCACATGTCAGTCTCTTCTAAGTTATTTCTAGTAATCCTCTTTTTGGACCATTGTCAGGTCTCTTTTAGGGATTACTTTTATAACTTTATGTTCTGGGTCGACTTTATCATGTCGGTCCCTTCTAAGTTATTTTAGTAATCCTCTTTTTTGGACCTTTATTAGGTCTCTTTCAGGGATTACTTTTTATAACTTTTTGTTCTGGGCCTACTTCATCATGTCGGGCCCTTCTAAGTTATTTTTAGTAATCCTCTTTTTTGGACATTTGTCAGGTCTCTTTCAGGGATTACTTTTTATAACTTTTTGTTCTAGGCCGACTTCATCATGTCGGGCCCTTCTAAGTTATTTTTAGTAATCCTCTTTTTTGGGTTGGCCAGACCTCTTTCCAGGGATTTACTTTTTATAACTTTGGTTATTGTGGTGGATTGGTCCGACTTCTTTACATCGGCCTGTCTTTAAGTTATTTTTAGTAAATCCATTTTTATTAAGACCTCGTCAGGTCCTTTTTATGGATCACTTTTGATAACTTCTTGCATTATTCTATTTTTGTCGACTTTTCATCTTTGCTGATTTTGTCGAAGTTAGGTTTGATCCTTGTTTGGTCGACCTTTTGATGAATTCGGTTTACATCTTCTTTGGTCTTTATTGTGGACGGTGAATTTGATCTTCACTTTCTACCGATCTTGTAGCTTTATAATCGGGCGATGAATTTTTTAGCATTTCAGACTAATGCATCTTGAGAATTTGTGGAAAATCTAAAAAACTTCATTCAAAAGAAAATGCAAATATATACATGTGGGAGTTTTATCCCTCTAAGTCGGGCAATTTGTAGATCTTGGTTTGGCACCTCATTAAAAAACCTTTTCAGGAAAAAGAGTGTACGTTATCCTAAGATCTTTATTACCTTCAACTATAGTACCTTCTTAGGTTGCAGGCGTGCCATAACCTAGGAAGCTCTCGCCCTTCGAGTTCGGACAATCTGTAGTAGCCCTTTCCAAGTACTTCTGTGACTCGGTAGGGTCCTTTCCAGTTTGCTGCCAGCTTTCCTTCTCCCGGTCGAGTTGTTCCGATATCATTTCAGATTAGGATGAGGTCATTCTCGGCAAAACCTCGCGGCACTACCTTTTGATTGTATCTTGGAGCCATTCGTCATTTTAATGCCTCTTCCCTGATCCGAGCTCTTTCTCGGATTTCTGGAAGTAGGTCAAATTCTTCCTTTTGAAGTTGGGAGTTGGCTTCTTCATTATAGTGGATCACTCTGGGCGACCCTTCTTCGACCTCCACTGGGATCATTGCCTCCGTTCTGTAGGCTAGTCGGAAAGGTAATTCCTTTGTGGTAGAATGTGGCGTTGTTCGATATGCCCATAGGACTTGTGGGAGCTCTTTGGCCCAGGCTCCCTTTGCATCCTGTAATCTACATTTTAACCCGGCCAATATGACTTTGTTAGCAGCTTCCGCTTGTCCGTTGGCCTGGGGGTGTTCTACGGATGTAAATTGGTGTTTTATGTTCAGATCGGCCACCAATTTTCTGAAACCTGTATCTGTAAATTGAGTGCCATTGTCCGTGGTGATGGAGTGTGGAACCCCAAACCTTGTGACAATGTTTCTATATAGGAATTTTTGACTTCTTTGAGCAGTGGCGTTAGTTAGGGGTTCTGCCTCGATCCATTTCGTGAAATAGTCTACCCCTACTATGAGGAATTTGACTTGTCCCGATCTCTAAGAGAAAGGTCCGAGAAGATCGAGTCCCTATTTTGCAAATGGCCAAGGTGAGGTTACGCTGATGAGTTCCTTTGGCGGGGCGATGTGAAAATTGGTGTGTTTTTGACATGGTGGACATGTCTTTACGAACTCTGTGGCTTCCTTTTGTAGAGTTGGCCAATAAAATCCTGCCCAGAGTACTTTTTTGGTAAGTGCCTGCGCTCCGAGATGATTGCCACAGATGCCACTGTGTACTTCTTCTAAAACTTCCTTTGTGTTGGAAGTCGGCACACATTTTAACAATGGTATTGAAATCCCTCTTTTGTATAGAATATTGTTTATGATAGTGTAGTATTATGCCTCCCGTTTTAACCTCTTTACCTCCTTTTCATCTGTGGGGAGTGTTTCTGTTTTGAGGTAGTTAATTGTGGGAGTCATCCATCGTTGATCCTGACCTGTTATGGCTAGGACTTTTTCTTCTTCCAAGATTGACGGGTTCTGTAGCGTTTTTTGGATGAGGCTTCTATTGTTGCCCCCTGGTTTGGTGCTGGCTAGTTTTGAGAGTACGTCAGCTCGGGCATTCTGTTTTCGGGGTATGTGGCGGACCTCATTTTCCCCGAATTGTCTGAGCTGTTCCCTGGTTTTGTCCAGGTATTTTTTCATGGTGGGATCTTTGGCTTGGTAGCTCCCTGCTATTTATGAAGTGACTACTTGTGAGTCACTGAAGATGATAAGCTTTTGAGCTCTAACCTCCCTAGCCAGCTTCAAACCAGCTAGTAGCGCCTCATATTCAGCTTGGTTGTTTGAGGCAAGGAACCCGAATTTGAGGAAAAGTTTGATTTGGGTTTCCTGGTCGCTTTCTATTATC
Organism: Arachis hypogaea; assembly: GCF_003086295.3. Taxonomy (NCBI): domain Eukaryota; kingdom Viridiplantae; phylum Streptophyta; class Magnoliopsida; order Fabales; family Fabaceae; genus Arachis; species Arachis hypogaea. The sequence continues at coordinate 85,658,088 of NC_092053.1, forward strand.
ACACCTGCGCCGCTTCCAGTTTTATTTGAGGAACCATCTACATAGAGATTCCATTCTGTAGGAATTTTCAGGGTGTCTGTAAATTCTGCAATAAAGTCGGCCAGATATTACAATTTGATGGTTGTCCGAGCTTCGTATTGAAGGTTGAATTCGGACAACTCGACTGCCTATTGTAAGATTCTGCCTGCTAAGTCTGTTTTCTGCAAAATCCCTTTTATGGGTTGGTTGATTCAAACCGTAATGGTGTGAGCTTGGAAGTACGGACGAAGTCGTCGAGATGTTAGTATGAGAGCGTAGGCGAATTTTTCTATTTTTTGGTAGTTCAGCTCGGATACTTGTAATGATTTGCTGATGAAATATACAGGTTGTTGCCCACTGTCGTCTTCTCGGACCAATGCTGAGGCTACTGTCCGACTTCCTACTGCGAGGTATAATATAAGTGGTTCTCCTTCCCGTGGCCGAGATAGGATAGGTGGCTGTCCCAGGAATCTTTTGAAATCTTAGAATGCCTGCTCACACTCCGTTGTCCATTCATACCTCTTTCCCTTCCTTAGAGTGGCGTAGAAGGGGAGGGATCTTATTGCCGATCCAGCTAGAAATCTGGACAAGGCTGCCAACCTTCCATTGAGTTGTTGTACTTCTTTGACACAAGTCGGGCTCTTCATGTCGAATATGGCCCGGCATTTATCCAGATTTGCCTCGATTCCTCTTTGTGTGAGCATAAAACCTAAGAATTTGTCAGCTTCTACTGCGAAGGTGCATTTTGCAGGATTTAGTCGCATGCCATGCCTTCTTATAGTGTCGAATACTTGGGTAAGCTCAGACAGTAACGTCTTTTCACTTTGTGTCTTTAGTAACATGCCGTCCACATAGACTTCCATGACTTTTCCAATGTGATCCGTAAAGACCTTATTCATTAATCTCTGATAAGTAGCTCCCGCGTTTTTAAGTCCAAAAGGCATGACGATGTAGCAGTAGTTTGCTTTTGGGGTTAAGAATGAAGTTTTTTCTTGATCGGGTGGGTAGATCAGGATTTGATTGTATCCTGAGTAAGCGTCCATAAACGAGAGGTATTTGTATCCAGAGGAGGCATCCACCAGAGCATCGATACTTGGGAGTGGAAATGGGTCCTTTGAGCAGGCTTTGTTGAGATTAGTGTAGTCGGTGCACATCCGCCACTTCCCATTTGATTTTTTCACCAAGATGATGTTAGCTAACCATAGTGGGTACTTGACTTCTCTTATGAATCCTGCCTCCAATAGGGCTTGTACCTACTCTTCCACAGCTTGGGATCATTCTGGTCCAGGCTTTCTACGCCTCTACTGTACTGGCCGAGATCCAGGGTAGACTGCCAGCTTATGGCACATTAACTTAGGGTCTATGCCCGGCATGTCTGCAGCCTTCCATGTAAAAAGGTCGACGTTGTCTCGTAAGAACTGTACGAGTGATTCTTTTATATCTCCTTTTAGGATTGTTCCAATGTTGGTTGTTTTGTCTGGGACATCTCCGATTTGGACTTTTTCTACTTCGCCTTCAGGTTGTGGATGGAGTTCTTCCCTTCCTCGAACTCCACCAAGTTCGATGGTATGGAATTCTTCTCCTCTGCCTCTAAGGTTTAGACTTTCGTTATAACAGCGACGTGCCATCTTTTGATCTGCTTTTATTGTAGCTATTGCTTTTGTGGTTGGGAATTTCATACACAGGTGTGGAGTTGAGACTACTGCGCCGAGCTGATTTAACGTTGTCTGACCTATTAGGGTATTGTAGGCTGAACTCACGTTGACCACGATGTAGTCTATATTGAGTGTCCTTGACTGACTCCATTTTCCAAAGGTCGTGTGTAATGAGATGTACCCAAGTGGTTGGGTTGGAGTATCTCCGATCCCAAACAGGTTGTTTGGATATGCTCTGAGCTCTTTTTCTTCCAAGCCGAGTTTGTCGAATGTAGTTTTGAACAAGATGTCGGCCAAGCTTCCTTGGTCTACCAGTGTGCGGTGGAGATTTGCATTGGCCAATACGATAGTGATGACCATGGGATCGTCATGTCCCGAGATAATGCCGGCTGCATCCTCTTTGGTAAAAGTGATTGTGGGGATGTCGGGCGCTTCCCCTTTTCCTTCGACATGATATACATCTTTAAGATGTCTTTTGCGAGATGCTTTAGAGATACCTCCTCCCACGAATCCTCCGTGTATCATGTGAACATGTCTCTAGGGTGAGCGAGGTGGTCGTTCAGCCCGTCCGACATCTTCGTCCCTTCTTCTTTTTCTTGGATCGTCTGCTCTGCTGGCTAAATACCGATCTAACTTTCCTTCCATTACCAGTTTTTCTATGATATTTTTTAGATCAAAACATTCGTTGGTGGAATGTCCACAGATTCGATGATATTCACAATATTCAGCTCGGTTTCCTCCTCCTTTTTTGCTTTTGAGCAGTCGAGCTGGGGGTATCTTTTCAGTATGTCATACTTCTCTGTAGACATCCATAAGGGACACCCGAAGAGGGGTGTAATTGTGGTACTTTTTGATCTTTTTCCCATGTTGATCTTCCTTTTTTCTTGGATTCTTTGTCCTTATCTCGGGAGGAGTAGGAGAACCCGGTTTTTGAGGTCTCTCCTAGTCGAGAGTTTTCCTCCATGTTAATATACTTCTCTGCTCGTTCTTGTACTTTATTCAGAGATGTGGGATACTTTTTCGATATAGAGTGGCTAAAAGGTCCTTCTTGTAGGCTATTGATGAGGCCCATGATGGCCGCTTCTATGGGCAGACTTTGTATATTTAGACATGCTTTGTTGAATCTTTCCATGTAGCTACGAAGACTTTCCTGATCTCCTTGTTTGATCCCTAATAGGCTTGGGGCGTGCTTAGTTTTGTTTTTCTGGATAGAGAATCTGGCTCGAAACTTCTTGGCCAGATCGTCGAAGCTTGAGATGGACCTAGGGGGTAGATTGTCGAACCACTTAATCGTCGTTTTTGTTAAGGTAGTCGGGAAGGCTTTGCAGCGGATTGCGTCTGAGGCATCAGTGAGGTACATTCAACTTCTGAAATTACTGAGATGATGGCTGAGATCTGCCGTGCCATCGTATAAACTCATATCTGGGAGTTTAAAATCTTTTGGGATTTTGGTCTTCATGATCTCCTTTGTGAATGAGTCTTGGTCCTTGTGGGAGCTATCCTCATGAGTAGATCGAGTAGCTTTGGTCTTGAGATTGGTTTCGAGTTTTAGGAGTTTGTCCAGCAATTCCCGGCGTCGCCTTACTTCCCTTCGTAAGACTTTTCCAGCTTCCCGTTGATGTTGGGATTTTTTTCAAGTTGTTTTAATCGGTCTTGAAGTGCCTCCAGGGCTCCCGGGTTCGGTGAATTCTTATCTCAGTTAGGTTGCGGGATATCCTTTGGTGTAGTATCCGCGTTTTTGTGCGGTGTTCTATCTTCTAGATCCGAGTCGTGGTCATTGTCAGGATCATCCGCCATGGTGAGGGGATGACTTCCAGGTTCCCCGGCAACGGTGCCAATGTTCCGAGGGTTACCTGAAACTGTAGGTCGATCTCGGACGAGATCTTCTATGCTGGTCGGAGGTGATGTGTCCGACTTGTTGAACTGGCGGTGCTGCTGATCCTTTGTCACCGGAGGGTGGTCGTACCTGCAAGGGACTCCGATGCTTAAGTTAGCAAGGGTATTAAGCAGGTTTTTAGTAGAATCAGAGTATGAGTTATACCTGGGTGCTCCAGTGTATTTATAATGGTGTGGAGTGACCTTCTTGGATAAGATAAGTTAGTTATCATATCTTATCTTATCTTATCTTTGATTGAGGTCATCTTATCTTCAAGGGAATCACCCTTATATCTATATGCTTGGGCTGCCTTTGGATTTGGGTCGTGTTCTTCTATTCGGGCCCTTTTTTGGGCTTTCCTAGCAATTTGGCCAAGCTCTTTGAGAAGAGGTCGGATAGTCTGACCTGAAGAGGTCGGTCGCGGTGTCGCTAAACATCCCGGGTCGGATAGCTCGACCCAGGGTATGAACAGGAGGCTTCTTTAGTACTGCTGGATGCAGCTTGTATTCTAGTCAGATTCTGAGAAATCATATTGACTTGCTGAGTTAATATTTTATTCTGAGCCAATATGGCATTCAGAGTATCAATCTCAAGAACTCCTTTCTTCTGAGTCATCCTATTATTCACAGGATTTCTTTCAGAAGTATACATTAACTGGTTATTTGCAACCATTTTAATGAATTCCTAGGCTTTTGCAGGTGTTTTCTTCAGATGAAGAGATCCACCAGCAGAGTGGTCCAATGACATCTTGGACAATTTAGATAGACCATCATAGAATATACCTAAGATGCTCCATCCTGAAAGCATGTCAGAAGGACACCTTCTGATCAATTGCTTGTATCTTTTCCAAGCTTCATAGAGGGATTCACCTTCCTTCTATCTGAAGGTTTGGACTTCCACTCTAAGCTTGCTCATCTTTTGGGGTGAAAAAAATTTGGCCAAGAAAGCATTGACTAACTTTTTCCAAGAGTTCAGGCTTTCTCTAGGTTGTGAGTCCAACCATATCCTAGCTTTGTCTCTTACAACAAAGGGGAAAAGCATAAGTCTGTAGTCCTCGGGATCAACCCCATTGGTCTTAACAGTGTCACAGATTTGCAAGAATTCAGCTAAGAACTAATGAGGATCTTCCAATGGAAGTCCATGAAACTTGCAATTCTGCTGCATTAGAGAAACTAATTGAGGCTTAAGCTCAAAGTTGTTGCTCCAATTGCAGGAATTGAGATGCTTCTTCCATAGAAGTTGGAAGTTGGTGCAGTAAAGTCACCAAGCATCTTCCTTGCATCTCCACCATTGTTCTTAGGTTCGGCTGCCATGTCTGCCTCTTTTTCGAAATTTGCTGTAAGGTCTTCTCCGGAGTGTTGTGCTTTAGCTTCTCTTAACTTCTTCTTCAGAGTCCTTTCAGGTTCAGGATCAGCTTCAACAAGAATGTCTTTATCCCTGTTCCTACTCATATGAAAAAGAAGAGTACAAAGAGAGAAGAGGAATCCTTTATGTCATAGTATAGAGATTCCTTTATGTGTCAGAGGAAAAGAAGAATAGAAAAATGAGGTAGAGAGAGAATAAGAAGAATTCGAACACAAAGAGAGGGAGAGGGTTCGAATTATTAGATGAGTAGAAGAGAAATGTTAGTAAATAAATGAAATAAATGGAAAGAAATAAGAGAGAGAGTATTCGAATTTTAAAATAAATTCTGAAAAGATAAGAAGTTAGAAAAAGATTTTGAAATTAAAATTTTAAAAGGATATGATTGAAATTTATTTTGAAAAAGAATTGAAAAAGAAATTAAATAGATTTGATTTTTAAAATTAAAGTTGATGACTTGACTAACATGAAACTAAAAGATATGATTCTAGAATTTAAAGATTGAACCTTTCTTAACAAGAAAGTAACAAACTTTAAATTTTTGAATCAAAACATTAATTGTTCGCAAGGATTTTTGAAAATATGAAATAAAATTAAGAAAAAGATTTTGAAAAATTAGTTTTAAAATTTTCGAAAGCATTAAAAGAAAAATGAAAAAGATTTTGAAAAATTTTAAGAATGAAATTCGAAAATCATAAAAAAAATGAAAAAATAATTGATTTTGAAAAAGATTTGAAAAGATAAAGTTTTTAAATTAAAATTTTGACTTGACTAACAAGAAACAACTAAATTTTAAAAGTTTTTGACCAAGTCAACTCAAAATTTCAAAAATTATGAGGAGAATAAGGAAAAGATATTTTTTTTTTACTTTTGAATTTTTAATGAGGAGAGAGAAAAACAACAAAATGAAACAAAACATAAAAATTTAAGATCAAAATAAATAATGCATGCAAGAACACTTTGAATGTCAAGATGAACACCAAGAACACCTTGAAGATCATGATGAACATCAAGAACATATTTTTGAAAATTTTTAAGAAAAGAAAGACATGCAAGACACTAAACTTAAGAACTTTTGTACTAGAGACACTAACAATTTGAAAATACATATGAAAAATAAGAAAAGACACAAAATAAGAAAATGTAAAGATCAGACAACTTGAAGATCATGAAGAACATAATGCATGAATTTTTGAAAATTTTAAGAAAATTAAAAAAATACAATTGACACCAAACTTAAAATTTGACACAAGACTCAAACAAGAAACACAAAATTTTTTTGTTTTTATGATTTTATTAAATTTTTTTGTATTTTTTTATTTTTTTTTATTTTTTTTCAAAATTATTTTGGAAAAAAAAAATAAAAAAATTCATAATTTTTAATAAGAATTCCAAGATTCATGCAATCTTAGTCTAAAGTTTCGATCCAAAAGAATTAGACATGGCCAAATGGCCAGCCAAGCTTTAGCACAGAATTATAAATGAGAATCCAAAGGCTCCTCCAATAGCTGCAATGATAACTGGCAGCTTTAGTCCAAAAGATTAGGCATGGCTTAATAGCCAGCCAAGCTTCAACATATCATCATGGAGCTCTAAGGTGGAATTCATTCTTAAAAATTCAGAAGAACATTTTTTTCGAAAACCTTTTTTTTTTTAAAATAATTTTGGAAAAACGAAAAAGAAAAAAAAAATTTGAAATATTTTTAAAAACTTTTTGAAAAGAAAATAAAGGTTGAAACAAGAAAGAAGGTTACCTAATCTAAGCATCAAGATGAACCGTCAGTTGTCCAAACTCGAACAATCTCCGTCAACGGCGGCAAAAACTTGGTGCACGGAATTGTGATCACACTTTTCACAACTCCGGTACAACTAACCAGCAAGTGCACTGGGTCGTCCATGTAATAAAACCTTAAACGAGTAAGGGTCGATCCTACGGATATTGCCGGCTTGAAGCAAGCTATGGTCATCCTGTAAATCTTAGTCGGGCAGATTCAATTGGTTTTGAGTTTTGATATTTGAAAGATAAATAAAACGTAAATTAAAATAAAAATACTTATGTAATTCATTGGTAAGAATTTCAGATAAGTGTTTGGAGATGCTTTGTTGCTTCTGAACCTCTGCTTTCCTATTATCTTTATCCAATCATGTGTGCTCCCTTCCATGCCAAGCTGTATGTTGGTGGATCACCGTTGTCAATAGCTACCATCCGTCCTCTCAGTGAAAATGGTCCAGGCACGGCTTCTGTACGGCTAATCATCTGTCGGATCTCTCGTCTTGGATTAAAAATACCAGGCACAGCTACCGCACGGCTAATCATTTGTCGGTTCTCACTTGTGTCAGAATAGGATCTCTCTTTCCTTTTGCACACTGTCACTGCGCCCAACATTCGTGAGTTTGAAGCTTGTTTGTTCTAGCCTTTACCACAAAGGTTCTGATTTCTATGAGTTCGACTGCTCTGTTGTCAGGAGATGTAAGTCAAAGTCACGAACCAGAGGCCTAAGAGATTATACTCCAGCTGTCGTCCAATGACTATGTTGAACATCATGTAGACTGCTTGTGGTTGTCAGGAACGCGGATCTTGGCTTAGCGAGTAATAAAGATAGTGGGGGATTGTCACAGGTCACCCCTTCATTCTGACTTAACTGAATTAAGAATGACAGTATATCTTGGAGAAGAGACATGCGTGAATTGAAAGAGAAATAATAGTACTTTCATTAATTCACGAAGAACAGCAGAGCTCCGCACCTTAATCTATGAGGTGTAGAAACTCCACCGTGGAAAATACATAAGAGAAAAATGTCTTGGCATGTCCGTGTGACCAGGCTCCAAATGTGAAAAATGGCATAATCCCATGGAATACAATAGTAAAAAGTGTTATTTATGCTAAACTAGTTACTAAGGATTACAAAAAATAAGTAACTAAGTGCAGATAGTGCAAAAATGCACTTACGGAGCCCACTTGGTATGTGCTTGGGCTGAGTATTGAGCTTTACACGTGCACATGCCTTTTCTAGAGTTAAACACTAGCTTGGATTCCATTTTGGGCGTTTAACTCCAGTTCTGGTGCTAGTTCCGGCATTTTATGCCAGAAAAGGGTCTCTGGCTGGCGTTTAACACCAGTTTGGGCCATCAAATCTCGAGCAAAGTATGAACTATTATACATTTCTGGAAAGCCCAATATGTTAGCTTTCCATCCCAATTGAGAACGCGCCAGTTGGACTTCTGTAGCTCCAGAAAATCGTGTTTGAGTGCAGGGAGGTTAGAATCCAACAGCATCTGTAGTCCTTTCTCAGCCTCTGAATCAGATTTTTGCTCAGGTCCTCAATTTCAGCCAGAAAATACCTAAAATTACAGAAAAACACAAGAACTCATAGTAAAGCTAGAAATGTGATTTTTGCATAAAATATAATAAAAGTTAACTAAAACAAACTAAAAACTACCTAAAAATAATGCCAAAAAGCGTATAAATTATCCGCTGATCACCCTTTAATTACTTTGGTGTGTAACAGCAAACCTAGCTCTTTACAATACAGAGAAACCTGCTCAACTCCTTTATTGAAATAACTAAGAAAGGAAAACTACTGACATGTAGCTGATGACTTTCTTCCTCTTCTTCCAGTTTGTCAAGAGGAATGACCTCAAGGGTAAAGAGGAGCCAGTCAGTGCCCCCTTTCTTGGCCTCTTCCCAGCGAGCTTCCTTTTGTTAATGGCTTGATTGAACTTGCTTGCTAATGGTTCAGGGGTTGGATTGCTTGTGGTTGACCTCTTCCTTTTCCTTGATATGATCAATTGTAGCTTGGTCACAATCCTCTCTTCGGTGTTCTTGTTGGTTGCCTTCACTTCTTGGATTTCAAGATATGGTTGTTGTGTGATTGTTGGAGCATTATATTTATCAAAAGCTTTTTGAATTGATGGTTCAATGAACCCTTCCTCTATGCAATTCTCTGCTTCACTTGACTGTGGACTTCCCTGATTGGATTCCTCCCTTTCTTCTGCATGATCTTCCATTAAGTCCTTTGGGAGTGAGTCCTCATGGTCTTTTATCACCTCAATTAGCCTCTGTGGATATGAAATCCTAGGCTCACATACCTCCACAACCTCCTTCTCCATTGAAGTTTCACTTGGTACAAGAGCTTCTTCATCTTGCTCTTTCACTTCCTCCTTTGCACTCAACATTTGATTTAACAGCACTTCTATGGAAGAGGTTTGTTGTTCTTCCCAAGATTTCTTCATCTCCTCTTCATATCTTGCAACCAGGGACTCAAGTGTTGAGAGTCTTTGGTTCAAGAAAGTTTGTGGGGGTTGTGAGTTTTCATGTTCCTTTGTCATCTCAAGTGCTTCTGTTGATATGCATTCTCAGGTTCAAATACCTCCACCACCTCCTTCTCCATTGAAGTTTCACTTGATACAGTAGCCTCTTTTTCTTATTCTTCCACCTCCTCACCCACAAATTAGTCTTCATCTTCCTTGCTTAGCAATTCTTCATTTTTCCTTGCCTGCTCTAAATGTCTATCCATCTTCTTGCAGAGGGTTTCTTGTTCTTTCCATGATTTTATGAATGTTTGTAGGTATTGTTCAAATGCTAGCTCAAGGGATGAAGGCTGAGAATGAGTTTCTGGATACGTGGGCATTGTGGTGAAGTCATTTTGAGAAGTATAGGAAGAATTTTGTGCTGAGGCATACTCAAGTGGTGAGGAGTTTTCAAGTGAGAAACTGAGAGGTGAGGTTGGACAATTTTGCATGAATGAATTGAAGGTACGCTCAAGTGATGATGGCTTTTGATAAGTGGAGTATGAACTGTCAATATGGGTCATTTTGTGGTCCTGGGGAGCAATCTTGTATGAATTCATTAAAAGCACAATCAAGAGATGATGTCTCTTGCTGAATAGAATATGGAGCATTAAAATCTCTTTGGTTTTGAACCTCCCAGCCACAGCATGAATAGTTCTCATAGCAATATGAGTCATTTTGTGGCTCTGTGAGGTGTTCATACTCTATCATTCCTTGTTGATACTCCCATCCACCATTAGCATAATGACACGAATCATTTTGTAGTGTTGGGTAGTATCTCATGGAATTGTCATTTTGTGGCTCTAGAGCATATCCCCACTGGTTGAATTGCTCATAATTTGTCATTTCTTGGTAATATTCCTAACCACAATTGGGATAATGACTTGAATCATTTTGTGGTGGTGGGCAATATCCCATATGATATAACTGATTAAAAGATGAGGTAAACTCCATTTGAATTTTACAAAACACAATCACCAATGAAAATTGAAATTCATCATGTCACAGATGAGAATTTCTTAGTGAGGCAATAACACAAACACCTTTGTATCAGCAGAAAACAAAAGTTAAAAGAAATTAAATGACAAAAACATAGAAAATGTTTAATCTAGACTTATCACCAACTTAATCATTGTTTATCTAAATCAATCCCCGGCAACAGTGCCAAAAACTTGATGATGGAAAATCGATTCCGCACAAACTCACCGGCAAGTATACCGGGTCGTATCAAGTAGTAAAAACTCACGTGAGTGAGGTCGATCCCACGAGGATTGATGGGTCAAGCAACTTTAGTGAGGTGATTAGTCTAGTTAAGCTAACAATTGTGAATTGAGTGAAATAGAATGTAAATTGCAATGAATTTAAAGTGCTAAATGTAAATGGCAGAATGTTAAATTACAGAAACGTAAATAGATAGAAACAAAAAGAGAAATTCGCTAGGGATTGGAGATATCGTAATCCACAATGAATCAAATGGGTCTCAACTCCTTTCTCAATCATATGAATAGATCTATGGCAGATTGAATTTGATTGGATCCCAATTCCTTGGCAATCCAATCTCTCTAATCACAATCAATCTCGCCAATTCCTTGATCCAATCGTCATGAGAAGAGGTGAAGCATGTTCTCTCATCCATAAGCCATACAAATCCTCAAGATCTCAATTCCTCCCAAATAGTGTTGATCAAGAGGTTTGTGAAGGATAGAGCCTCAGTTCTAACGCTCATAATTCCCCTTCCGAGGCTCACACAAGCATTCACAGATTTAAACCCCCTTCCGGAGTGAATGAATCATCAAACAAAACAGAGGATATCCAATAGCTATTCAATTGAATTGAGAGGAAATAGAATTTTAGTTAATTCATATGAATCATAATAGAGCTCCTCCCCCTAATGAATTGGGGTTCAATGGATCATTACTCAGAGAACAGATGCAGAAAATTTAAATTGTAGAAATGTAAACCAAGCTCAATAAGAACAGAGATGTAATATTGGCAGAAAGTAAATTTGCAGAAGAGAATTGCAGAAATTGAAAATTGCATTGAAATAAAACTAAATTCAGTACAGAAGAAATGTAAAGTGCAGAGAAGAAAAAGTGTATCAAGAGAGCCTTCTATTCTACTCCTACTCCTACTCCTACTGCTGCCTACTACTAATGCAGCCAACTGTTCGTGAAGCCTACCTAACTCCCCTTCTAATGAAATGAAACTGATGCCTTTATATAGGCTTGCCTAAATTACAAATTGAAAAGAAATTCAAAACAAATTACAATTCAAATGAAATTCCTATTCTAACTGTTTCTTGTGCCTTTGAGTGATGTCAATGGGCTCTACTTGCTTTGAAGTTTCAACGGGCTTTGAATTAGATTAATTGAGCCAGAATTGCACTTTCAGGAGAGCGTAGCACTCATTTAGATAATGGAGCGTAGCACTCTAGTCTCCCCTAAGCGTACGCATGGTTCTTCATAGATGCTCCATCGACGCGTGCACGTCATGTACGTGTGTACGTCGATACTAAATCTTCAATCCCAAATTCAAAACTTGCTCGAAGGCGCTCACTCAGATAACATAGCGTTCTCTTTGCAAATGAACGCTAATCACATCCACGCGTACGCGTGGGTCTTCAAAAATCCTTGTCCAGCGCGTAAGCGTCTTGTACGCGTGCGCGTCGTAAGAGAACGTAGTGTTCTCGCGCCAAGAGCGCTCTCCTTGTTTAAATCATGGGACACGCTTTTAAATGCATGGCCTAAGGCTCCAAAGCATGCTCAAACTTCAAAAATGTGTCCAAAATTCTTCCTTTGAGCTTATTTTGTGCTCTCTACTTCTTTTCCTTCATCTTTTCACTTATCATCAACCAAACAGATACATCAAAGCCATGGCATAATCATCAAATCTTGTATCATTCATATTATCAACTAAATCTTGCAAGAAATCTAATGAAAATACATAAATTACCAATGTTTGATTAAATCAAGACAAGCATGAAATTCTCATTCAAACACTTACTTATTGCCTAAAAATGCATGAAAACCAAGTAAAAACTAATGAAAAAGGCTTGTAAAACTAGCCTAAGATGACTTGTCATCATTGGGCCGCCGTCAACAAGCTCTAGGCACAGAGGTACTAAAAAGAAAGTACCTAAAGGCTGGAGGGACAAGAAAGTCCCAATTGAAGGCCTCTCACCTGGCATGAGAGTTGTCTTCACTTAGAATCCAGTCCTACCACATACAGTGAGCCGTGTCCTATCTCTAGAGCATGTAGAGCTCATTTATGAGAGGACAAGAAGAAAATTCACTGTCAGGGGAAAAAATCTGAGCCCATTCTCACCTCCGTAAGGAGCCAAAGGTCAAGCTAGTGACTTTAAAAGAGCGCTTGTTGGGAGGCAACCCAACTTTACTAAACTTTATTTATTTTATTTTCATTTTGTTTTTCTTTCAGGCTTATTGTCATGATTATGTACATCAGTCCAGAGACAGAATTCACAACAGTAAAAATAGAACAGTCTGAAAAGAGTGTTAAAGTTGAACGCTAGTGAGGAAGCCCTCCTGGGCGTTCAACACCCTAAGAAGGAAGCATTGCTAGCATTGAACGCTAGCCAGGGAGCAGCCTTTGGGTGTTCAAACGCCAGTACAGAGAAGCAGGGAATCTAGAATTCCCCAGCCTCTCAGGAGTTGTGGGTCCCACAGAATCTTCACCTACCCCACCCCACCTACCCCACTTAACCCCACCTACTTTCACACTTCCCTATACATACTTCCCCAAAAATCCCTAGTCCAATCACATCCATTTCATTTTCCTAAACCATCATAACTCCCACCTATCCCATGATGAGCTATATTTTGTCGGTATAGAATTTTTCAAAAGAACTATGTCGTGAGTATAGTCTAAACCAACAAGCTATAACACATCAAACATAGAAAATGTGTGTCTACAATTCAAATCAATAACCGAGAGTATTAGTCCCGAGTCGTTCTCCCTATGAGTTGCCCTAAGGTGCACATCATTGGTTAGGGGTTCTCTTGGTGTTTGAGGTTGAATACGAGAAATGTAAACAAGCTTGCATAGAAGCAATGAAGAAATAACAAGTAAGCTAAAGGACACAAGTAATTGAACAAAACAAGAGTGAATGACAATCAATCAATGTAAAAGCCTTGGCTAGGGTTGGGAATTAGAATTCCTATCCTCATTGCCTCCAAAAATTGTGATTAGAATTGGTTGTTGCTCCACTTAGTCAACCTCTAACTATGAAGGAAAGTCAAGTGAAAATAATCAATTTGAATCCACAAGTCCTAGTCAAATCCTAAGGAGAGACTAGAGTTAGTGTTATTCAAATCAATTAGCAATTTCCAAATTATCAATCAACAAAAGTCTTGACATTTCAAGTGTCTCCAATTATCCAACCCCTAAGCCAAGAGTGAAATTCTACTCCATAGTTATAGTTGACATTTTCTCAAGCATTTGGTGAGCAATAATGGAAGACATCATAAAATTCAGAAGAGAATATGAATTGAAGCTTTCTATTACAAACAATTAACAACAATCAAACAATTAACAACAATGCCATGAAATTCCTCAATGCATTAATAGAAATCAAAGTAACAAGATCTAAATCCAAGATCTACAATGCTAGAGCAACAAAAATACTAAATTGAGAGTAGAAGAAGAAGATCTACAATCTAGAACAATGTAAAATTGAATCAAATTCAGATCTCACCAAAGGATCCAAGTGAAATCGGAATTGATAAAGCTAGAAACCTAGAGAGAAGTTGGAGTTTCTCTCTCTAAAATTGTAACTTCCCAAAACTAACTAAAAATGTGTAAAAGATGTCAATCACATTCAATCCTTGGACCTTTATGTCTTTTCCCGCCAAAATTCTACTCAAAACTGACCGGGGAGACCCTCTGAAATCGCTAGGCACGTTTTCACTAAAGAAGTCTGGTATGCGAAATTGTTACTCAGATTAGGTTGTAAAATTATTTGTTCATTCTTTCCTTGGCAATGGCACCAAAAACGGATGCACAGAACCATGGTCCAAACATAACTTCACAACTTCGCATAACTAACCAGCAAGTGCATTGGGTCGTCCAAGTAATAAAACCTTACGTGAGTAAGGGTCGATCCCATGGAGATTGTTGGTATGAAGCAAGCTATGGTCACCTTGTAAATCTCAGTCAGGCGGATATCAAATGGTTATGGAGTTTTCAAAAATAATACTAATTAAACAGAAAATAAAGATAGAAATACTTATATATGTCACTGGTGAGAATTTCAGATAAGCGTATAGAGATGCTTTCGTTCCTCTGAATCTCTGCTTTTCCACTGTCTTCATCCAATCAGTCTTACTCCTTTCTATGGCTGGCTTTATGTAAGGACATCACCATTGTCAATGGCCACTTTTCATCCTCTCTATGAAAATGGTCCGATGCGCTGTCACTGCATGGCTAATCATGTGGAGGCATCACCGTGGTCAATGGCTGCATCCTATCCTCTTGTGAAAATGGTCCAAATGCTCTGTCACAGCACGGCTAATCATCTGAGGTTCTCGATCGTACTGGAATAGGATTCACCCTCCTTTTGCGTCTGTCACTACGCCCAGCACTCGCGAGTTTGAAGTTCATCACAGTCATTCAATCCCAGAGTCCTACTCGGAATACCACAGACAAGGTTTAGACTTTCCGAACTCTCATGAATGCTGCTATCAATCTAGCTTATACCACGAAGATTCTGATTAAGGATCCAAGAGATACTCATTCAATCGAAGGTAGAACGGAAGTGGTTGTCAGGCACACGTTCATAGGGAATGATGATGATTGTCACGTTCATCACATTCATGTTGAAGTGCGAATGAATATCTTAGAAGCGAAATAAGTTGAATTAAATATAAAACAGTAGTACTTTGCATTAAATCATGAGGAACAGCAGAGCTCCACACCTTAATCTATGGGGTGCAGAAACTCTACCGTTGAAACATACATAAGTGAATACAGGGTAAGCATGGCCGAGTGGCCAGCCTCCCATGGAGGTCTAGAGATCTAAAAATGATCAAAAGATGATCCCAAGATCATAAGATGTCTAATACAATAGTAAAAAGTCCTATTTATACTAAACTAGTTACTAGGGTTTACAGAGATAAGTAATTCATGCATAAATCCACTTCCGGGGCCCACTTGGTGTGTGCTTGGGCTGAGCTTGAATGTTACACGTGCAGAGGCTCTTTCTGGACTTGAACGCCAAGTTGTAACGTGTTTCTGGCGTTCAACTCTGGTTCGTGACGTGTTTCTGGCGTTTAACTCCAGACTGTAGCGTAGAACTGGCGTTCAATGCTCTTTTGCGTCATTTAAACTCGGCCAAAGTATGGACTATTATATATTGCAGGAAATCCCTAGATGTCTACTTTCCAACGCAGTTGAAAGCGCGCCATTTTGAGTTTTGTAGCTCCAGAAAATCTACTTTGAGTGCAGGGAGGTCAGAATCCAACAGCATCAGCAGTCCTTCTTCAACCTCTGAATCTGATTTTTGCTCAAGTCCCTCAATTTCAGCCAGAAAATACCTGAAATCAGAGAAAAACACACAAACTCATAGTAAAGTCCAGAAATATGAATTTAACATAAAAACTAATGAAAACATCCCTAAAAGTAACTAGATCCTCCTAAAAACATACTAAAAACAATGCCAAAAAGCGTATAAATTATCCGCTCATCACAACACCAAACATAAATTGTTGCTTGTCCCCAAGCAACTGAAAATCAAATAGGATAAAAAGAAGAGAATATACTATAAATTCCAAACTATCAATGAAACATAGCTCCAATCAGATGAGCGGGACTTGTAGCTTTTTGCCTCTTGAATAGTTTTGGCATCTCACTTTATCCATTGAGGTTCAGAATGATTGGCATCTATAGGAACTCAGAGTTCAGATAGTGTTAGTGATTCTCCTAGTTCAGTATGTTGATTCTTGAACACAGCTACTTTATGAGTCTTGGCCGTGGCCCTAAGCACTTTGTTTTCCAGTATTACCACCGGATACATAAATGCCACAGACACATAATTGGGTGAACCTTTTCAGATTGTGACTCAGCTTTGCTAAAGTCTCCAATTAGAGGTGTCCAGGGTTCTTAAGCACACTCTTCTTTTGCTTTGGACCTTGACTTTAACCTCTTAGTCTCAAGTTTTCACTTGACACCTTCACGCCACAAGCACATGGTTAGGGACAGCTTGGTTTAGCCGCTTAGGCCAGGATTTTATTCCTTTAGGCCCTCCTATCCACTAATGCTCAAAGCCTTGGGATCCTTTTTATTTATCCTTGCCTTTTGGTTTTAAGGGTTATTGGCTTTTTGCTCTTGCCTCTTGGTTTTAAGAGCTTTTGGCTTTTTCTGCTTGCTTTTTCTTTTTCTTTCTATTTTTTTCGCTATTTTTTTTTTCTGCAAGCTTTTGTATTCACTGCTTTTTTTTGCTTCAAGAATCATTTTTATGATTTTTCAGATTATCAAATAACATGTCTTCTTGTCATCATTCTTTCAAGAGCCAACATATTTAACATTCTTAAACAACAACTTCAAAAGACATATGCACAGTTCAAGCATTCATTCAGAAAACAAAAAGTATTGTCACCACATCAATATAATTAAACTAAGTTCAAGGATAAATTCGAAACTCATGTAATTCTTGTTCTTTTGAATTAAAACATTTTTTCATTTAAGAGAGGTGATGGATTCATAGGACATTCATAACTTTAAGACATAGTTACTAAATACTAATGATCATGTAATAAGACACAAACATGGATAAGCACTTAACATAAAGAAAACGAAAAACAGAGAATGTAAGAACAAGGAATGAATCCACCTTAGTGATGGTGGCATTTCCTTCTTGAGGAACCAATGATGTCCTTGAGCTCTTCTATGTCTCTTCCTTGTCTTTGTTGCTCCTCCCTCATTGCTTTTTGATCTTCTCTAATTTCATGAAGGATGATGGAGTGCTCTTGATGTTCCACCCTTAATTGTCCCATGTTGGAACTTAATTCTCCTAGGGAGGTGTTGATTTGCTCCCAATAGTTTTGTGGAGGAAAATGCATTTGAGGCATCTCCAGGATCTCATGGTGATGAGCTTCATGCGTCTCTTGAGCTCCATGAATGGGCTCTCTTGTTTGCTCCATCCTTTTCTTAGTGATGGGCTTCTCTTCCTCAATGGGAATGTCTCCTTCTATGTCAATCCCATCCGAATCGCATAGATGGCAAATGAGGTGAGGAAAAGCTAACCTTGCCATAGTGGAGGACTTGTCAGCCACCTTGTAGAGTTCTTGAGGTATAATCTCATGAACCTCCACCTCTTCTCCAATCATGATGCTATGGATCATGATGGCCCGGTCTATAGTAACTTCAAACCGGTTGCTAGTGGAAATGATTGAGTGTTGAATGAACTCCAACCATCCTCTAGCTACAGGCTTAAGGTCCAGTCTTCTCATTTGAACCGTTTTGCCTTTTGAGTCAATCTTCCATTGAGCTCCTTCCACACATATGTCCATGAGGACTTGGTCCAACCTTTGATCAAAGTTGACTCTCCTTGTGTAGGGGCGTGCGTTCTCTTCCATCATTGGCAAGTTGAACACCAACCTTACATTTTCCGGACTAAAATCTAAGTAATTCCCCCGAACCATGGTGAGATAATTCTTTGGGTTCGGGTTCTTACTTTGATCATTGTTCCTTGTGATCCATGCATTAGCATAGAACTCTTGAACCATTAGAATTCCGACTTGTTAGATGGGGTTTGTTCGAACTTCCCAACCTCTTCTTTGGATTTCATGTCGGATCTCCAGATACTCATTTCTCTTGAGCTTGAAAGGGACCTCGGGGATCACCTTCTTCTTGGCCACAACATCATAGAAGTGGTCTTGATGAGCTTTGGAGATGAATCTTTCCATCTCCCATGACTCGGAGGTGGAAGCTTTTGTCTTCCCTTTCCCTTTTCTAGAGGATTCTCCGGTCTTAGGTGCCATCAATGGTAATGGAAAAAAAAAGCTTCTGCTTTTACCACACCAAACTTAGAATATTGCTCGCCCTCGAGCAAGAGAAGAAAGAATAAATGAAGAAGAAGAAGAAAATATGGAGGAGAGGAGGGAGAGGTGTATTCGGCCAAGAAGGGGAAGAGAGGGTTGTGTTGTGTGAAAATGAGGAAGAATGGAGGGCTTTATATAAGGAAGGGAGGGGGGTAAGGTTCGGCCATAAGGGTGGGTTTTGGGTGGAAAATTGATTTTGAATTTTGAAGGTAGGTGGGGTTTATGAGGTAGGTTTATGGGGAAGAGTGGATGGATGTGAGTGGTGAAGTGGTGATAGGGAAGAGGGATTGAGGTGATTGGTGAAGAGTTTTGGGGAAGAGTGTTTATTGGGAAGAGAGGATGAACATTGAGAAGAGGGAAGAGAGTGAGTGGTGGTGGGTGGGGATCCTGTGGGTTCCACAGATGCTGAGATGATCCTGTGGGGTCCACAGATCCTGAGGTGTCAAGGATTTGCATCCCTGCACCCATTAGGCATGTAAAATGCCTTTGCATGCAATTCTGGCATTTAAACGCCGAATTGATGCTTGTTCTGGGCGTTCAGCGCTCAGATGCAGCATATTTCTGGCGTTGAACGCCAGCTAGATGCTTGTTTCTGGCGTTCAGCGCCAGCTTTCCTCACTGTGCATTTCTGGCATCTGAACGCCAGGATGCTGCTTGTTTCTGGTGTTCAACGCCAGAAACATGCTCTGTTCTGGCGTTGAACGCCAGCCAGATGCTCCTTACTGGCGTTTAAATGCCAGTAAATCCTCCTCCAGGATGTGATTTTTCTTCTGCTGTTTTTGATTCTGTTTTTGATTTTTCTATTTATTTTGTGACTCCACATGATCATGAACCTATGAAGACATATAACTAATAAAAATATAATTAAATAAAAATTGGGTTGCCTCCCAACAAGCGCTTCTTTAATGTCAATAGCTTGATAGTGGGCTCTCATGGAGCCTCACAGATGTTCAGAGCATTATTGAGAATCCCCAACACCAAACTTAGAGTTTGGATATGGGAGTTCAACACCAAACTTAGAGTTTGGTTGTGGCCTCCCAACACCAAACTTAGAGTTTGACTGTGGGGGCTCTGGTTGACTCTGTTTTGAGAGAAGCTTACTGTGCCTCTTTTCCATGTTTACAGAAGGATGTCCTTGAGTTTTAAACTCAAGGGAGTCCTCATTCAATTGAAGGACTAGTTCTCCTCTGTTAAAATCAATCACAGCTCTTGTTGTGGCTAGGAAAGGTCTTCCAAGGATGATGGATTCATCCTCATCCTTCCCAGTATCTAGGATTATGAAATCAGCAGGGATGTAAAGGCCTTCAACCTTTACTAATATGTCCTCTACTTGTCCATAAGCCTGTTTTCTGGAATTGTCTACCATCTCTAATGAGATTTTAGCAGCTTGTACCTCAAAGATTCCCAGTTTCTTCATTGCAGAGAGTGGCATGAGGTTTATTCCTGACCCCAGATCACATAGAGCCTTCTCAAAGGTCATAGTGCCTATGGTACAAGGTATTAGGAACTTTCCAGGATCCTGTTTCTTCTGAGGCAATCTCAGTTGATCCAATGCATTTAGTTCATTGGTGAACAGGGGAGGTTCATCTCCCCAAGTCTCTTTACCAAATAAATTGGCATTCAGCTTCATGATTGCACCAAGGAACTTGGCAACTTGCTCTTCAGTAACATCCTCATTCTCTTCAGAAGAAGAATACTCATCAGAGCTCATGAAGGGCGTAAGGAGGTTCATTGGAATCTCTATGGTCTCTAGATGAGTCTCAGATTCCTTTGGTTCCTCAAAGGAAAACTCCTTATTGATCACTGGACGTCCCAGGAGGTCTTCCTCCTTGGGATTCACGTCCTCAACCTCCCTTACAGGTTCGGCCATGGTAATTAATTCAATGGCCTTGCACTTTCCTTTTGGATTCTCTTCTGTATTACTTGGGAGAGTACTAGGAGGGATTTCAATGATCCTTTTACTCAGCTGGCCCACTTGTGCTTCCAAATTTCTAATGGAGGACCTTGTTTTATTCATGAAACTCACAGTGGCCTTAGATAGATCAGAGACTAAATTTGCTAAGCTAGATGGATTCTGCTCAGAATTCTCTGTCTGTTGATGAGTGGATGATGGAAAAGGCTTGCTATTGCTAAACCTGTTTCTTCCACCATTATTAAAGCCTTGTTGAGGCTTTTGTTGATCCTTCCATGAGAGATTTGGGTGATTTCTCCATGAAGGACTATAGGTGTTTCCATATGGTTCACCCATGTAATTCACCTCTGCTATTGCAGGGTTCTCAGGATCATAAGCTTCTTCTTCAGAAGATGCCTCTTGAGTACTGTTGGATGCAGCTTGCATTCCATTCAGACTCTGAGAAATCATATTGACTTGCTGAGTCAATATTTTATTCTGAGCCAATATGGCATTCAGAGTATCAATTTCAAGAACTCCCTTCTTCTGAGGCATCCCATTACTCACAGGGTTCCTCTCAGAAGTGTACATGAACTGGTTATTAGCAACCATGTCAATGAGTTCTTGAGCTTCTGCAGGCGTTTTCTTTAGGTGAATGGATCCACCTGCAGAAGTATCCAATGACATCTTAGCTAATTCAAACAGACCATCATAGAATATATCCAGGATGGTCCATTCTGAAAGCATGTCAGAAGGACACTTTTTGGTCAGTTGCTTGTATCTTTCCCAAGCTTCATAAAGGGATTCACCTTCTTTCTGTCTGAAGGTTTGAACATCCACTCTAAGCTTACAAAGCTTTTAAGGAGGAAAGAACTTGGCTAAGAAAGCCGTGACCAGCTTATCCCAAGAGTTCAGGCTATCTTTGGGTTGAGAGTCCAACCTGTAACAACCCTGATTTTCGAGTACATGAGATCTTTTCTGAAAGTATGAATTTCTCCGGAAGATCAGTAAAGGGAACACCTCTGCTATATCATCAAGCATCTCAATCCTCATTATCATTATGTCATCCTTAAGCTAGAACCTTCTTTGAGGCAAGCTCGATAATGCAATCGCGAAGAACCTAGTTTTTGAACCGTATCGGTTGGCAGTTTTGATTCTGATTTTTGTAAATAGTCTCTGTTTGACAAACCGGACTCGATTCTTGAGAGGAGAGAGATAATAGTATAATATTATCATTATATTAGTATTAGAAAATTCTTGAATGACATTATAAGGTTACCTGGTCTGTTTTTGTTAAAAACAGAAAATCGGTTTAACCGGGTTTACGGTTTACTGGTGCAGCTTAGCACCAGCACTCTCTGATGAATTTAGCAATGCTAAGGCCTCATTATACATGTTATATTCTCATAATAAATATGTTACTAGTGTCATTTATGCTAGTAGCTCAGAAAATAATTTTTAGAGATGTTTTTACGAGTGTTCCAATACACCTAGTTTTAGTAGTTGTACACCAGAGATATTTTAATATTATTTTAATCCACCTCCAAGCCAACCAATCACAACTCACCTTACACCCCCAAGACCTCCAAGGCTGTCTCATTTCATCATTTTGGCCGAAAATAACAAGAGAGAAAAGAGAGAAACTTTCAAGAACACTTAATCTTCAAAGCTTGATTTCTTCTTAACTAAAACTCAAATCAAAACTCCGTTTTAACCAAAATGATCCTCTCTTCTTCCTCTACATAACCATGTAACTTATCAAGGATGGAAATAAGGTTAGATGGCTGTCCCTTTCCCATTTCAATTCGGTTTTCAAGGAAAACCATGCAAAACATGTGTTTTCTTGATGTTCTTCCTTAGGAATCATGCTTAACTTGACTTGAGGGCCAAGAAATGTGAATTTCCAGCAAGTCTAAGGTGAGATATCTCTTCCTAACATACTGAGTGAGATTTGGTCAGTTGAGAGTTTTTGGATTTAAAGTTGTTCTTGATGTGATTTAGGAGGAAAAAGTGCTTAAGGACCACCTGAAAGTTTAACCGAATTAGGAGCAACAAAACCAGGTAGGGATTGACGAATTTAATCTTGATTGATTGTGTTTGAGTTGTGTGATTATGATATGGTTTGGTTATGCTTGAAATTGATTGTTTATATGAGTAATTCTTGTTGAAATTTTGGTGAAATTTTGATGAAATTTGATGATATTCAACTTTGAATTTGTGTTCTTCATGGCTGCTGGAAAAACGAACCGTAGACCTTAAATTGGGGTTCAATTTGTGTTAAAATCATGTAGAAAAGATGGGGTTTTAGTGGCTGCTAATTTATTATGAATTATGGTAAAAATCGGTTGCTGAAAAGACTGAAAAACGGGTAAAAACAGAGAAAGAATCTGAAGAATTTATGAAGAACATGAAGAACACTTTGAGTGTGGTGAAGAACAATGAAGAACACCTTTTTGATTCATAAAAGGGCAAGGAAGTAAAATTTTTGGTGTTTAAAGGGTTATACGGTAATTTCTGGAAGTTAGGGTGGTAAAAGTAGAAATATTAAAAGTTACGGGTGGTAAAAAGTGAATTTTAAAGGTTAAAAGTTAAAGTGGGGTAATTTTCGAAAATTTAATAATAAAATAATAAATAATAATAAAATAATGCAGAAAAGGCAATTTTCTATAAAAGCTTTAGAAAGACAACTTTAAGCGCATAATCTCATAATTACCTTCATAAAACACTTAGGGAGTGGTAAGAACATATTAGTGAGGCAAAGATAAAGGAAAGATAAAAAGTTAAAGAAGAGATACAAATCGAAGAAAAAGTATGTAAAGTTTTAACGACAGAAAAACAGACACAGACTAGTGAACGAACTAGGGCAACTTAGTTAGTACTTGAGGCACGACTAGGGTTAGGTATTATATGAAAAGTTAAACTGTTTCAGTATAGACTTAATGAACCTATACTTGGGACAGACTAACTATTCATACCGAAATTTACGAAAGCTTTAAATACATACGTTAAATAGAGAAATTAGAGCAGAGTAGAGAGATACAGAGAAAAGAGAAACCAGAACAGAGTAAAGAGATATAAAGAGAAAAGTATAAGAATAAAGAGTTAAGCCTTGTAGCATGATGTTCGGTTGGATGTTCATCTGCTGCTTTTCCATTGGCCCTAGAGGTCCTGTAGGCCCAAGTTCACCTACAGTGAGTTGTTATTCCTGTAGGCCGAAGTTCACCTGCAGTGAATATCAATTGTGTATCTCACGGTGTTACTCCTGTAGGCCGAAGTTTACCTACAGAGAGTTGTGATACCTGTAAGCCGAAGTTCACTTACAGGGGCGCTATTTCTGTAAGCCGAAGTTCACTTACAGAGGTGTTATTTCTGTAGGCCCAAGAGATGTGTTTATTCATTTGTTGCGTTAAGGCAACTCCAGATATACTTGTATAACCATCTGCTGCAGAGAGGCAGTCAGAAAGATAATGGTGTGATCACTGAGAACGCTTTCCTGCGGTACAGATCCATATTTTATTTCTGTAAGGCAGAGGGGTTATTTCCTGCTACAGAAGTATCGTGACCACCTGTTCCATTTCTGTAGTGGCAGAGGGGTTATTTCCTGTATACAGAAGGTGTGTCGGCATACAACCCTGCAGTGGCAGATGTGTTATTTCCTGCGTGCAGTGGACCCTGTGGTGGCAAAGGGGTTATTTCCTGTACACAGGGGTATAGCCAACAGGAAAGCCATATCCGACTAGTAATGCTGGGTTACATCGGGAGCGGGTAGAAACCGACGAATGAGCTCATTACCTGCACTAGGACTAGACATGCATCATTCTTGTCTGCGCATCATTCTCTGTTGCATTCCTTTCTGTGTGTGGTTTATTTCTTTATGTTTGTCTGCTTGCATACTATTTCTGTGTTGTATTGTATTCTTTTGTTTGTGTTCTACTTTCTATTGCCTCTACTTTCTCTTTCTATCTTTATCTTCTGTTTACTGCTTCGCTGTATTATGTTATTTGTTTGCTAATCGACCCCAAGTAAATGAACGTAACTAATAACCCCGACCCTACTAAGAACTCCCTAGTTCTTACCCCTTCTCTCTCCCTTCCCCCTTCAGATGGAAGTAAGAGTACCTTACTATAGTTCGCTGATGACTGTTCGCAAGAAGAGGATTTTGCTCTAGATAGTCATCGGAGTCTAGGGTGAATATCGTTCTCTGATTATATGTATATACTGTGAGGCCAGCCAACGTCTGCACCCCTTCGTATGCGCACTTTAACCTAAATCCTGTGTACGAGACTCCTATTGCGTGGCTACTTGATGAGGTACCAGAGAAACGCCGTATGGTAATGTCTGATCGTGCAGAGGAGTAACAGATAAAGTTCTACCTTTTGATGACGTTCCACCTAACTTGAGTTTTGAAGACCTAGAATGTATTTTCCCTCGCTTTAGTAGGTTAAAGGGACTAGGTGAGTATAGAGTCTAGGCTAGCCTGGGTGCCAGCTTAGGGACTTCTTGAACAGGTCAGGGCCTGGGATGTTGTATATATATATATGTATATAGATACTATTTAGCTATATCTAGGGGTGTTCTAACTAAAGATCATTACTTTAATAAAGGCTGGATCACGGAATGTTTACAAATGCTTGAGATGTATTTATATGTAGTTGTTTATAACTGTTTTATCTATTATTATCTGTGAATTGATTATGAATGATTCTGTTTATTAAATCCAAATGTTTTAAAAAAAAAGTACCTCGCAAAATAACTACGCTTTTAACAACGAATCAGGCTCATATAGTAAATAATAGATAATAATTAGGAAGACAAGTTGGTAGCGCTCAGTTTCTAGTATGATCATGACTTACCAGAAATTGGGTCGTTACAATTTGGTATCAGAGCGGTTCGTTCCCAGTAGAGCCTGGGGAGTGGACTGACTATGCTTCATTGCATACTCTGTTGTGTGTCTCATGCGTATAGGATATCCCAGTGATATATGTTGCATGATTGTCTCTGTGTTTTCATTTTGGGAATGTTCACACTTGACTTGAAGTGTTAAGACTGATCACCTTAACAATGATTGTTTGGTGTGAACAAGACTATAATGGGTTCACGGAGACGAGGCGTACGGGAAGGAATTCCTAATGTTAACTACGAGAGGGAATAGGAAACGTTTATAGCTACCATGAACAACGTGGCTGAAGTAGTGCGTGAAGCTGCTGTAGCAGCGGCTAGGGCTGTTGAACGTCTCAGAGTGAGAATGGAAACGAGAATGAATACGGAGAAGATAATGGGAATGATGAGAACAACTTAGGGCATCCTGGAAGACCTATGACCCTTGCGACCTTTCTGAAGGTTAATCCGCCTAAGTTCAAGGGTACACTCGTTGCAACTGACACTGATAACTGGTTTCGAGGTATTAAACGATCACTGAGAGCGCAGCATGTTCCGGAAGGACAACACATGGAGTTTGCTACTTATATGCTCGAGGGAGAAGCTGAGTACTGGTGGAAAGGGATACAGCGACTGCTACAACGTAATGAAGGTGACATTCCTTGGGATATTTTTAAAGATGATTTCTACAAGAAATATTTTCCAAGAGCAGTGCGTGATGCTAAAGAGATAGAGCTTATGCAGCTGAGGCAAGGGGGTATGACTGTTGCTGAGTATGCTCGTAATTTCGATGACTTGTGTCGTTTCTCTAAGATCTGTCAAGGGAATCCTGCTGACTTTGAAGAATGGAAGTGCTTGAAGTTTGAAGGAGGCCTTCGTGATGATCTGATGAGTTCAATAGTTCCGCTGGAGATACGTAATTTTGCTGAATTAGTCAACAAGAGTAAGTTAGCAGAAGAATGTATTAAGAAAGTGACTGTGGCCAAGGTGAGTTGCCAAGGATTTCCACCAAGGCGTCTTAGTAATCATCAGGCAGCTGGGAGAATGGTGCATTTTAAAGCGCGTGGCATACGACAACATAAGAATCTACAAGTTGGTAACATTACTGCTCGCCGTACGGGTAAGAATGGAGGTAAAGCAAGGCAATGCAATGGTGAACGAGCCCATCAGGCTTACATAAACACTGCATGTAAGCAATGCAAAAAAGAGCATGATAACAGGTCTTGCCAGTTTGGATCATCTAACTGCTATGCTTGTGGAGAACTTGGACATATTGCCAAGGATTGTCCGAAGGGATTTACTCAAAATCCAGTCAGAACCCAACAATAAGGACGAGTGTTTGCTATCACTATTGACGATGTTGTGCAATCGGACGCCCTCATTCAAGGTCAGTGTTATGTCAAGAATCGATTTCTAACTGCACTGTATGATTCGGGTGCATCGTATTCTTTATTTCTCTAACTATTGCTCACGAGTTAGGATTATATTCCTTTAAATTGAATTTTTACTTGATTGTCCATACACCTGCATCCCAAAATGCTTTGACCAGTTTAGTGTGCCTGCAAGTACCATTCGCTATTAGGAACAGGACTTTTATACACTATCTAATCTGTTTGCCTCCATATGGTTTAGAAGTTATTTTAGGATTAGATTGGTTATCTAAGTATCATGTTTTCCTTGATTATTTTAAAAGAACTGCTGTTATTCCATCTGATAGTCTATGTACTAAACCATTTCTGTCCCACACCTTATATCTGAATTCTGTAAGAGTTACCTTAGGTGGGAGTGATTATGAGGGGTACGTTCTGTTAGCGGCTAGCTCGAATGATAGTGAATTAAGCTTAGAACGAATCTGAATGATGAAGGAATTTCCTGATGTTTTCTTGGACGACATACCTGAGTCTCCTCCTCAGCGAGAGATAGAATTCAGCATTGATCTAGTACCTGGAGCCGGACCGATTTCCATAGCACTATACTGGATGTCACCATTGCTTGCAGAGTTGAAGAGGCTAGTGTCTTAGGTCCAGAATTAGTGTAAGAAACTACTGAGAAGATAAAGGAGATTCGTCGGAAGATCCGGACAGCACAAAGCCGTCAAAAGAGCTATGCCGATAATAGACGTAGACCCTTAGAGTTTAGTGACAGAAACCGTGTCTTTCTAGAAGTAACCTTAATTACTGGAATAGGTAGAGCCCTTAAGACTAAAAAGCTTAACCCACGATACATAGAACCTTTCCAAATACTTAAAAGAGTCGGTCTAGTAGTTTATCAAATAGTCCTTCCTCCTTATTTATCAAACCTTCATGATGTTTTTCATATCTCGCAACTTAAGAAATATATTCTCGACAAGAGTCACGTTTTACAACCAGAGACAGTACAGTTATGAAATGATTTGACATATCAAGCATCACTGGATCAGATCATAAAAAGAAGTGATAAGCAGCTAAAAGGCAAGACTGTTCGCTTAGTCAAAGTAGCATGGGAACCAAGAGGAGAGGAAGAGCACACTTGGGAACTGGAAGATAAGATGAAAGCTGATTACCCGCATTTATTCCTAGGTAACTGAAATTTTGAGGGCAAAATTTTCTTTTAGAAGGGTAGAATGTAACAACCCTGATTTTCGAGTACATGAGATCTTTTCTGAAAGTACGAATTTCTCCGGAAGATCAGTAAAGGGAACACCTCTGCTATATCATCAAGCATCTCAATCCTCATTATCATTATGTCATCCTTAAGCTAGAACCTTCTTTGAGGCAAGCTCGATAATGCAATCGCGAAGAACCTAGTTTTTGAACCGTATCGGTTGGCAGTTTTGATTCTGATTTTCGTAAATAGTCTTTGTTTGACGAACCGGACTCGATTCTTGAGAGGAGAGAGATAATAGTATAATATTATCATTATATTAGTATTAGAAAATTCTTGAATGACATTATAAGGTTACTTGGTCTGTTTTTGTTAAAAACAGAAAATCGGTTTAACCGGGTTTACGATTTACTGGTGCAGCTTAGCACCAGCACTCTCTGATGAATTTAACAATGCTAAGGCCTCATTATACATGTTATATTCTCATAATAAATATGTTACTAGTGTCATTTATGCTAGTAGCTCAGAAAATAATTTTTAGAGATGTTTTTACGAGTGTTCCAGTACACCTAGTTTTAGTAGTTGTACACCAGAGATATTTTAATATTATTTTAATCCACCTCCAAGCCAACCAATCACAACTCACCTTACACCCCCAAGACCTCCAAGGCTGTCTCATTTCATCATTTTGGCCGAAAATAACAAGAGAGAAAAGAGAGAAACTTTCAAGAACACTTAATCTTCAAAGCTTGATTTCTTCTTAACTAAAACTCAAATCAAAACTCCGTTTTAACCAAATTGATCCTCTCTTCTTCCTCTACATAACCATGTAACTTATCAAGGATGGAAATAAGGTTAGATGGCTGTCCCTTTCCCATTTCAATTCGGTTTTCAAGGAAAACCATGCAAAACATGTGTTTTCTTGATGTTCTTCCTTAGGAATCATGCTTAACTTGACTTGAGGGCCAAGAAATGTGAATTTCCAGCAAGTCTAAGGTGAGATATCTCTTCCTAACATACTGAGTGAGATTTGGTCAGTTGAGAGTTTTTGGATTTAAAGTTGTTCTTGATGTGATTTAGGAGGAAAAAGTGCTTAAGGACCACCTGAAAGTTTAACCGAATTAGGAGCAACAAAACCAGGTAGGGATTGACGAATTTAATCTTGATTGATTGTGTTTGAGTTGTGTGATTATGATATGGTTTGGTTATGCTTGAAATTGATTGTTTATATGAGTAATTCTTGTTGAAATTTTGGTGAAATTTTGATGAAATTTGATGATATTCAACTTTGAATTTGTGTTCTTCATGGCTGCTGGAAAAACGAACCGTAGACCTTAAATTGGGGTTCAATTTGTGTTAAAATCATGTAGAAAAGATGGGGTTTTAGTGGCTGCTAATTTATTATGAATTATGGTAAAAATCGGTTGCTGAAAAGACTGAAAAACGGGTAAAAACAGAGAAAGAATCTGAAGAATTTATGAAGAACATGAAGAACACTTTGAGTGTGGTGAAGAACAATGAAGAACACCTTTTTGATTCATAAAAGGGCAAGGAAGTAAAATTTTTGGTGTTTAAGGGGTTATATGGTAATTTCTGGAAGTTAGGGTGGTAAAAGTAGAAATATTAAAAGTTACGGGTGGTAAAAAGTGAATTTTAAAGGTTAAAAGTTAAAGTGGGGTAATTTTCGAAAATTTAATAATAAAATAATAAATAATAATAAAATATTAAATAATAATATTTAATTAAAAATAATATTTTAATAAAAATAATAAAATAATGCAGAAAAGGCAATTTTCTATAAAAGCTTTAGAAAGACAACTTTAAGCGCAGAATCTCATAATTACCTTCAGAAAACACTTAGGGAGTGGTAAGAACATATTAGTGAGGCAAAGATAAAGGAAAGATAAAAAGTTAAAGAAGAGATAAAAATCGAAGAAAAAGTATGTAAAGTTTTAACGACAGAAAAACAGACACAGACTAGTGAACGAACTAGGGCAACTTAGTTAGTACTTGAGTCACGACTAGGGTTAGGTATTATATGAAAAGTTAAACTATTTCAGTATAGACTTAATGAACCTATACTTGGGACAGACTAACTATTCATACCGAAATTTACGAAAGCTTTAAATACATACGTTAAATAGAGAAATTAGAGCAGAGTAGAGAGATACAGAGAAAAGAAAAACCAGAACAGAGTAAAGAGATATAAAGAGAAGAGTATAAGAATAAAGAGTTAAGCCTTGTAGCATGATGTTCGGTTGGATGTTCATCTGCTGCTTTTCCATTGGCCCTAGAGGTCCTGTAGGCCCAAGTTCACCTACAGTGAGTTGTTATTCCTGTAGGCCGAAGTTCACCTGCAGTGAATATCAATTGTGTATCTCACGGTGTTACTCCTGTAGGCCGAAGTTTACCTACAGAGAGTTGTGATACCTGTAAGCCGAAGTTCACTTACAGGGGCGCTATTTCTGTAAGCCGAAGTTCACTTACAGAGGTGTTATTTCTGTAGGCCCAAGAGATGTGTTTATTCATTTGTTGCGTTAAGGCAACTCCAGATATACTTGTATAACCATCTGCTGCAGAGAGGCAGTCAGAAAGATAATGGTGTGATCACTGAGAACACTTTCCTGCGGTACAGATCCATATTTTATTTCTGTAAGGCAGAGGGGTTATTTCCTGCTACAGAAGTACCGTGACCACCTGTTCCATTTCTGTAGTGGCAGAGGGGTTATTTCCTGTATACAGAAGGTGTGTCGGCATACAACCCTGCAGTGGCAGATGTGTTATTTCCTGCGTGCAGTGGACCCTGTGGTGGCAGAGGGGTTATTTCCTGTACACAGGGGTATTGCCAACAGGAATGCCATATCCGGCTAGTAATGCTGGGTTACGTCGGGAGCGGGTAGAAACCGACAAATGAGCTCATTACCTGCACTAGGACTAGACATGCATCATTCTTGTCTGCGCATCATTCTCTGTTGCATTCCTTTCTGTGTATGGTTTATTTCTTTATGTTTGTCTGCTTGCATACTATTTCTGTGTTTTATTGTATTCTTTTGTTTGTGTTCTACTTTCTATTGCCTCTACTTTCTCTTTCTATCTTTATCTTCTGTTTACTGCTTCGTTGTATTATGTTATTTGTTTGCTAATCGACCCCAAGTAAATGAACGTAACTAATAACCCCGACCCTACTAAGAACTCCCCAGTTCTTACCCCTTCTCTCTCCCTTCCCCCTTCAGATGGAAGTAAGAGTACCTTACCATAGTTCGCTGATGACTGTTCGCAAGAAGAGGATTTTGCTCTAGATAGTCATCGGAGTCTAGGGTGAATATCGTTCTCTGATTATATGTATATACTGTGAGGCCAGCCAACGTCTGCACCCCTTCGTATGCGCACTTTAACCTAAATCCTGTGTACGAGACTCCTATTGCGTGGCTACTTGATGAGGTACCAGAGAAACGCCGTATGGTAATGTCTGATCGTGCAGAGGAGTAACAGATAAAGTTCTACCTTTTGATGACGTTCCACCTAACTTGAGTTTTGAAGACCTAGAACGTATTTTCCCTCGCTTTAGTAGGTTAGAGGGACTAGGTGAGTATAGAGTCTAGGCTAGCCTGGGTGCCAGCTTAGGGACTTCTTGAACAGGTCAGGGCCTGGGATGTTGTATGTATATATATGTATATAGATACTATTTAGCTATATCTAGGGGTGTTCTAACTAAAGATCTTTACTCTAATAAAGGCTGGATCACGGAATGTTAACAAATGCTTGAGATGTATTTATATGTAGTTGTTTATAACTGTTTTATCTATTATTATCTGTGAATTGATTATGAATGATTCTGTTTATTAAATCCAAATGTTTTAAAAAAAAAGTACCTCGCAAAATAACTACGCTTTTAACAACGAATCAGGCTCATATAGTAAATAATAGATAATAATTAGGAAGACAAGTTGGTAGCGCTCAGTTTCTAGTATGATCATGACTTACCAGAAATTGGGTCGTTACACAACCACACTCTAGCTCTGTCTCTTACAGCAAAGGGGAAAAGCATGAGCCTGTAGACTTCAGGATCTACTCCATTAGTCTTAACAGTATCACAGATCTGCAAGAATTCAGTTAAGAACTGAAAAGGATCTTCAGATGGAAGTCCATGAAAATTGCAGTTCTGCTGCATCAGAGAAACTAATTGAGGTTTCAGCTCAAAATTGTTTGCTCCAATGGTAGGGATGGAGATGCTTCTTCCATGTAAATTAGAATTAGGTGCTGTAAAGTCACCAAGCATCCTCCTTGCATTATTATTATTTTCGGCTGCCATCTCCTCTTCTTGTTCGAAAATTTCTGAAAGGTGCTTGCTGGATTGTTGTAATTTAGCTTCTCTTAGTTTCCTCTTCAGAGTCCTTTCAGGTTCTGGATCTGCTTCAACAAGAATATTCTTGTCCTTGCTCCTGCTCATATGAAAAAGAGGGAACAGAAAAATAATAATAGGGATCCTTTTTACCATAGTATAGAGGTCCCTGTGTGAGTAGAAGAAAAGAAGAAGAAAAGAATGTAATGTAAGGAAAGAAACACAAAGGTGAGGAGAGCAGAGATGTGAGATAAAGAGAAGTGTTAGTAGATGAATAAATAAATAGAAGGAGATGAGAGAGAAAGAAAATTTTTGAAAATTATTTTTGAAAAATGGTTAGTGATTTTCGAAAATTAAAAGAAGAAATAAATTAAAATTGAATTTTGAAACAATTAGTTAATTAAAAAGAATTTTTGAAAAAGAGGGAGATATTTTCGAAAATTAGAGAGAGAGGGTTAGTTAGGTAGTTTTGAAAAAGATAAAAAACAAACAAAAAGTTAGTTAGTTAGTTGAAACAAATTTGAAAATCAATTTTGAAAAGATAAGAAGATAAGAAGTTAGAAAAGATATTTTAAAATCAAATTTTTGAAAAAGATATGATTTTGAAAAAGATAAGATAAAAATATATTTTTGAAAAGATATGATTGAAATTAGTTTTGAAAAAGATTTGATTTTTAAAATCATAATTAATGACTTGATTCACAAGAAATCACAAGATATGATTCTAGAACTTAAAGTTTGAATCTTTCTTAACAAGTAAATAACAAACTTGAAATTTTTGAATCAAAACATTAATTGTTGATGATATTTTCAAAAATTATGATATAAAATTAAGAAAAAGATTTTTGAAAAATATTTTTAAAATTTTCGAAAATAAATAAGAAAAATGAAAAAGATTTGATTTTTGAAAAAGATTTTGAAAAAGATAAGATTTTTAAATTGAAAATTTGATTTGACTCATAAGAAACAATTGAATTTTAAAAATTTTGAAAAAGTCAATCCAAATTTTTGAAATTTATGAGAGAAAAAAGGAAAGATAATTTTTTGATTTTTTTTTTGAATTTTTAATGATGAAAGAGAAAAACATGAAAAAGACTCAATGCATGAAAATTTTTAGATCAAAATGATGAATGCATGCAAGAATGCTATGAATGTCAAGATGAACACCAAGAACACTTTGAAGATCAAGATGAACACCAAGAACATATTTTTGAAAAATTTTTTTATGCAAAGAAAATATGCAAGACACCAAACTTAGAAATCTTTAATGCTTAGACACTAAGAATTCAAGAATGCATATGAAAAACACCATACAACACAAAACAATATAATATGAAGATCAATCAAGAAGGTTTATCAAGAACAACTTGAAGATCATGAAGAACACTATGAATGCATGAATTTTCGAAAAATGCAGAGAATTTTTAGAAAAAATACAGTTGACACCAAACTTGAAATTGACTCAAGACTCAAACAAGAAACACAAAATATTTTTGATTTTTTATGATTTTGGGATTTTTTTGTATTTTTATTTTATATTTTTCAAAAATTAGTGTGAAAAAGAAAAATAAGGATTCCAAAATTTTTAATATGAATTCCAGGAATCTTGCACTCTTATTCTAAAGCTCCAATCTGAGGGTTAGACATGGCTTAATAGCCAGTCAAGCTTTAGCATGTAAATCTTTTGGATCTGGAACAGCAGCAGGTGGATTAGCAACAACTAGCTTGCTCTTGATAATGTTGGGTTGGAAGCCCCAGTCCAAATGAATTTAGACATGGCTTTACAGCCAGTCAGGCTTCAACATGCTTCATGAAACACTAGAACTTATTCTTAAAAATTCTGAAGAACATAATAAAAATTTTTGAAAAGAATTTTTATTTTTTTCGAAAATAAGGGAGAAATTTTTGAAAGATTTTTGGAAAAATTTTTGAAAATAAAACAAAAAGGAAATTACCTAATCTGAGCAGCAAGATGAACCGTCAGTTGTCCAAGCTCGAACAATCCCCGGCAACGGCGCCAAAAACTTGGTATGCGAAATTGTTACTCAGATTAGGTTGTAAAATTATTTGTTCGTTCTTTCCCTGGCAATGGCACCAAAAACGGATGCACAGAACCATGGTCCAAACATAACTTCACAACTTCGCATAACTAACCAGCAAGTACACTGGGTCGTCCAAGTAATAAAACCATACGTGAGTAAGGGTCGATCCCACGGAGATTGTTGGTATGAAGCAAGCTATGGTCACCTTGTAAATCTCAGTCAGGCAGATATCAAATGGTTATGGATTTTTCGAAAATAATACTAATTAAACAGAAAATAAAGATAGAAATACTTATGTATATCACTGGTGAGAATTTCAGATAAGTGTATAGAGATGCTTTCGTTCCTCTGAATCTCTGCTTTCCCGCTGTCTTCATCCAATTAGTCTTACTCCTTTCTATGGCTGGCTTTATGTAAGGACATCACCATTGTCAATGGCTACTTTTCATCCTCTCTATGAAAATGGTCCGATGCGCTGTCACTGCATGGCTAATCATCTAGAGGCATCACCGTGGTCAATGGCTGCATCCTATCCTCTTGTGAAAATGGTCCAAATGCTCTGTCACAGCACGGCTAATCATCTGAGGTTCTCGATCATACTGGAATAGGATTCACCCTCCTTTTGCGTCTGTCACTACGCCCAGCACTCGCGAGTTTGAAGTTCGTCACAGTCATTCAATCCCAGAGTCCTACTCGGAATACCACAGACAAGGTTTAGACTTTCCAGACTCTCATGAATGCTGCCATCAATCTAGCTTATACCACGAAGATTCTGATTAAGGATCCAAGAGATACTCATTCAATCGAAGGTAGAACGGAAGTGGTTGTCAGGTACGCGTTCATAGGGAATGATGATGATTGTCACGTTCATCACATTCATGTTGAAGTGCGAATGAATATCTTAGAAGCGAAATAAGTTGAATTGAATATAAAACAGTAGTACTTTGCATTAAATCATGAGGAACAGCAGAGCTCCACACCTAAATCTATGGGGTACAGAAACTCTACCGTTGAAACATACATAAGTGAATACAGGGTAAGCATGGCCGAGTGGCCAGCCTCCCATGGAGGTCTAGAGATCTAAAAATGATCAAAAGATGATCCCAAGATCATAAGATTTCTAATACAATAGTAAAAAGTCCTATTTATACTAAACTAGTTACTAGGGTTTACAGAGATAAGTAATTGATGCATAAATCCACTTCCGGGGCCCACTTGGTGTGTGCTTGGGCTGAGCTTGAATGTTACACGTGCAGAGGCTCTTTCTGGACTTGAACGCCAAGTTGTAACGTGTTTCTGGCGTTCAACTCTGGTTCGTGACGTGTTTCTGGCGTTTAACTCCAGACTGCAGCGTAGAACTGGCGTTCAACACCCTTTTGCGTCATTTAAACTTGGCCGAAGTATAAACTATTATATATTGCTTGAAATCCCTGGATGTCTACTTTCCAACGCAATTGGAAGCGTGCCATTTTGAATTCTGTAGCTCCAGAAAATCCACTTTGAGTGCAGGGAGGTCAGAATCCAACAGCATCAGCAGTCCTTCTTTAACCTCTGAATCTGATTTTTGCTCAAGTCCCTCAATTTCAGCTAGAAAATACCTGAAATCACAGAAAAACACACAAACTCATAGTAAAGTCCAGAAATGTGAATTTAACATAAAAACTAATGAAAACATCCCTAAAAGTAACTAGATCCTACTAAAAACATACTAAAATAATGCCAAAAAGCTTATAAATTATCCGCTCATCAAAGTCACGTGTCGGGCGTCACGCGTACGTATGGATCATGCGTACACGTCGATGAAGATCCTGCCCAGCCACGTGTGTGCGTCCATGTTTGCGCGCGTAATCCAGATTCCAGCTTCCACGCGTGCGTGTCGGCTACGCGTGCGCGTCGATGTCAATACTTCAAAGTTCCATTTTTCATGCTCCTTCCACTCATGCATGCTTCCTTCATCTCTTCTAGACCATTCTTGCCCCTATAAACTCTGAAATCACTCAACAAACGGATCATGACATCGAATGGTAATAGAGGGAGATAAAAATATAGCTCATTTAGGTCTAAAAACATGTTTTCAATCATCAAGAAAAATTAGGAAGGAGACATAAAACCATGCATTTTATATGGATAAGTGTGACAAAACGTTGATAAAACCCTCTAAATTCTACACAAAGTGAACCCTAAGATTGGGGTTCATCACCCCGCCCACTTCAAAAATCAAATTTCCCACCCAAATCCACCCTATGGCCAAACCCA
The DNA here is from genome assembly GCF_003086295.3 of Arachis hypogaea. Lineage (NCBI taxonomy): Eukaryota > Viridiplantae > Streptophyta > Magnoliopsida > Fabales > Fabaceae > Arachis > Arachis hypogaea. The sequence continues at coordinate 85,694,334 of NC_092053.1, forward strand.
AGCCCTACCCACTCCTATAAATACCCCCTCTCTATTCCCCTTCATACACACACCTCTCATACATTCTCCACCCTACAAGGCCGAGTCCTCTCTCTCCCTCTCCCTCTCTATATTTTCTTCTTCTTCTTTTCCATTCTATTTTTGCTCGAAGACGAGTAAAGTTTTATGTTTGGTGTTGGAAAACCATAGCTTTTTTTTCTTTCCATTACCATTCATGTCACCCAAGGTTGGAGACTCCTCTAAGAAAAGGAAAGGAGAGACAGTAGCCAATCCCTCTAAATCTTGGAAGATGGAGAGATTCATCACCAAAGCCCACCAAGAGCACTTCTATGAAGTAGTGGCTAAGAAGAAAGTGAGGTCCCTTTCATGCTCAAGAAGAATGAGTATCTGGAAATCCGAAGAGAGATCCGGAGAAGAGGTTGGAAAGTCCTAACCAATCCCATCCAAGATATTGGGATTCTCATGGTACAAGAGTTCTATCCTAATGCATGGGTTACCAAAAACCATGACACTAGTGTGAACCCAAATCCAAGAATCTTAGATTTCAGCCCAGAAAGTGTGAGGTTGGCGTTCAACTTGAGGAAAACTCAAACAAAAGTTGAAAACCCAAATCCAAATCATAGGCTTTTGAAATAATCTCTCACTAAATCATTAGCCTTTTTCTCTTTATGAGGAAAACTCAAACAAAAGTTGAATATATCAAAATTGAGACCAAAGTGAAGAAGAAACACACACAACATGCGGTGTTTTAATTTCTAAATTTTCTCCGTGAAGAGCCTTGAAAACTGATTCTTATTTTTATAATAGAAGCCTGATTTTGCTAGTTATTGCATCAAATTATTCTTCATTGAAGACATGATACTTTCCTTTCTTTATGCAGCAGCACATCTTTTTTGTATTTTCTTCAAATCTTACTCTTGATAGTTGATTATTTCCAAACATAATCAAATCAGTGCTTTATTACTTACACTAGCGTTGTTGTCCAATATCTCTATAATTGTCATGATTATGTTCCTTTCTTATTTGGTAGCAGCAATTATTTTACTCATTGATGATTGATTCTTTCCAAATATAATCAAGTCAGCATACATTTTAATGCCAATCGTAAAACTTTATAGCACAAACAATCACACCATAAATTAGAATCAATTCTTAATCAATCAACCAAATATTTGTCATCACAATAAATAATAAAATATGTTTTAGACTCAATAAATTAAAGATTAAATTATTTTATCAAAAACATTTTTGGAAATGATTTAGAATATTAATATAATAATAATTAGAGTAATTTCTTAAATTAGTCCCTATAATTTTTAAGAGCAGACACTTTAGTCTCCAAAAAAATTTAATACGCAATGTAATCTCCAATTTTTATCTCTGTTAGACAACACAATATCTGGCCATATTCCACCATTACTCACCAACATCAATTGTTGACATAGCACATTAACTCATGTTGCCATTAAGTGTCCATCCGTAGAGAGATATTCAGATCAATCCCTAATTCAAAAACGAAATGGATAGATCAGTCCTTGTAGATATTTCAAGAATGAGATGAGCAAACCACTTCCTATAACTGTGTTAAAAATGACATCGTATATTGCTCTCCTCTGTGACTCTCTCTTAAAGTCAAATTAGCTCCCTAACTGTTCCGAGGGTTACCTGAAACTCTAGGTCGATCTCGGTCGAGATCTTCTATACTGGTCGGAGATGACGTGTCCGGCTGGTGGGTAGCGGCCGGAGCTGTGGTGTCCGACTTGTTGGACTGGCTGCACTGCTGATCCTTTGTTACCGGAGGGTGGGGGGTACCTGCAATAGACTCCGATGCTTAAGTTAGCATGGGTATTAAGTAGGTTTTTAATAGAATAAGAGTATGAGTTATACCTGGGTGCTCCAGGATATTTATAATGGTGTAGAGTGACCTTTTTAGATAAGATAAGTTAGTTATCTTATCTTATCTTTGGGTGAGGTCAGCTTATCTTCAAGGGAACCGCCCTTGTCTCTATAGGCTTGAACTACCTTTGGATTTGGGTCGTGCTCCTCTATTTGGGCCCCCTTACTGGGCTTTCCTGTCGATTTGACCGACCTCTTTGAGAAGAGGTCGGTTAGCCTGACCTGAAGAAGTCGATCGCTTTATTACTTATCACCCCTAATCGGATAGCTCGACCCAAGGTATGAATAGTGCCCCTGCTTGAGCTCGGTCTTCTGCTTTGAGGTCGAGTCCTTGATTTCGACCCTTCTCTTAGTGAAGCCGAACTCGAGCATTTTGTTGATTCCTTTCTTTATAGCACCTTTTTGAATGTGGAATGTTTTTCTCTAAAAGCGCGCGCTTTTATATCAGCGCTTTGTTCTTGGGAACGTGCGAGGGTTTAATACCTTCATTAATTGGTATTAATTGCCCCGTTTTCCTTGGCTTTTATTTTGAATTTTTGCAATCAGAAACGGTTTCTTTCCTTCATTTTTCTTTGTAACTTCTCCTTTCGTTCTCTCGCTTTCTATTTTCCACCTACATTTTTCCTTTCTTGCATTGCGGCGTCAGTCAGCATTTTTGCCGGCGATTCCGTCTTTTCACCTTCAATCTCCCTCGAAACTTCTTCATTCGTTCAGGTTGGTTTTTCTTTCTTCGTTCCTCTTTCGTCGTTTTTGCCTTCAATTTTTGATAGGGTTTCGATTTTCTCTTGAAGTCTGACTCTTTTCGCATTACTGTGTGCCTGCTTGTTTGCTGCTTAAAAGTTTTCTTTTTACTTTTCGAAATGGTCCCTTTACATTCTTGGGGCTCATACTATTTGTTTTGAAAGATTGTTCCTTCTGTTGTGCTGATAGCTTCTACTGATGAATTCTGTCATTTTGCTTTTTTTGGGGGATTTTTATTTTCTTGGAAAAGGTGGCATCTTTGATGACTTTTTCTTTGATGTGCTTTGCCATTGTGTTTGTTGATAAGGTAGGATTGTGAATTTGGAATATAGTTGTTTTGGTTTTGTCTGACTTGTAGCTTTCTGGGATGCATGCTGCTTTCTTTTTTGCTTTAAAGAGTTTTTCTTGTTAGCTTTGTAGGTTTTTTCTGAATCCTTGTTCCCTGACTGCCTCCAAAGGATGCCCCTGGACCTTCTGTGTGGGTTCTGGGGTTTTCCTTTTATTGTTTGTGTCGTCTGAATAATGTTTAGCCGAGTTGTTTTGTCCTTCGCCCGATATATTTTTTTTTTTTTTTTTTAGTAATCCGATCTTCTTCTCTTGTTGTAGAATTTAGTTGGCCTCATGTCTTCTCGCAAAAATATTGTTGAGATGTCTTCCCAAATCCCTGAGGGCATGGCTGATTGGGTGGATTCTATGGTTTTGTTGTGTGTTTCTTTGGTTGACTTTGAGTTCTGTCAGCAACTTAGACAATTTCATAAGATCTGTGGTAGTGGTGGTGATGAAAAGAACTATGAACTTGTATCTCCGAGTTCTGAGGAGAGGGTCTGTTTATCTACTCGGATTGCCAGAGAGCGTCCTTTTTTCTATGCCTACGACTTCTTTTTTAGTCAAATGGGTATTACTCTTCCTTTTACTGATTTTGAGACCAACCTATTATGGTCGTGTAATATTGCTCCTTCCCAACTTCACCTTAATTCCTAGAGTTTCATAAAAATTTTTCAATTGTTGTGCCATGGATTTGGTATTCCTGCTTCACAATCTCTTTTCTTCTATCTCTTTGTTTTGACGAAGCCTTGGGTAGTAAAGAAGAAAGCCGCTTGGGTTTCTTTTCGAGCTTCCCAGGGAAAGAAGGTCTTCTCCATGTTTGATGAATCTTTCTGTGATTTTAAAAATTACTTTTTCAAGGTCCGAGCTGTTGAAGGAGCTCGGCTCTTTTTTCTGGATGAAAATGACGAGCCCACCTTTCCCTTGGAATGGCAAAAGGATGTGAGAGTATCTAGATATACAAGGGAAATATTGGATGAGGCTGAGCAAGCTTTTGTGACTGTCTTGGAAGAACACTGGGGTTAGCCTCCCCATCTCGATACAAAGAAATTTTTAACCAATCCCTCTCTCCTCCAAACTGAGCTGGGTAGTTATGTTTTTGATTTTCCTCTATTGTCTACTCCTATATTGTTCGCAAACTCTTTTCCGATTTGTGACTTGATTCCTTACTATTGTGTATTGCTTGCAGAGATGATTAACAATAATGAATCTATGAAGGCCTTCAAAAGGGCGAGGAAAGCTACCGCGGCCCAAAACGTCTCGGCCAAGGCAGCCGGAGAGGGATCATCCCAGGCTCAGTCGAAGCCGGCCGTTCCGAGCTCACCTGGGGCGAGGAAGGTAATCCCGACTCCCCGCATTCGTTTGGTTGATCCTCCCCAAACCTCTGTTGCCACTTTTGGTGCTCCTCCCAACAAAAAGCAAAAAACAATTGAGCCTTTCAACCTTGATGCCCATGATTTTGACGCGGTCGAGTTCGTAGATCAGCAGATCGGTCCTTACGGTGCCCTTCCTGTGGATGATGTATCACTCCTTCGCCATTTGGACTTTATAACTCGGAGTATTGTTAAGATGGCACATATGGGGGCTGCCTTGTACCGAACTGCCCAAAATCATCCTCTTCATGCCACCAAAGCCTTCATGGAGGAGGCTAAACAGGAGTTTGATTGGATGAAGGGCTTGAAGAAGGTGCTCGAAGTGAAAGTGACCAGACTGGAGAAGGAGCTGGAGAGCGAGAAGGCTAGCTCCCTGCCTTGGCGGCTTCTGTGAGGTTGGCCGAGGACACGGCATTGAGGCATAAAGACAGCTGCATTACATCATATCGGGAGGTAATGCGTTTGAGGGAGGAGTTGGAGTCTGCCCGAGCTGATTACTCCGAGCTCCAGGGTCATCTTGTCGGCATCGTGAATGCTGCTTATGAGAACTTGAAGGAGCAGGTTCGAATTCTGGCTCCCGAGGTCGACCTCTCTCTCTCTTTAGCCTGGACAATTTTGTGAGGGATGGTAAGATTGTCCCTGATGACCCGGATGATGATGATGTCGAACCTCCCCCTGCGCCTGCTGCCAAAGTGTCAACTTCTACAGTTCCTTCAGTTGAGGTTGGTCATCCCGTATCCGATCCGGACTGTCAAATCTTGAATCGGGATGATGCGACTGTGGATGCTGTGCCCATTCAGACTCGCCCTCCTTCTCCCCATGCTGATGCTACCGGGAAGACTTCTGATGTTTAACTAAACTTTTTTATCTTGATTGTGTAGATAGCCCGGCTTGTGGGCTTTTAAACTCTTTATTTTGTAAATTTCATTTTGCTGGCTGTTGATACTTGTTTAGTTGCTTGTTTAGCAACTTTAGGCTGAAAAACAAAAAATAGCTTCCAAGTTCTTGGGGCTGATTTGGGTAGCCCTTTTATTTTTATCACAACTTTGCGTCTTTAGTATCATGTCGATCTTTATCTCATCTAGGCACTTTTTTCCAGGCTTTCGGTAGTGCTGGAGCCTTGTTGCTCGATCTCTTTCAGTTGCTTTTGTGCTTGTGCATTTGATTCTTTTGAGGCAACAAACAAAAATCTTGTTTCGTTTGGACCTTTTGTTAGGTCTCTGCCAAGTATTACTTTTTGTAGCCTTCGCACTTTATGTGGGTCGACTTCGTCATGTCGGATCAAGTTATTTTGTAATCCTCTTTCTTGGTCTTTGTTCGAGTCTCATTCAGGAATTACTTCTATAACTTTATGTTTTGGGCCGACTTCGTCATGTCGGGCCCTTCTAAGTTACTTTTGTAATCCTCTTTCTTGGACCTTGTTCAGGTCTCTTTTAGGGATTACTTCTATAACTTTATGTTTTGGGCCGACTTCGTCATGTCGGGCCCTTCTAAGTTACTTTTGTAATCCTCTTTCTTGGACCTTGTTCAGGTCTCTTTCAGGGATTACTTCTATAACTTTATGTTTTGGGCCAACTTCGTCACGTCAGGCCCTTCTAAGTTAAAGTAATCCTCTTTTATAGGGTTGGCCAGACCTCTTTCCAGGGTTTACTTAAAACTTGGTTTGACTTGGTCCGACTTCTTAACGTCGTCCAGTCTTTTAAGTTATTATTTAGCAATCCATCAGGACCTCGTCAGGTTCTTTCTCCAGATCACTTTCGATAACTTCTTGCATTATTCTGTTTTCATCTTTGCCGATTTTGTAGGAGGTGATGCCAGGGCATTTTGGCCAGTTTCACTGACCTTTTCCTTACTGTTTTACGGTAGTTCCATGCATTTTCTTAGGAAATAAGCAAGTTTTGGGTAGAATTTCACTTACATCTTGATTTAAGCATACATTGAGCACTTTACATGATTTCATGAGAATTTTGCATGAATTAGATGACAAATTGGATGATGCATGTCTCATGATATGGATTAGAACTTTGATGCACTGTATTGCATGATTTCAGGAGAAAGGAAGCAAGAAAGAGCCTCGTTGGCAGCCACGTTAAGAGTCACGTTATCTAAGTTAACGTGAACTCTAACGTGGAAGAAAGAAAGTGGAGCCAACGTTAGTGACACTCACCTTTGTCACTAACATTGGACCAAGCTCATAAATGGCCACGTTAAGAGCCACGTTAACTCAGTTAACGTGGACTCTAACGTTGGAAAGCAAAAGAGAAGCCAACGTTAGTGACACTCACCTTTGTCACTAACGTTGGCCAAGCCACAATGAGCCATGTTAACTCCCACGTTAACTTAGTTAACGTGGAAGCTAACGTGGAGAAAGCATGTGATCGCCAACGTTAGTGACACTTACCTTTGTCACTAACGTTGGGGTGAACCCACACAAGCCACTATGAGCAACGTTAACTCCCACGTTAATTTAGTTAACATGGAAGCTAACGTGGATAAGAGAGATGATGAGCCAACGTTAGTGACACTCACCATTGTCACTAACGTTGGAGATGGCTAGCATTACTACGTTAGAAGCCACGTTAACCTAGTTAACGTGGACTCTAACGTGGGAAGTAGGGGCACATTGGAATGTTAGTGACAAAGGTAAGTGTCACTAACGTTCTCGAAGGATTGGCAAGCTTACGTTAAGAGCCACGTTAACTAAGTTAACGTGGACTCTAACGTAGGGGGAAGGGAAGTCTCTTAATGTGATTGGAAAAGGTGAGTCCCAATAACGTGTGCGAAGGATCAAGAGGCAACGTTAGTGGTCACGTTGGTGCCACTAACGTTGAAGTCAACGTGGATTATCCTTGGGTGAGGAACGTTAGTGAAAAAGGTGATTGCCACTAACGTTCTCGAACCCACACTCTCACTTAACATTAACGCCACTAACGTCCTGAGCTAAACACCCTGCCTACTCCACACTTTCTCTCTGCAAGTAAAGCTAAGCCCACTGCGGAAGATAACTGCTTCAAACTCAAGATCCAAAGGCCTATATCCAAGACTTGAAGAACCAACTAGAAGATCAGAAGAGTAGTATATATAGAGGTAGTTTTGAATTAGAAAGAAGCTTTTTGGGGGATTGGAAATTGGGAACTACTCTCTGTATAATTTACTTTCTCTGCACTTCTAGTTCTAGTTTTCATGATGTATTCACCATCTTTGTTTTCCATTTCCAGAGCTATGAACAACTAAACCCCTTTCATTGGGTTAGGGAGCTCTGTTATAATTTGATGGATCAATACTAATTTTCATTACTCTTCTTCTTTCTTTTCTCTTGATTTTACTAGAAAGCTTTCAATCTTCATCCAATTGGGTAGTTATCTTGGAAAAGAAGCTATTCATACTTGGATCTCTTCTGAACCTTGGAGGAGGAATAAAGAGATCATGCTAGAAATGCTTTCTCATGTTGGACCAAATTGGGTTTTGGTTGGGTATGGTGACTATAATCCTACCAACACTTGATTTGGGAATTCATGTGGTATAATCAGTGACCATACTTCATCTCTTCTCATGAGCAATTGACCAAGGAATTGGTTATTTATTAAGATTTGAGAGATTGAATTACCAAGGAATTGGAATTCGATCACTAAAGATTGCCAAGGAGATCAATGAATGCATTGATTGAGGAAGAGATTAAAATGAACTTGATCCGGAAAATGCAACATCTCCTAAGCCCAATGAATCCCCATTTCTGATCTTACCCATTCTCTTTAATTTTTGCAATTTACTTTTATGAGCATCTTCCCCATTCCCATTTAAGATTCTGCAATTTACTTTCTGCCATTTACATTCAGCTCTTTATTTCCAGCAATTTACATTTTCTGCTATTTACTTTCCCGCCATTTAATTTCCTGCAACTCTCAAACCAAATTCTGCTTCGCTCAACTAGAACATTCCTCTAATTAAAGTTGCTTGACCAATCAATCCCTGTGGGATTCGACCTCACTCTATTGTGAGTTTTTACTTGACGACAATTCGGTATACTTGTCGAAGGAAAATTGTTGAGAGACAAGTTTCCATGCTATCAAGTTTATGGCGCCGTTACCGGGGATTGATTTTGTATCAACAATGATTAAATTGGAGGATAACTAGATTGAGCATTTTTCTTTTGTTTGATTTAAATTTCTGTTTGAGTTAATTACTTTCATTTTTAGTTATTTTTTTATCCCTTCCCCCCTACTCCTTTTTCTTAGTTATTTACTATTCAGTTCACTAACCCACTAACTGTTTGATATATTGCATCACTCACACTAACAGCAATTTTAACAAGAGTACTTTCTGCAATTATTTCCTTGCTTGTGCCTTGTTGGTTGTATGACAGGGAGAAGAAGCGGGGCTTCAACTTCCTTTGATTCTGAACCTGAGAGGACCTTCCTTAGATTAAGGAGGGAAGCAAGAGGAAAGAGAGTAGTTGGTGCTGAGGAAGAGGAGGAATACTTTGAACCAGATATGGATGAAAACATGGAGAACCATTATGAAGAAGAGGCTCACAACCATGGCAGAGAAGGTCTAGCAAATCATGCTGTGCAGGAGGGAAGAGTTCTAGGCTCTTACATCAACCCAAACCCAGGAAACTGTGGGAGTAGCATCTAAAGGCCAACCATACATGCCAACAACATTGAACTAAAGCCACAGCTCATCACCCTTGTTCAGAACAACTGTTCATTCGGAAGAGGTGTCCAAGAAGACCCAAATCAACATCTAACCACTTTCCTGAGGATATGTGATACTGTGAAGTCTAATGGTGTGATGCACAGAAAACTTGTCTCGTAACAAATTTCCTTCGGCAAGTGTACCGAATTTCGTCGTCAAGTAAAAACTCACAATAGAGTGAGGTCGAATCCTACAGAGATTGATTGATCAAGCAACTTTAATTAGAGGAATGTTCTAGTTGAGCGAATCAGAATTTGAGTTGATAATTGCAGAAAATAAAATGGCGGGAAAGTAAATAACAAAAAAAGTAAATGCTAGAAATAAAGAGCTGAAAGTAAATGACGGAAAATAGATTGCAGAATTGTAAATGGGAATAGGGTAACTGCTCATAAAAGTAAATGACAGAAACTAAAGAGAATGGGTAAGATCAGAAATGGGGAGTTCATTGGGCTCAGGAGATGTTGCATTCTCCAGATCAATTTCATTTTCATCTCTTCCTCAATCAATGCATTCATTGATCTCCTTGGCAATCTTAAGTGATCGAGTTACAATTCCTTGTAATTCAATCCCTCAAATCTTGATCAATAGCCAATTCCTTGGTCAATTGCTCATGAGAAGAGATGAAGTATGGTCACTGATTATACCACATGCATTTCCCAAATCAAGTATTGAGAGGATTATAGTCACATATCCATCCAAACCCAATTTGGTCCAGCATGAGAAAGCATTTCTAGCATGATCTCTTCCTTTCTCTTTCAAGGTTCAGAAGAGATCCAAGTTTGAACAGCTTCTTTTCTAAGATAACTATCCAATTGGATGAAGATCGAAAGCTTTCAAGTAAAATCAAGAAAACAGATAGAAGAAGAATAATGAAAACTAGTATTGATCCATCAAATTACAACAGAGCTCCCTAACCCAATGAAAGGGGTTTAGTTGTTCATAACTCTGGAAAATAAAAGCAAAGATGGAGAATACATCATGAAAACAAAACTAGAAGTGCAGAGAATGGCAAAATACAGAGAGTAGTTTTCCCCCAATTTCCAATCCCCTTTATCAATTCAAAGCTACCCCTATATATACTACTCTTTTAATCTTCTAGTTGGCTCTTCAAGTCTTGGGTATGGGCCTTTGGATCTTGAGTTTGAAGCAGTTATCTTCTTCATTGGGCTTAGCTTTACTTGCAGAGAGAAAGTGTGAAGTGGGCAGGGACTTTAGCTCAGGACGTTAGTGGTGTTAACGTTAAGTGAAAATGTGGGTTCGAGAACGTTAGTGACAATCACCTTTTTCACTAACGTTCCTTACCCAAGTTAGAGTCACGTTAACCTCAACGTTAGTGGCATAAACGTTACCACTAACGTTGCCTCTTGGTCCTTCGCACACGTTATTGGAACTTACCTTTCCCAATAACGTTGAAAAGCCTCCCCCTTTCTTACGTTAGAGTCCACGTTAACTTAGTTAACGTGGCTCTTAACGTTAGCTTGCCAAACTTCGAGAACGTTAGTGACACTTACCTTTGTCACTAACGTTCCAATGTGCCCCTATCTCCCACGTTAGAGTCCACGTTAACTAGGTTAACGTGGCCTCTAACGTAGCAATGCTAGCCATCTTCTAACGTTAGTGACAAAGGTGAATGTCACTAACGTTGGCTCATCATCTCTCTTCTTCACGTTAGCTTCCACGTTAACTAAGTTAACGTGGGAGTTAACGTGGCTCATTGTGGCTTGTGTGGTTCATTCCAACGTTAGTGACAAAGTTAGGTGTCACTAACGTTGGCGATCATATACTTTCTCCACGTTGGCTTCCACGTTAACTAAGTTAACGTGAAAGTTAACGTGGCTTGTGGAGGCTTGGCCAACGTTAGTGACAAAGGTGAATGTCACTAACGTTGGCTTCTCTTTTGCTTCTTAATGTTAGAAGCCACGTTAACTAAGTTAACGTGGCAACTTACGTGGCCACTTATGGGCTTGGCCCAACGTTAGTGACAAAGGTAAGTGTCACTAACGTTGGCTCAATTTTCTTTCCTCCACGTTAGAGTTCACGTTAACTTAGTTAACGTGACTCTTAACGTGGGCTATGATGGCTTCGAGGACGTTATTGGCGATTACTTTTCTCATTAACTTTGCAAGCTAGCTCCCATTCCTACATTAGAAGTCACGTTAGTGAGACTAACGTTGCTGCTAACGTGGTTCTTCCTTGCTTCCTTTGTCCTGAAATCAAGCAATAAAGTGCATCAAAGTCCTAGTCCAAGTCATGGGAAATGCAACATCCAATTTGTCATTAATTTCATGCAAAATCCTCATGAAATCATGTAAGGTGCACCATGTATGCTTGAATCAAGATGTAATTGAATATCTACCCAAAACTAGCTTATTTTCTAAGGAAATGCATGAAACTATCCTAAAAACAGTAAAGAAAAGGTTAGTGAAACTGGCCAAAATGCCCTGGCATCATGGTGTTCATCCTGACACCTATAGACTACTTCTGTTCCCTTTCTCACTTAGGGACAAGGCATCTAAATGGCTGGAATCCTTCCCAAAGGAGAGTTTAGCAACCTGGGAAGATGTGGTGAACAAATTCCTGGCAAGATTCTATCCTCCTCAACGGATCAATAGGCTGAGAGCTGAGGTGCAAACATTCAGGCAGCAGGATGGTGAGACTCTATATGAAGCATGGGAGAGGTTCAAGGACCTAACAAGAAGGTGCCCACCAGATATGTTCAATGAATGGGTGCAGCTACACATTTTCTATGAAGGCCTTTCTTATGAATCAAAGAAGGCAGTAGACCATTCATCCGGGGGATCTCTGAACAAGAAGAAGACCATTGAGGAGGTCATAGATGTCATTGAAACTGTAGCAGAGAATGACTATTTCTATACTTCTGAAAGAGGCAACACTAGAGGAGTGATGGAACTAAACAATGTGGATGCACTGCTGGCCAAAAACAAGCTTATTACCAAGCAACTAGCCGATCTCACCAAGAAGATGGAGAAGAACCAAGTAGCAGCAATCACCACCTCATCAACAACCCAAGAGGGGGTGAATGCTGAGGCAGAGAAGGAGCAAGAACAAGCCAACTACATTGGAAACTCACCCAGGCAGACCCATGATCCATACTCCAAAACCTACAACCCTGGTTGGAGGAATCACCCAAACTTTGGGTGGGAAAATCAACAAGATCAAAGCCAAGATCAGAGATGTCACAACCACAACAACAATGTAGCTCACCAACATTCCACACAGAGATCATATCAGCACCACCATAACAACACCTCTCCACATCCATACCAAAACCAAAATGACCCAACTCACCCATCCACTCTCAACTCACCATCATCTGAAGAAAGACTCTCCAAAATTGAGACTCTACTTGAAGGCATATGCAAAGAGATTCAAGATAATAAGGTATTCAAAGAGGAGGTGCGAGCTAGTATCAAGAACCAGGGGGACACCATCAAGAGACTGGAATTTCAAGTGGGATACTTATCTGAAAAGATTTCCAAACCTACTGATAGCTTCCCAAGTGACACAGAGAAAAATCCGAGAGGTGAAGCAAAGAAAGTCAGATGGGAAGATTGCAAGATGGTTACTATAAGTAGTAAGGAGGCTGAGGAAAAGCAAAACAAGCTATTAGAATAACTTGGAGAGACATCAGCAGAGAAATAGGAAAAGGATCACCAAGAACCCAAAATTTCACAAAAAGAGCTGACACAGAAGGAGCTGCTGAAACTCTATGCACCTTTTCCCCAATTACTCAATGGTGTTGTAGAGAAGAGAATATACTCAAGGTTTCTTGACCTGTTTGCATCCCTCCATGTAAACATACCATTCATCAAGGCCCTCTAACAAATGCCCTCATATATTAAGTATATGAAGGAGCTGCTGACC